>NC_088865.1:40443357-40762850 GCF_032884065.1 Artemia franciscana
TCACACCATCGCATTCAGTGCATCAGAGAACCCTACTTTTTTAATTTTCAAGCTCTTATCTACAAGAATGTGGAATTAATAGTTTTTGCCAGATGACCGATCACGGGTGCGTGTTTATTTGTTTTGTTTTTTTTTTCCCCATAGGTGATCGTATCGATCAAGTGGTCCTAGAATGTCGCGAGAGGGCTCATTCTAACAGAAATTAAAGTTCTAGTGCCCTTTTTAAGTGACCAAAAAATTGGAGGGCACCTAGGCCCCCTCCCACGCTCATTTTTCCCTAAAGTCAACGGATCAAAATTTTGAGATAGCCATTTTATTCAGCATAGTCGAAAAACATTATAACTATGTCTTTGGGGTTGACTTACTCCCCCAAAGTCCCCAGGGGAAGGGCTGCAAGTTACAAACTTTGACCAGCGTTTACATACAGTACTGATTATTGACATAAATCATTACATAATCATTTACATCAATCATTTACATAATATATTACAGTAATAACCTTTTCAGGATGATTTTTTGGTCGGGTGGTTGAGGGGAGTGGGCTACGTGGGAGGATCTTCCCTTGGAAGAATTTGTCATGGGATAAGAGAAATTCCATGAAGGGGGTGCAGGATTTTCTAGCATTATTTTCAAAAAAAAACATGAAAAAATAAGTATGAAAAAGTTTTTTCAACTGAAAGTAAAGGACCAGCATTAAAACTTAAAACGAAAAGAGATTATTACGCATATGGGGGGTCCATCTCTTCCTAAATAGCTCGCTCTTTATGCTAAAGTATTTTTAGTAATTTCAACTATTTATTCTACAGCCTTTGTGATTCAGGGGTCAATCTTAAAGAATTGGGGCAAAAGTAAAGCTTTAGTGTAAACAGTGAGGTATTAACGAGGGGGCAAGCCCCCTCATATACACAATAAAAATATGCGAACATAGAAGCTCGTTACGTAAGTTAATTTGTAAGTTATGTATATTTTTTACTAATAAAAACGTTCGTTAAAAATTCTAGTTGCCTTTTTAAGTAACCGAAAAATTGGAGAGGAACTAGACCTCCTCTCCCACCCTTTTTCTCAAAATCGTCTGATCAAAACCAAGAGAAAGCCATTTAGCAAAACAAAAAATAATAAGGAAATTTCGTTTTAATTATTCATTTGCGGAGAGCCAAAGTAAAAACATACTTTAATTCAAAAACGTTCAGAAATTAAATAAAAGAAAAACAAGTTTTTGTAACTGAAAGTAAGGAGCGACATAAAAACTTAAAACGAACAGAAATTACTCCGTGTATGAAAGGGGCTGTTCCTCCCTCAGCGTCCCGCTCTTTACGCTAAAGTTATTTACTATTTAAAAAATCAGAATTGAGAGAAAGAGTAAAACTTTAGCGTAAAGAGCAGGACGTTGAGGGAGGAACAGCTCCTTTCATACACAGAGTGCTTTCTGTTCGTTTTAAGTTTTAATGTCCCTCCTTACTTTCAGTAAAAAAAAACTTGTTTTTTTATTTATATATATATATATATATATATATATATATATATATATATATACATATATATATATATATATATATATATATATATATATATATATATATATATATATATATATATATATATATATATATATACTCATAGGGGCTTGAAACCTCTAGAGTGTTCTCTGATATACTTATTTTGATGGTGTAATAATTTTCATCAAGATCGCCTGCCATTTCGGGGTGTTTTTCCCATTTTTCAAAAATCAGGCAATTATTTTTCTCTGGCTCGTAACCTTCGCTAAATAACTTTACATTAATGAACTTTTAATATCTAGAAACACCATAAAAAGCAGAATTTTTTGCTGTGGTAACTTTCATTCTCTCTGTATTTGAGTGAGGAGTTTGTGTTACGATGGCTGATGCAACTACATTGAACAAATTCAAAGTAGCCGTAAAACCCACTTCTTTGCTATCTCTGCCTAAACTCAGACAAAATTAACTCAACCCTTCGAAGAAAGATATTGAAAGTAAGATTTGTACAATGTAAGAGAGGGGAATTTTGATTTGTGAGCTATGAGATAGGGGAATTCCCCCTAAAAATGTATATAGCAATCTCTATAATTGGCGATTTGACACAGTTCGAATTCTTGAGATGAGAAATATGATTAAACTGAAAAATGTAGATTTAACTGATTTGAAATGTCTTTTTAAATGTGACGGCTGAAATGCATCAAGAATAAGGATTTACAGTTAACTATAGCGAAGACCTCAAACTCGGAACTAATTGAAGGAAATAGGTACATCAAACCACACACTAGAAGAGAATTGTTAGCCTTAGTAGAAATGTCCATTTAATTATTTCGGCTCTTGAAGAAAGAAAACCACTGAAAATTTCTGAGAATAATAGACTAAACTTGGTAAATCAGTCATATTGACCAGCCCGCCAAGGGCGTTGTTATCATTAACATGAATTCTTTGAATTAATTTCAACCTAGTCTCCCCATTTACCTGAGTTGGCAACCTACCTCAAAAATTTATTTTTAATCCTTACTAACCTAGAAGCAGACAAGGCGAATAACCAGTTCATTGGAAATGACAGTGAAGGTTCTTCAGTCAATTAGTAAGTTGTAATGTTTCAGTAGCCTTGACTTTACATTGAATTCAAAGGTCTGTCAGTGTTTCAAAAATACAAATAAACCTCTTTACAAAACAGGTTGAAAATTTAAATGGGTTAGCATACTTGGCCTTGATAGGAATACTAATGTGGTAAAATTGACCCAAGCAACGTCATTTAAATCTCAAGATAAGATGACCACTGCACAAATTGACTGCCAAATGAAAGATGTATGTGCACATCAAAACTGGAAGACAACTATCTTGAAGATAAAATTATTTGTTGCGCATAGTGTTATATGCAAGAAATTGATTTACTTATCCAACTGTTTTACAACAACAGGGGAAGAGGAATATGAATAAAGAGGAATTTAGAAGAACAAGAGAATTTAGAATTTCATACCACTATTTTTCATCTTTTCTTTCATGGGAAATTCTTCGGACCAATCTCAAGATAGAATTACTACCACTCAGCACTTATGCGCCGAGATACATGTAAACATGTTCACACAAAAAACCACGCAATAAAATGGCCAAAAAAAAGAAAAAGGAGAAATCAACATACAAAAGCAACGAAAAGAATAAATTAAACAAAAGATACAAAAAAGAAAAACAACACAAAACATCAATTAAAAGAAAAAAACGCTAATACATGCATCGCCATCATAGAAAACCCTCCCGGTAGATCATGCCCAAGCGAATGAACCGCGCCAGACTTCTAATGCTTATAAGAGACTCATTTCCCAAAAACGCTTATGGTGAAGGGTGGTTATTAGCCAGAAGAGAATAAACACATACGTAAGCACATACAACCCTGTGGTAGTATAATGGATTGAGACTGCTTGGCAACACAGGGCCCAGGGATCCACCCTGGCTGCGGCAAGGTTGGGCGAGAATGTGGTTTATTGTTCCTATAAAAAAGGCCCAACAACTGAGACGTTGATTCGACACCCTATACGCGAACAATGATGCCGCTGAAGTCGTTGAGTAGGTATTGCAACTAACTCCCTGCACAACCAAACCGCTTGAGACCATCACAGCTGCACACACTCCTCATCCGCCCCAATCTGTTTAGAACTTGTATCTGTATCTCCTCCCATGTAGTTCCAATGCCCCTTAAATACTTTTTATAACCTCTTCTCACCACATTCGGATACCTCATGACCTTCCTTTCACTACATCCCTAGAACATGGGATTGGAGCACTTCCTTCGCAGTTTACTGTTTGATATATGGCAATTGATACGAATAGGCGTAAAAGTTTATTGCGAAACCAAATTTTCTGGGAATAAAAAAATGAGCTTGAAATCCACAGAAATGGCGGTAGAGCAAAATAAAAAGTACATCATTGGAACTTTATTCCACAAAACCATAAACTGGACAGCAAGAGCAACAAGGAAATCACTTTTTTTCATGGGTAGTACTGTGTCTCCTTTTTCCCCTGGATGGTCGTATCGAACCATTGATCGCAGATTATTGAAAGAGAGATCATTTGAAGAGAAAGCGCAAGATCTAATGCCCTTATATAGTAACAAAAGAGATTACACCACAGTAGAATTCCGTTTTCTGTCATTTTGTGCCACCGAAAAGGCCAATTTTTGCCCAAAGAGAGCCAACATGCCAGGGAATGCAAATTCTATAGCTAATAGGTTTTTTTTTTAATCTAAAACTCAAAGCCGGAGTCGTTGGACCCTTCCATCTTCAAAAAAAGAAAAACACTTTTCTTTACGGGTGGCAGTGAAACACCTTCCTTTTTTCTTCGGTTTTTTTTTCGCCAAGGCTAGCAGGCTACCACAAGATCATAGAGACGTAAGTCGTTTTCAACCCCCAAAAATTCCCGCTGGAAAATTCCCCCACGCAAAAATGAACAATCAGAAAGTACAAAATGAGTACCTCAAAATGTCTATCAAATGTCCTATGGGGTAGCAAAAGGACAAGATGTCATTCTGTTTAAAGAAATTTCACATGCGTTTTTCAGCTACAAAATTGAAAAAAAAAATGAATGAAATCAAATAGTTGATAAAACTTCCTAGCAAAAATGTAAACGAAACATACAAACCAGATAAAAAGACAAAAACTGACAACGCGTAAAGTAAAAAAGAATTAAAATCTCGAACCAGAAGAATCAAAAAAGCTAACAGTGTGAAAAACAAGAGCTGAGAGCTCATATGGCACTTGTGACGAGGCCGGAAGAGCAAAGAGCTCATATGGTATGAGCTCTAGCAAAATTCTAAAAATCAATAGATTGATTTAAAAGGAAAATCAGAGGCTTAATGCCAGTCGGGATTTAAAATAAGTGCTCTGAGTCACGAGGTCCTTCTAAATATTAAAATTCATTAAGATCCGATCACCCAATCGCAAGTTATAAATACCTCATTTTTTTCTAATTTTTCCTCTCCCTTCAGCCCCCCAGATGGTCGAATCAGGGAAAACGACTTTATCAAGTCAATTTGTGAAGGTTCCTGACACGCCTACCAATTTCCATCGTCCTAGCACGTCCAGAAGCACCAAAATCGCCAAAGCACTGAACCCCACCCCCTAACTCCCCCAAAGAGAGCGGATCGAGTACGGTTACATCTATCACCTATCTATGACGTTTGCTAATTTTACCTACCAGGTTTCATCCCGATTTCACCGCTCTAACCGTTTTCCAAGATTTCCGGTTTACCCCTCCAACTTCCCCCTATGTCAATAGATACGGTCAGTTTCTAAGATATCTGTTTCCCCCCTCCAGCCCCCTATCTCCCTGGATCCGATTCGAATTGAAAACGGAGCCTCTGAGACATGATCCTTCTATATATCAAGTTTCATTAAGATCTGATCACCCATTCGTAGAATAAAGATACCTCAATTTTCACGTTTTTCAAGAATTCCAGTTTCCCCTCCAACTCCCCCCAATGTCACTGGATCTGGTCGGGATTTAAAATGACAGCTCTAAAGCACAAGATCTCTCTAAATACCAAATTTCATTAAGATCTGATTACCCGTTCGTAAGTTACAAATACCTCATTTTTTTTAATTTTCCGAATCACCCCCCTCCCCTCCCAAACTCCACCAAAGAGAGCGGATCCAGTCTGGTTATGTCAGTCACATATCTTGGACTTGTGCTTATTTTTCCCACCAAGTTTCATACTGATCTCTCCGCTTTAAGCGTTTTCCAAGATTTCCGGTTCCCCCCAACTCCCTCCCCCAATGACACTGGATCCGGTCGGGATTTAAAATAAGAGATCGAAGTTACGAGGTCCTTCTAAATACGAAATTTCATTATTTTTTTCTAATTTTTCAGAATTAATCCTCCCCCCCCCAACTCCCCCAAATAGAGCAGATCCTTTCCGGTTATGTCAATCACGTATCTAGGACTTACGCTTATTTTTTCCCCAAGTTTCATCCTGATCCCTCCACTCTAAGCGCTTTCCAAGATTTTAGGTCCCCCCCCCAAACTCCTCCCAAAGTCACCGAATCCGGTCGGTATTTAAAATAAGAGCTCTGAGACACATTATCCTTCTAAATATAAAATTTCATTAAGACCCGATCACCCGTTCGTAAGTTAAAAATACCTCATTTTTTCTAATTATTCCGATTTAACTGTCCCCCTACTCCCCCCCCCCCCAGATGGTCGAATCGGGGAAACAACAATTTCTAATGTAATATGGTCTGGTTCCTGAAACGCCTGCCAAATTTCATCGTCCTAGCTTACCTGGAAGTGCCTAAACTAGCAAAATCCTTTTTACATCTGGTTCTTTTGTTACCTCTTATAAAATGTTTTACCCCTTTTTGACATCTGAGTGACAATTTGAGGTATCTATTTTGAACTTTCTCTATGGCTGCTCAATTTTGCGTGGGGGAATTTTCCATGAAGGGGGAGATTATCCGAAGAAATTTTCCGCGGTGGGAATTTTCCGGGGAAGAATTTCTCTTTCCTGTTTATCCTTCACAGACGCAAAAATAACTTCGTTCCATTTCAGATATTTACATTGTCTTCTAACAGCAGATTTCGTTGTGCAGCTTTTCCTTTGCAATTCATTGTGATTCTTGTTGTTTCTTATTCCATGGCTTTTCTTTAGTTGTTCAGAGTCATTTGCCATATTGTGTAATTTTGCATGCTTCATGATTACTAAAATTGACTAGACCACTTTTTTGGGGGGGGATGATCTAATTCATGCTCTTGAAATGTATATAAATATGACATATATTTTATATTATATAAATATGACATATATTTTTATATTATATACTATAAAATATTTTATATTTTATATATTTTTATATATATAAATATATGACATTATTTATATATTTTTCTCAATATACTTAATCTCAAACAATTGAAGGACGTGCATACAGTAATGTGGTATTATGATATCCAATCCTCAACAAATTATTTCCATGATTTGGGTATAATTGGGATTCCCACTTCTCCTGCCCAATGCATCCGCTCCAAGAAGTATCGCCTTCTGCCAATCAAATCAGAAAGAGCTAGATTCTCAATCAGATACAAGATTCCCCATATTGTAAATAAACTTAACTTAGTAGAAATGTCCCGAAGTTTCAAAAGTCGATTTTCTTTGAAAAACATATTTCAAAAATAGTTCTTTGCCTGGATGTCGGGATTAATTAATAATAGATTTTAGTATGTATTTTGCTGTGGTATTCTCACGCTGGGGTGGCCTCCTCTATTATCTCCTACCTTGTATGTTTTTTTTTTGTCTTAGTTTTTTTTTCTCTTTTTGAAATTATTAGTATGACGAGACGTTGTGTTTTTTTTTCTATGCATTTGTACTGCCCCAGCCTTACGAGCTCTGCTCTCTGTCGGGGCATAACATTGTTTTGTATATTTTTAATTTGAATTAATAAATACTGATTGATTGATTGATTGATGACGTTAGTCACATGATTTTTTTCTCTCTAAAATTAAGGACCTGAACGAATTTTCTCAAACTCATGGCCTATCAAGATCTTTTTTACAGGCCAGAAAATCCCAGGATTCCACTGTTCAAGAAAATGTGGAATTTTTTCCCCAAAAAATTCATAAATAAATATATAATTATAATTACATCACGGTTAATCACTCCAAGAGAGTATGTATATGTATATATATATATATATATATATATATATATATATATATATATATATATATATATATATATATATATATATATATATATATATATATATATATATATATATACTTATCTTTGTATGGCATACCAGGCAAATACATTAAAGTGATTTGTGCTATGTACGAAAATAACACTACTGCAGCTAAGGTAGCAAATTAGGTTAGTAGCTGGTATTGTATTAACCCACAGAGGGTTGTGTTCTGTCCCTCTTTACATGGATAATTTTGATGAACTTTGTCTTAAGGAGCACAGGAAAGGCAATGGGAGACCACGGAATCGAACGGGGAGGAAAAACTCTCCTGGACTTAGATTAATGCTGGTGGTTTAAGCACCCTAGATGAAAGTGTGAGCAAAATTTATGAACTTTTAGAGATTTTGCGAGTTTGGGGTGCTAGAATAGGTTTTAAAATTAATGCTAAGAAGACTAAGTCACTAAAGCTAGGAATAAGCAAAAATGAAAAGGTGATATATTTGGTAACGAAAAGGTTGGTCAAGTTGGCAGCTTTACTCACCTTTATAGAATTATTAGTAAAGACGGTGGGAGCAGTGAAGATGTTAAAAGTAGAATAGCCAAGGCTCAGCGTGTTTTTTCATAGTTAAAAAAAAATTGGAAGAATAGGAAGACTAGTCTGCAACCCAAGAATAGAATATTGGAAGGTACAGTGATGACAGTGGTCAAATATGGCTCTGAAGCATGGGTACTTTAAAAGGGGATGAAGATTTGCTAGATGTTTACCAGAGAAACTGCCGACGAATTGTTCTGGGTACCCAGCTGACTGACCGTATTTCAAAGAGTAGGTTATACAAAAAAAGTGGTTCAATCCTGCTTTCTAGGGCTATACTGAAAGAAAGGTTGAAATTGCTAGGGCAAGTTCTGCGGATAAGGGATGACAGATTGCCGAAGATTGTCCTTTTCGGCCAACCGTCTAGGGCTAAACAGAAAGCAGGTCGTCAGTGGTTGGAGTGGGAGGATGTCAAAGAAAGATTTAAAGGAAATGATATCTTCCTTGGAAGGTGTAAGGAGAGAGGCTTTGAATAGATTGGGATAGAGGAGGAGCGTACATAGCTGTGTTGGCCTCAGGCGGCTTGGTGCTGTGGTGAGTTCTTAGTAGTAATAGTAGTCCGAAAAATATACTTGGATTAAGATCTAGATAACTCAAATCAAGATTTAGCATGAAGTAAAATTCAAACTCCTCAGTAATATAAATATACCTTTTCTTCTTGTTTCTGAATAACAAGTTTACTCTGAAAAAAAAAAGAATATTTACCTGGACACAGTTAATTTTAAATCTGTCCTTTTGAATTCGAGATTCAAAAAAGTAACGACTTAAGGCTTCTGACATTGAATTGCATTTTGATTGTTCTGGTTCTGATATTGTGCACCATTTCAAAATATCTGATTGAGCAGCAGCTGGAAGAAGAAGAAAAATGTAAATCAGGGTTTATATCTCGAAACGCTTCTCTTCGCAATAAAATAAAATGTTTGCAAATACATAGCCTACCCACTACGACAGCAAAGAGCATGGTAGCACAAACTCGCGGTCTGGACGGAGGAAATGTTTCTAGAGGAGCTTCTCTTTCTAATTTCATCTGACGTTTCCCTCAGTAAGATTCACACGATATAGTACACAGTTACACAATACAAAATCAGTCTGAGTAGGAAATGGATCTTGAGAAAATAAGGAGGAGAAGGGAGAGGGAGAAAATTTCTTTATATATTGAATCTAATTTATATTTATTTCAATAGTTTTCCAAAAATAAGACCCTTTTTAAGAGCAACTAACCAATTTTCTAGTCATCTCCATTACTACCCCCCCCCCCCCCACCCAAATGAGATCCTTTTCAAAAGCATATGGTATGTAAAAATAGCGCAGTCACTGACAGTTTACAAAAAGTTCCTCTTGGAACTTTCTAGAAGTCTCAGAAACTTTTGATTTATTAACATTATAAAACAGGAAATGTTTAAAATATATTTTGTTTTCAGTAAAACCCAACAGATACCTTGACCTTTAGAGGGCTTAGGGAGAATTATCCCTAGTTCAGTTTGTAGTAATATCTGTTCGGCTCAATTTTGACTAATTTTTTTCTTAAGTTTGATGATTCATTGTAATTTTTTTTGTTTCGGGTTTCATCTATTTTTTGACAGTAATTTTTGTTCGCTTTAAGTTCGAACATTATTATAGGATTACAAAAAATTATGGTTCTATCCTGCTTTCAAGGGCTATAATGACAGAAATGTTGAGATGGCTAGGAAATGTTATGCGAATGAGGGATGACGAATTACCAAAGATTGTCTTTTTCGGCCATCCACCTAGGGCGAAAAAAGGGAAGTCATTCTAAATAGAGTGGAATAGGTCATAAGGAAAGATTTAAAGGAAATTTCAACTTCTTGGGAGGGTGTAAAGATGGAAGCTATGAGCAAATTGGGATGAAGGAGGAACGTAGGCAGCTATGTTGGCCTTCGATGACTTGGTGCTGCAATGAGTTGTTAGTAGTAGTTCTGCATATTTCTGCTCGTCTTTGATTTAATATAGCTCTTTTCTTTGAAAAACTTCTTTTTAGAAAAAAGTTCTTTAGCCAGCTAACACAACTAGATCTCATATCAAAGTAGATGTGAGATATATTCACATAGCCATTAATATTGACTTGACAGACGAAATTAAGAAATGTAATCTTCAACTCCCAACTAGAATGAGGTATCATTTGCTTCTCAAGCCACCATACAAGTAGGAAGTGAAGCCATCTTGCGAAAATGAGGTGCGACTCTGTCGCCTTATGAATGAGGTGAATTCATACCTTCACTACAAACGTATGTTTACTTAATGCTAGCATATGGGATGAAAAGGCTAAATTCCTAGTAGATTAATTTGCCTCATATAACCTAGCGCTTTGAGCAGAAATGCAGACATTTATAGCAGTGATGCAGGAGCCTTGAACTGTTACAAATCAAGTCAAGGAGTGATCAAAGGAGCTGAACTCCATATGCATAATTAGGTAAACACTGCTGTAACAGTATTTATCAAGTAAATTATTCAATTACTGTTCAAAGGATTTTGCGCCCATTATGGCTAGCAATATTAATTTTAAAAAAGGTGTTTCTGAGGGAACTAAAGAGCAAAGCTGAAACTTAAAACGAATAAAAATTATTGGTTCACAGTCTATCTAATAAACATCAATAAAACCAGTGCAAATAAACCAACTGATAATATTTTCCTCTATTTGTATGATTATAGAAAACTAGCGCTTTACTGAAAACACAAAACAATTTAGGAGTTTTGGTACAGTAGAAGCAAACCGATTAAAGGCACTTTTTGAAAAAAAATCAAGCATTTTAGAATTTTTGCTTTATTTCTTTTTTTCTCGTGTAATTTGGTATCACTTCTGCAAAATGAGCTCAGCACCACGATTGAATCTCGTTTTGGCTCTGAAAAAGACATTTCAGGACTAGTTTGTAGACAAGTCCGGAGTAAAGCCATCTTGGTGGTATCAGAACTATAGGCTAGCTTTAGAATTGGTATCATAACTTGAAATATTCCGTTGCATAGAGAGAAATAATCGGATTTCCGGAGTTGACATTATGGTTTGTTTGTTCTTAATTTCGAGTAACAATAAGGCGTGTTTTTTAAATCTAAAATTGTATATTACTCACTATTGGTGTCAGCTGTTGAGACCAAAATACTACCTGATAAATCAATCCATGATTTGTGTGTCCTGTTCAATGACTTTGCACCCATTAAAATAATATTTATTTTTATGCTTAAGTTTTGAGATAATTTTAGTTGTATACTGGATATTACTGATAAAAGGGCTGGTGGTAAGATTGTGAAAAGCGTTATAGATTAGTGTGGTGTTGTCAGGCTATGTACTCACTTTTGACTCCTAAATCAGTATTCTTGTTTATTTTTATACTGGCCTTTGGATGTTTTCAGTAAAGCACTAGTTTTCGATAATCATACAAACATAGGGAAATATTATCAGTTGGTTTATTTGCACTAGTTTTGTCGATGTATCTTAAATAGACTGTGAAGCAATAATTTTTGTTCCTTTTAAGTTTCTACTTCGCTCTTTACTTCCCTTAGAAAAACAATTTTTTTAATTAATTTTTGCCCGTTTTTAATTCAAAATTAATGTAGAACAAACACTGGCATGATCTATTTTACTTTTTTACTGGGGGGGGGGAACCCCCCTTCACATACAGAATAATTTCTGTTCGTTTCAAGTTTTAAAGTTGTTCCTTACTTCCAATTTATTTTGTGACGGTTTTCAAATAATTCTAGGAAATTGTCATCCCCCCTTGTAAATTTTCTGCTGAAAATTTTCCCCAGAAACTTTCTTTCCCATGGAAAATCTCCCTACAGAATCCCACCTTAGAGCCTGTCTGAATACTTCCTAGGCTTATATGAAACCCTTTCTTTGAAGATTATGGGAACCAAAAGGCACAATGAACTGACGAATTCGAATAACTTGATTTGTTTTTGTTTTTTTCGAAATAATAAAAGAAAATGTAAACAAAAGTGAAGTATTTTTTTCATCCAGAAATAATCTAAAAAAAAAAAATCAAGCACAAAATCACTCCAATTTTGGTGGCTAGTCGTAATTTTTTGGCACAGTAGGAATAGCACTGGTTAAGAATTAGCGTATTCTGACTTAACAAATACAGGTTATCCACATAATCATATATAAAGCACAAAACCATGATTGAAAACAAGCCCTTTAAAGACTAGAACATTTGACATCCTAATTCAAAATCCAAGCTCTACCAACTGAACTACGAATTCTATTAATCTAATTTAATCAACTGGATTTTGTAGGACCATCATTGCGCAGCTTACAGCCCTTTTCCCAAGGAGTATGGGATGTCAGGTCATCACCAAAACTATGGTAACTGGACCTTTCAACTATGCTGAAAAAAATAGCTGTCTCATAATTCTGATTGGACGGCTTTAGGAGAAAGAGGCCTGTGGAGGGGGCTAGCTACCCTCTAATCTTTTTGGTTGCTTAAAAAGAGCACTAGTAATTTTAATTTCTTCAAATGAGCCATTAAACCTCTCTTTTTGTTGTTCTGGTAACTTGCAAGCCCTGGTTACAAAAGGAAACATCAGTGCTACCCATGCAAAAGTGATTTTCTTTGTTGTTCAAGGCGGGGGACTCTAATTACCCTATACAAGATTTTTGACCATACCCGTTCCAATGGTGCAACTTTGATTTTGATCTGATGCTATTTTTGAGGGGTTTCAGGGTATTTTTCAGAATCATCTAAGATTTGTTTTCTCAATAAACTTTTACTTTTAAGATTAACCGAAATAATAGGTACCATTTCTGAATCAATGTCAGATGGCAATTTTTTCTCATTAGGCAGTCTTTTTTTTCAAAATACGCTTTTCAACTTTTGGTTACTATGGGCTATGGTTTGCTCTTTACTAGGTTATAGATACTACTGCAACCATGATAGAAGGCACAAAACCATGATTGAAAGAAAATACCAATACTGATATGCCCAATACAATACATGCAATACCGATACATCCAGTACCAGTACACGCGATACTACATACAGCCCTTCCCAAGGGACTATTGAGAGTCATATCACCATCAAAACCATATTAATTGGACCTTTTAACTATGTTGAACAAAATGGCAGTCTCAAAGTTCTTATAGGACAACTTTAGGGGGAGGGGGCAAGCTGCCCTCTAAACTTTTTGGTCACTTAACAAATGCACTAACAAATTTAATTTCTGTTTGAATGAGCCATTAAACATCTCCCTATAATGTTCTGGTCATTTTCTAGCACTGGTAGAAAAAAAGAGACACATCAGTGCTACCCATACAAAAAAGTGATTTTCCTTGGTGTTCAAGGTGGAAGACTGTAATTATCCTACAAAAGGCTTTCAACCATGCTGATTCCATAGGCATATTTTTATTTTGATACAACGCCATTTTCGAGGGGTTTCAAGCTCTTTTTCAAAATCGCCATAAATTACTTTCCACAATAAACTTTTACTTTCAAGATTAACAGAAACAGTAGTTAACGTTCCTGATTCAATATCAGATGCCAGATTTTTTCACAAGGCAATTTTTCTCAAGACCCGTCTTTATCTTTTGGTTACTATGGGCTGTGGTTTACTCTTTAATAGGTTGCAGCTATTGCTGCAACCATGGTTATTGGTTGTGAACATAATTTTAGCTTGGTATATAATCTTCATAATGAAATAGAATCCCAAATGAAAGCAAAAGAATTAGTGGAATTAAGTAGAAAAGAACGAGCCCCCATAATTTTATCATATGATGCCAATGCACATAACATGTTACAGGGGAGTTTTAATATAAATGAAAGGGGACATGAACCTTTGGAGAAACCAGGCTGGGAAGACCCTTACCTGGTGTAATAAATGGTCAATGCCCACTTTCATAACAAGAAGGAGAAAAGAGGAGTCAGATTTAAAAATATTCTATCACCATGATTCTTCTCACAATGAAAGATTAGACAAAGTGTCATGTGTGAGGAATCTCCCATTATTTCTGGTCCATTGAATAAAAAGATTTACTGTTGATGTACCTCAACATCAAAAAAGTAAAGAGCCATGTAAAGAAAACAGATTGGAATGCTTATAACTAAGTGTAAGTTGCAATACTTGATAATCTGCCCTCTAGCCAAGGTTACAATGATGAGGACCTGGACCAGGAAGTAGATTGACCTACAGAAAGCATGAAAAATAAATTTCAATCAAGAAACCCCCTGACACCAATGAAGGAAGGGGAGCAAAAAATAGTTGCTGAACTATGGAATTCAGCCAAAAAAAATGACTCAAAGGCTACTAAGAATTACCATCTAAACAAATGATCCCAGACACTGAGATTAATATTTGGAGGGCTTTAAATTCTTTACAATAGAAATGAATAAAAACTTCTTTACAATAAGAACTCATGGACAGTCATGGAGGCCTTATTGTGAAAGTGTGAAGATAGAAGAAGCTAATATTCAGCTACTAAAGACTCTAATAAAAAGAGCATCCAGGTCTACTTGAGAAGCATCTCAAGGTCAATTAAACACTCACATTGGACCCAGAAGAAACACTGAATTATGTGCTTTAAACGCATGTAAATGACCCAGAAAATAGTAGCCCTAAGCCTTACAGTATTTAACCCAAGTTAGGGGATATGCTGGTAAAAAGTTCATTTGTTTTACATAATTTTATCTGTTTCCTGGGTTCCTACAGCTGCAGTTTTTGGGATGCAAGAATCCTTAAACAAGACATATATACTAAAATTGCAGAATTATTCCTATCCAATTGGTTCTTTTTATCCACTAAAGTCTAGATGCCAAAACTAGAAAAATGAAAGTAAGTAGGAAACCACACCTTGTTCCTAACAGATATGGTTTCCAACAAATTAGTTGAGTTATTTCAAGGAGGCTGTTGAAGCTGGTGGAACATCAAAAAAGAATTCTTGAGTTAAAATTCTTAAGTCCTTCAATGAAAGTTCCTTGAAAAAGTCTTGTTTTCAGGGGATATTCCCCTCCTATCCGTGTCCCTTCTGTGCACATAAGGATATGAATATAATTTCCTATGTTACACTTAAAATGCATGGAAAATGTGATCAACCAACAAGAAACGCAAGAAAACCGTTTTTCAGCAAAGCAGAGAAAAACTGTTAATCAAATTAGCTTATTCACATGGCATCTTGTCCACAAAATACCAACTGGAAAAATGGCTTTATGCTAAAGTTTTCACATACCTGCAAAAAAAAACTTTTCATTAGTGACTAGTTTTCTGCAGCATAGTCTGAACATTCAATTTTGAACCTTTTTCAAAGACTAACCTTATAACAAAACAAATGCAGAACTGTTTCCTTTGTCCCAAACATCTTTCTTTTTATTAAGATGTTTCCTTTTGAACAACCCCTCTCCTATGATATTACCAACAATTATTCTGCTCTACAACATTTATTTTGATTAAATCTGTCTATGATTGAAACTGTTTTGATTTAGATACTTTGTTCTAACTTGTACATCATGTGTTAAGATTAGGTAGCATTTTCCAAGATGAGACTTGAGCTTCATTTTGTGTCTGTCATTAGACTCTACTATTTACTATCAGTGCATTTAAAATAATCAGCATTGTATACGGCTAAAAAAAAATTCGAAAAATTTAGAAAAATTCAATGATGAAACAATCCAATTTCTAGGTTGTCTAATATAGACTTAATTGTGAATTAACAGCTTAGATTGTGATCAGCTTTTCAATTAATGGATATCTTACCTATAATGTTTTCTTTTAGTTTTTTTTTATAACTTATAGCAACATCTGGAACCAGTAAGGGAGAGGGGATGGGGCACTTTGTCACAATAGCAACCATTATATCTGGAAACAGTGTTGACTAGGAAATCAAATAGAAGTATTCTTATGTTATTAGCCTGCATCCTAGTTTTACATTCAGAAGAGAACATAGACTGCAGTCTATAGCAGAACATATAGACTGCATATATAGATACATACTGCATATATAGATACATACTGCATATAGAACATATAGACTACAGTCTATGCAGAACACAGAACATAGGCATAGTGCAGAGACACTTTAAACAAATAGCAAATGGTGGTTTATGAAAAAAACTGCTATTTGGTCTTATTTTGATAGCAAATAAATCAAATTACTAAATGAGACAAAACAGAGCAGAAATATTAACATCTCCATGTCTGTTGAAACAATTAGATGTTTGTGTATCATTGCTCTACAGAAACTTATACTATACAAAACAATAATAACAAAAAATAACAAAAAAATGACAATAATAAAAAAAATAACAAAATTCTTACTTTACAATATGCAGAAAATCTCTTTTAACTATACTTTTTCAGTCAATTCTACTTTCATTCATAGTTTGATCTTCACATTTCTATCTTTAATAATATAATCTGTCCACTGTTCCTTTCTAAGTCTTTTTATGGTTGAAATGGGTGTGTCTCAATTTTACAAATAGATACATAAGTCAGACATTCCAGAAATTTCCTATGTTTTTTCCAAAATTCTCAAATACTTTAAACTCCTATAGTTATTCAAAACATTTTGAAGACACTTGCACACAAATGATAGATATATTCTTTCAAAATATCAAAGAAAACAATTAAAAGTACAATTTCAAAAAGAAGGAAACATGGAAATCTCATTTTCTTGGTTTTCTCCAAAATCCCCAAATGCCTGAAATCCCTAGTTATTCATGAAATTGAGATGTGCAAACACTTTGAATACACAGACACACTACAGATAAATATATATTTTTTTTAATGCAGATTCAAATAAAAGGGAAGGTAGAACTCTCATCCTTTATAGAAATTTTCTCCACATTGTAGAGTAAGAGTTTTACTAGTTGAATGTTTTCTTTATATGCTTTAAATTTAGTCTGTAACCTCCATTATATTTGGAAAGATGGTAAACCTGCATGAAGATTCCCCTTGTGAAGGAAACACTATAATAACAAATGTGTAGTACTATTACACTTTTTTAAATACAATAGTTGGTAAAATAACTGCCCTACCTCCCCCTGTAATAAGGCTAGACATAGCCCTAGACAGGTATGGAAAAACTTCCAACTTCCATGGAGCTCTTTACTTTCTTTGAAAAGCTCATTTTATGGAAAAAGTTTTCTAATTTATTTATCTAAGTATCCTCATTTTTTCACAATGACATGATACTGTTAAACAAGTAAAGAATAGATTGCCTATTTAACATGGATGCAATGATTAGCCTACATCTGGAATAACTAGATTAATATATTATTTGGGGCCAGCCCAGGGACGGATCCAGGTTTTTTCTTAGGGGGGGGGATAATAGGTTTCTTCAATAAACTTGTGAACAAAGAAATACCCACAATTAAAAGGGAACCTCAACAATTATGTGTTGTAGGTAGGTAATAAAAATGGTCATAAATTGAATCTAAAATCAGGTGAGAGTTTAAGTTCTAATAAATATTTTGAAATTAAAATGGTATAAAATATTGATACAAAAAATAGTTAGTTATAAAAACCACCCACCACAAAAAAGCTGTTCACCATCTATAAAAAAAATATGATATTTAATATTTTCTGCATAATTTTTTGCCTTTGCATTTCTAAGCACTATAGCAAGTGAGTTAAACTTTTAATTGCAAAAAAAAATAATTGATCTTGAACCATCTTTTGGGGTCATGCACTCTTTGTGACAATTGTAGACCAAACCATTTAGCATGTTGCCTAACTTTGTGCCATTGCCTAGTAACTATGATAGTTATGAAGAGTGATTAATGAAGATAAAGACACAACTTGTATATTCATAAAAGATATATTAAACATTAACAAAAGTATAACAGTTATCTACTTTGAAGTTATCTAATGTTAAACATTAAATATCCAACAATACCCAGTTTTAAACCCTAAAAGCCTTTAAGAAAGGAGTTGACAAGACTAGGTTAATGCTGGATGGAGGCTAAGCTAGGATATTACACTATAACCTTAAAACAACTTCAGCAAGATTTTCTGCACAAGGTTCATTTATCTTAATATGCCCATCAGAGCAAGTTAAGATAATGCCACCTTATCTTGCTGAATATGAGATTTAATGTAAGGAAACTTCAAGCAATAAATTACATATGATTAACTCAAATTACCAAATGAGAAGAAACACAGCAAAATTAACAACATTATCCACGCCCGTTGAAACATTTAAATATTTCCATAAATCAGTGTTGCCGAAAAACTAAACTAAAAATTTCATTACCTGGCCAGTTTATACTTTTCTCACGACCCTAGCGCTAACTATGTATCCCGTTTTAATTTCTTGGTTAAACGATATCAAAATTCCATGCGCAAAAGTTGTAATATTGACTAGCCAGAATAAAGATTTTTATGTATCATCTTTTTAAAATGGAAAAGGTGACAGCCTACAGCAGCAATTTCACATTTACAAGAGGATATTGTAAAACATGCAACGACAGGGCATTAGTAGGCAACAACTAAAAGCAAATTAGATTGATATGGACTATTCAAACCAATTACTTGTAATTTGAATTTCCTTTTTCTCTAGCACTAGTGTGACATTATAATAAATAGAAACAAGTGTCATAAAATTAGTTAAAGAAAAGTATTTTTCTTTTTATCGATATTTCTGAACACGGGGTAAATCAGGTATTTTGTTGAGCCCAAACCAAATGAGCAGAAATATTTAACCATTGAAAATGTTATGGAGTTTAAATTAAGAAATAAGTAGAATGAATATCAGCAATTACTAAGACCTATCGACACCAAAGTCTGTAGAACATTACAGACACCAAGCAATGGTGATTTCACATTGCTAAGTAAGCAAGACAAACTGTTTTACATAATGCATGTTAGATTGTAAATTTGTTACTAATTGATTGGATTTTAGGGCTGTCTAGGGTTATAACGAGAGAAAATTTGAGATAGTTAGGGTGTGCTCTGTGGATGAAAGATGATAGATTGTCCTTTTCGGCAAATCGTCTAGGGCTAAACAGAAGGCAGGTTGTCTGCGGCCGGGTTGGGAGGATATCGTAAAGAAAGATTTAAGGGAAATGGGAACTTTCTGGGAGGCTTAAAGAGGGAGGCTATGAATGTTGGCTTCAGATGGGATGGCGCTGTGGGATGGTAGTTGCTGTTTTACTGATAGCAGCCATAGTTTTCATGATTTTCTAATATTAATTTATAAAACTTCTTTAACAAAACAAATTTTCAAAGAAAAGTAAAGAGGTCCATTAAGCCAAAAATGAACAGAAGTCAAATTCAAATAATTTTCCAAGCGTAAATGTACCACAAATCACCATTAATATTTAAATGAAACCAAAACGAGCAGAAATTACAATAAATAACCGAGTCAAACTCAATACAAGCAAAATTTAATATCAGTAAGGCTCACAAGCCCCATGTCTTTTCAAGATGACAATATAATATTCACTTTATGGAAAAAACAAATGACCGTGAATTGTCAGTTTAACATACATATACAGATGTTTCTTCCTTAAAATTTTGATAATGATTTATTGATTACAGTAAAAACAGTAAAAATATTTAAAATGTTTTTTTGTTTTAATTAAAATGCAAAATATTTTCTAGTCTTGAAAAGGCATGGGGGTTGTCAGCCCTACTAGTGTTAATTTTTGGTTGTTTGAACTTGATCCGGTTATTTGTTGTAATTTCTGTTTGTTTTAGTTTCATTTATTTATGGATGATGATTTTGGATTTTTATACTTGGAAGATTAATTCAATTTGTTTCTGTTCATCTTTGGCTTAGTAGAGCTCTATACTCTATTTTTGAAAAACTTGTGTTGGGGAAAAAAATTTTAAAGTTAATTTCCGTTCGTTATTTTTGAGATAGTTTTTTTAATGGGGAAAAAATAGATCTTTTCTTTTTTTTCTATAAGATTCCATAGTTTGGCTTTCTATTTGTGTGTGGGTAAAACTTTTTTCAACAATTTTAATATGGACACAAATAATATTGTTTAATTTAATTTTATACCTCCTCAATTCGACCTGAGAAATGAAACTTAATATCATTCCTAAAAAAAAATATATTTATACTCTTTGACAACCTGGAGACACATACAATCTTTTGATTTTTTTTAAATCATAGGAGCAGAAGTAGCAATAGTAGCAGCCCAAAAAGTTTTAGCTTAATGCCCAAGTCGTTCTAAACATATTGCTGAATTGTCTTATTAGCAACGATATACACAGTGCATTTTGATTAAGTTTTAAAGCGAAATGGGTCGATTGCATAATCGTGGGGGATTGGCATACCCATTAGCCCTAGAGACATAGTTGCTGGACCGTTCTACTATGCTCAACAAATGACTGTCTCGTAATTTTGACTGAATGTGTCTTGACAATGAATGGGCTTGGAAAAGGGCTTCTCGCTCTACAATCTCTTTTCACTCTAATTAATTTAAAAAGAAATATCTACAAAACAGGTCTTTAAAAGAAAAGTTAAGAACTCCATTCAACCTAAAACTAACAAAAAATATCAAATAATCAACCAAGCATAAGACTACCATAAATCAGCATCGATAAATAAATATAACCCAAAACGAACAGTTATTACAATAAATAGCCGAGTCAAACTGGAAACGAGCAGAGGCTTGAGCATGGCTCAAAAACCCCTATGCCTTCCCAAGGCTAGAACGTAATTTGCAATTTACTGGAAAAAAAATACAAATGAATGAGCATTGTCAGTTTAATGTACATACGCTGATAATTATTCCTTAGAATGTTCATAATATTAGATTTGTTGAAGTTAAAAAAAGTAAAAACATTTAAAAATTGTATTTTTTGTTCTAGCCTTGGGAAAGCACAATGGTTTTGAGACATATTTGTGTTAATTACTACTCGCTTTGAGTTTGACTCGGCTATTTATTGTAATTACTCGTCGTTTTGGGTTTCATTTATATATCGAGGATGATTTGTGGTAGTTTTACGTTTAGTTGATAATTTTATTTATTTTTGCTCATTTTTGGTTTAACGGAGTTCTTTACTTTTCGTTGAAAGACTTGTTTTATGGAAAGATTTGTTAAAACTAATTCGTTCGCTTTATATTAACGTAGTCTTTTCAGGGAAAAAGAAAATAACAGTTTAAATCTTTTGGGGTTTTCTTTAAGAACTTATAGTTTGGTCTGCTATCTGTATGCAAGACAAAATTTTTCAACAATTTTTAACAACATACACCGTTTTAAAAATCTGGAAACAGATAGTAGTGTTTGGTTTAATTTATATTTCCTCTAGTTGACCTTAAAAATAAAACTTGATACCATTCGCAAAAGAAATATATCTATGCTCTTTAACAGCTTGGATACACTCACACCCTTTTGATTTAGCTAACTTTTAAGAGCAGAAGTAGTAATAGAAGTGCCCCGAAAGTTTGAACATAATACCCTCAGTCGTTTTTGGGATACTGCAGAGGTTTATTATTGGCAATCAGCATGCAAACGCAGCTTCTTGATGTAATCTTAAGGCAGCATTTGGTTTTTAAACATAATGAGCAAATTGCATAACTGTGGGGGATTGACCTACGCAGTAGCCCTAGAGATTCAATTACAAGACTGTTCAGCTATACTGAACAAAGTAGCTATTTTAAATTTTGATTGGATGTGCTTGGAAAATTATGAGCTAAAGATGAGGACTGATTGCCCTTCAATCACTTCTGACTCTTAAAAAGGGCAGTAAAACTTTGAATTTCAAATCAAATTAGCTTTTACAGACTGTCAATGATGCTACTAGCTATGATAGAGCAGTGCTGCCTATGATATTGCTTATATGCCCTTTTAATGCTTCCATGCGTATAGTTTTTCCGTTTAATTGAAAATTCCACTACCCGTCTCAACTTAATACCCTCTGTTTCATTAGTTACAGTAACCGAAGAATTAGTATCAGAAGTACACACGTGGTGTCTTCTGGATAGTTCAGAATCTGTCACAACTTACCCTTAAAGATCTAATTTAATAATGTAAGCAGTTATTTTGATATCCCTTCGTCCCCGTATTCACAATCTAGATGATCATAGCTCGTTTTGATTTAGTTCAGCATCCACCTCAATATTCTTTGAAAGCTTCACCTTAATATCCTTAGCTTGTGTAGTAGCAATATATGTAGTAGCATTAGCAGCAGTATGCATATAGCACATTTTTTAACATTCCCTCCAATATACAATGAGATTTTTAACTTAATATCATCAATCGGTCCTAAAGCATTGGTGATATTTCCTCTTAACAACCTGTTTAGGGATATTATGTTTTGATTCATTTCAATACAGTTATGATATTAACAAAAATTTTCGTCTTAATACCTTTAGGTTTATTATTAGTAGCAGTAGCAGCAGTAGTTATAAGAGTAGAAGTAGGAGTAGAGTTAATAGTATTAGTCCTTGATTTAGTAGTAGTAGTAACAGTAGCAGTAATAATAATAGTAGCAGTAGCAGTAGTTGTAGAAGCAACAGTATTATTATGAAAATATTATCTTTTGGTTATTTCAACATACCCCACAAAAAATATTGTATCTTTTAATTTCATATAAGAAGCCTTTTCTAAGATATTACTGATATGCCTTTTTGCCAACCTGCATACAGATGGGAGGTTGTCACCCGTACAACAGGAATTTTCAGAAATATTATCTGAAAACTGGACCTTCATACCTTTAGGTATAGTTGTAATAGTAGTCACAGCAGTAGTATAACTACTCAACTTAATACAATTAGTCATTGCTATGACATTGTCGGTTTGCTCTTTTGATAACCTGTATATTTATATACTTCTTGAAACTTTCATCTTAATGCTTTTAACCTTACAAGTAGTTGCGATAGATGTAGTTGGGGTAATATTAATAGTTTGAGAAGAACTAGTAAATGTTCCAGTAGCAGTAGTATTAGTAGCAGTGTGTGCGTATTGCTTTTTGGTCAATTGATCTTCCCCTTTAAGTATTCTCTGAGAGTTCCAACTTAATACACAAATTGGTTCTTAAGATACACTATTTTGACAATTTAAATGCAGCCAATGTCTTTGTTAGTTCCAACTTGCCATCAATTTTATCTCAAATGTTACCTTCATGGACTTAGCCTCAATAGTACTATTATCAAAGTAGTTTTACTGGTAGGAAAAGTAGTTGCAGTGTTAGAGTTGTATTTGTAGTAGTAGTAGTAGTAGTAGTAGTAGTAGCAGTAGTAGTAGTAGCAATATTAACAGCAATAGTAGCATGTACATATTGCCTTTTGGTCGATTGAACGTCACTTTTATGATGCCCAGGAAGTTTCACCTTGACTCGTTAAGCCGTTCTACTATTTGTATAACGGAAAAGGAAAATTATTAAAATTTTACATTAATTTGTAAAAGGAAAAGTATAATTCTACTATTTGTAGTAAAAAATATACTTCCTGAAAATACCAAATTAATATACTCAGTCATTCCTGAATTGCATACTTTTCCTTTTAACAAGCCAAATACATATAACGTGTTGTGATTTAGTTCAACACTCCCTTCAACATTTCCTGAAAGACTCATCTTAACACCCTTCGTATTTTGGGAAGGTAGAAGTAAAACATGCATACCTTTTCTCGATAACATAAACTACACATAAACAATGGACAAATTACACACTTACAGCCCTTGCCCAGAAGCCTCGAGGGGGGGGTGACATCCCCAAACGCATAATTACTCAACCTTTCAACAATGCTGAGAACAATTTATGCCTATAAACTTTGATTGGATGTTGTTTTGGGGAAATGATGGGTGTAGGGGGAGGGGGGTCTCTCAAATCACTTTGACTCTTAAAAGGGGCCATTATAACTTCCAATTTAAAATCAAATGAGACTCGTCTGAGTCTAATATGATCACCATTCCATAAAAAGCTTTAAATGTCCAACAGCACAACTTGCAACCCTCGCCCCAGGCTCTGGTGGTTTGTATCAACCCCAAAAGCATTGTTATGTGATCTTTGGACTATTTTAAATAAAATGATTGCCTCAAAATTTTTATTTGATGTATTTGGGTAAAACACGACGTATTGAGGGGGTATTTTTGCCCTCAGATCCCTTTGACTCTTAAAAAGGGTACTAGAAATTCAGATTACCAATCCAATGAGTCCCCTCTGAAGCATATACAGCCATTCTTTCAAAAGAACCCTATATGCCCCGGGCATAACTTACAACCCTTGTCCTGAAAGCTCTGGGGCAGGATTGTCTTCCTTGAAGATATAATTTCCGGACCCTTTGACTACAATGAGCAAATTCGCTAACTCCAAGTTTTGACTGGAAGTCTTTGGGGAAATAGTTAGTGTAGGGGGGTTGGCTTGTTGCTCTCAAATCGCTTTTGACTCTTAAAAAAGGATTATCTGTGGACTATTTTGAATAAAAGGCCTGTCTCAAAATATCTATTGGATTACGGGAAACACGACGTAATTATGTTTGTGTGGGGGGGGGGAGGAAGGTAGCTGCACTCTGATCACTTTGACTCTTAAAAGGACACTAGAACTTCTGATTACCGATCCAATGAGTCCCCTCCAAAGTATATACGACCACCCTTTTAATTTCCAATCGACTGAGTCTTTTTTGAAGTATCTACGACAACTCCTTCGATACGAAGTGCCCTGCTCTAAGACCAACAAAAAAAGAAAAAAAGCAATAAATTGTGCCAGCATCGTTCTTTACTTACGTAGCGCTTTTGTACTGCCTATGAGAAGGATCACTAAAATTCTTAATTTTGAATCGAATTAGCTCTTTTTATAAGTTGCAATGATGTTTCCAGCTATTCTAGAGCGGTGCTGCCCAAGATATTGCTTATATGCCCTTTTGAAAATCGGCATGAACATAGTTTTTTTTTGTTTGATTGAAACTCCCCTAAACTGTCCCCAAAAGTTTCACCTTAATACTTTTAGCGTCATGAGTTACAGTAACTGTACTGGTGGTATTAATAGCATACACAAGGTGCCTTCTGGCTAGTTCAAAATCCACCATAACTTACCCTTAAAGGTCCAAGTTAATAATCCAAATCGTTATTGAGATATTGTTTTGTCACCTTTTTGAAAATCCACATGCTCATTGCTTTTATTTATATAGTTCAAGCTCCGCCTGAATATTCCTTAAAAGCTTCGCCTTAATACTCTAAGCTTACGTAGTTGCAATAGTAGCAGTACGCTCATTGTACCTTTGATTTTGGATCTTTGGGGCTCGGGAAGTGATTTTTGTGTCTTTTGTGATTTGAATAACTTTTGTCTTCTTTGGGCTTATTCGCATGCCAAAGTTATTTGATGCGGATTTAAGTTCGGAGGCTTCAGTTTGTGCAAGCCTGTCGAGGTCACATGCATAAGCTAGTGTGTCGTAGATGACATCGTTAATGATTACTCCGACGTGGTTCTTGAGCATGGACAGTGTGGTGTGTGAAAGGAGGTTGACAAGTTGTGGAGAAAGACTGCAGCCTTGCAGTAGGTCTGAAGTTGCTGCAAACTGGTATGTTAGGCCTTCTGGGGTGTGAACACAGCTGCGGTGTTTCTCATGTATGCTTTTAATTATGTTCACAATATTTATGGAAACTCTGTTGTGGGTCAGTAAATGCCATAATCCATTTCACCATACTAGATCGAATACTTGCTTGAAATGATAAATAGCTATAGGATTTCTTTGCCATAATCAAGACACTTTTCTGTCGGTTGCCTTACTACAAAGATTTGGTCAGTGATAGACTTTCCAGGGCAGAAATTAGCCTTAAAGTCGCTGATTATATGGTCTTTTATGGCTCTGATTTGGTTTACCTTATTATGATTTTAGCTGGGTGACTTGGAAGGCTTATGGGCGGATGGTTTTTGCAATCATTTTAAGGGTCTTTCTTGTGGAACAGTACAATAATTGCCTTCGCCCATGTTTTTAGAAATGGTAGATCGACCATACTGTCAATTTCACTTGTAACACAGTATATATATCTAGATACACGATTATCTCCTATGTCAACCATTAGACAAAGCCGGGCTGCAATGTTGCTCCTCCGGAGAAAGTTTAAACCAAGAGAAAAATAAGCAATATTAGATTTTTTGTTCATGGGTAGGCCACGTGTGGCATCGGTATTCACAGATTTGAGGACAGAAAAAGAAATAAGACGAATAGAACGTCTAAGAGATAAGGAAGAATGCAATACATTGAAGAGACAAAAAAAGAGAAAAATAATTGGTAAGGCTGTAATAAGGCAAAAGGCAAAGATAACATTGGTTTGAGAATGAAAAGCAAAACAAAGAATGCAGTTATAAGGATAATCAAGTTAAAATCAAGTTAAAACTATGAATTTTTTATAACACCTCTGATAGGAAAAAAGGTGGATTTAAAGAGATAAAAATCACTCAAGGCCCCAACATACGGAGATAATCATTCTTCGCGAATTTCCTTCTCGCTTTGAAAAAAAAAATCAATTGTCGCACAAAATCTTACGTTTGGACTGATAAAAAACCCTACTCTTAAAAAAATAGGAGTAGCAACATTATATTTATCAATAACTACGGAAAAAAAAATTATGCCAATTGCATAACTTTTTCTGTAGGTCATGTGGATAGTGTTAGAACAAAACTTTACTCTTTTTACGCACCTTGAGAGAAAACAAAAGGATTCCAATCCTTAAAACTGAGAATTGCCGTAAGTTCTTGAAATCCCAAATAACGGTGCTAGCTTTAAAAGCGGATAAGACAAAGATATTCATAAGCAGAAAAGGGCACTATAAAATTCTGTTAGCTACAGCTCATAGCAAAATCGAGAATAATTTTCTTAGAAAATGATGCTAATTATGCTTAAAACGAGAACTTAATGTAAGGAATCAAAAGAAACGAAAAACTCATCCCCAACCTTTCTCCAAAACAGAAAATCCTAAGAATGCGCATGACTAAAATCATTTGTTTTGGTATCTGCAAAAGTTTTTTGCTATGTCATATTGAAGCTTAATAATTGAGCTAATTATTATTAATGAAGCTAATTAATTTTTCTTATGTGCATGCAAGGCTATTGGTGGATTTAGTGACAGGCCATAACCCCTCCTTCCCTCTGGCTCGAAAAATGCCTGGACAAAATAAAGTTTGATTAGCCACTGACAATAAACTTGATAACTATAATGATTAAATAATTTTAGATAATGTTAACAAAATTCTGAAACATTCCAAGTTTTATACTTAGCTTGTATGTAACCAAAAACTGAAAAGATAATGAAACGAATCGTAAAGATTAACTAAAAAATGCTTTCTGATGAGGAGTTTTACGTAATTTACAAGTTCGTGGAAACATATTTACAAAAATAATAATAACAAGTATTACTTTACATTCTTCTTATAATACAAATACAAATCTTTTGATGCCTTTCAATCTTTTGAAAACTCACTAAGAATTTCACGGCAAACAGTTCTTAACAGGCGTTTGGTATTTTCTTCGAAAGGGCTATTCCACCAGTTATTAGAAGAAACACAAAGGTCCCACATCAAAGTTCAAAGGACATTTTTATGGCCCAAAGACAACAATGTAAAAGAGAAAATATTCAAGGGAATATTTTTCTTTACCAAGAAGAAAAAAGTTCTGACGTTCCGTGGCACAATATTACTATCTAAAACAGCGGATAATTGTGAATCTTAATAGATACTCTGTGCTAAAACTATTAAATTACCCCTTTGTGGTAAAACATTTTGTGGCAAATTTCAAATAGTCCCACCACTTTGCGGAATCAGCGCTGGAAATTTTCGTGTTTGCTAAAATTTAGTCCATTTTAGAAATCCTGGATCAACCACTCAGTCAAGTCATAAGCCATATCTGTCAGATGGGATAGTAGCGAACCACTTCGCCGACTCACCCTCTTTCTTTCTGCTTTTGCCATAATAAATAATACAGGTTCGCACCGTTTTCAAAGTTGTTCGATTTACTGAAAAATATACCACGAAGCACTTCACCAAAGGATGTGGGAAGAGCTTTTGTATGCACCGAGACCCATGGTGACGAATATTTTTTAGTTTGATCATAATGCCTAAATATGTGTCCTACCTTTTGAAAATTTTCCACTATATTAAGCTTACTCCTATTCCTGTTTATATATGTGGTACAGAAATAAGGCTGTCGGGGTGCTAAATTGTCAAATTGTCTTACGA
This sequence comes from Artemia franciscana, assembly GCF_032884065.1. Taxonomy (NCBI): domain Eukaryota; kingdom Metazoa; phylum Arthropoda; class Branchiopoda; order Anostraca; family Artemiidae; genus Artemia; species Artemia franciscana. The sequence goes on from NC_088865.1 coordinate 40,471,686, forward strand.
AATCACAGGTTTTTTAGGATCTCCCGTTTTAGGCCATAGTAATATATTTTATAAAATTTCGAAGTGAAAGTGCTGTAAGATTAGCGTCTCTGACCGAGAAGAAGAAAAAGCAGAAAGGGAGGAGAGATTATTTTTATCCTTTAACTATAGCCAAGCCAAGATGGTTTGATTGTGTGCAAAACTTTTATAGTGAATACTGAGAAGAGGAGAAAAAAAATATCGGTCTCTACAGTATGGGCTGCTAATTCGCAAAGATGCAGTGGGAGGGGGGGGGGGTGAAATTAACATCTGAGAGTTAGAAATTTAAAGATCTTTATTAGCATTCAAATTAGAATTTAGAGCATTTAAAAAGTTATCATCTGAGAGTTAGCAGTAAAATTCTTGTATTTGCATATATACAGAAATGCAAATACAGAAAAGTATTTGCATATATTTAAAACCTTATAAATTGGGATTGAGCAAAGTTGTGAAGCTGAAAACAATTTTGTTGTACTTCATTCAAGCAGAACATCTATTTTGCAAGATTTTACTTTTATACCACACATATTTTTGAAGGTCATCAAAGGTCAGGGCCCTCTAGAGGGAGAAGGAGTAGAGGTAAGTAGCCTACTTCAAAAGGTCAATTTATCGCAAACAGTATTACTGGCTTTTGTATAAAGTGAATATACCATTTGATGCCTTTTTTATGCTCTTTACAAATATAATAATTGCTTCTACTGGAAATTATGATTTAAGCACTTTTTGACCTCTTATAAATGACCTAAATATGGGGTATAAAAAAAGGCTTAAAACATTGGTTTCAGACTTTAAAACATTGGACTCAAACTTACTGTCTCATTATAAATCCATTTTTTAAATGTTATATTATCCACAAGCAGTGATTTTCCATGATTAAATTGGATATATAAATTTTATCAATGTTATGGCATTTTCTTCTTCCTTGACATCAAATTTTAAATAAAAGCATGCATTTTTGGTTGAAAATATTACAAAAAAGCTGACTATTACAAATGCCATTTATAGTGTTTGCTATAAATTTAACTATATTAAATACAGCAATGGTTAGTTTACATATTTAATATATGCTTTGCCCCCACTCCCCTGATGTGCAAATATATAGCCCAAATTTGTTTCTAAACTCTTACAGATTTGCAATTTCAAATATCCTATTATTTTGTAAAAAACAACCAAAAATGCATGCATTCATTGAAAGTTTCATTTTCCTAACCTAACCCCTTTCTTAGATAACAAAAAGTCAATCAACTAGAATTTTACCTTTTAAAGTACCCATGTCTGCTCCTTCTCCCTCTAGAGGGCCCTGAAATTTGCCTACATGACATGTCTATACCTATTGAAATTTCGACAAAACCATATTTACCATAATTTTCAGTTACCAGTTGCTTTTTCTCTGCCTTTAGTTCACAAAATGTAATTCCTGTTATTTTTGTAGAATTTTGAGCCATATAAATGTTTGTTTTTTCAAAATTTAGGAACCTACTTATAATTTTAAATTTATAACCTATTTGCATATCTTTAAAACCTTATAAATTAGGATTAAGCAAAGCTGTGAAGCTGAAAACAATTTTGTTGTACTTCATTCAAGCAGGAATCCATTTTGCAAGGTTTTACTTTTATAACACACATATTTTTAAAGGTCATCAAAAGTCAGGACCCTCTAGAGGGAGAAGGAGTAGAGGTAGGTGCTTAAAGATACCTTCCTGGGATATACTTTAGCCTACAGGCCCATCCCTGAAAGTTTCATTTTTCCTAACCTAACCCCTTTCCAAGATAGCAAGAAGTCACTAAACTAGAATTTTACTTTTGTCTTAAGTAAACATCTTAAAAAGAATAAAAGCAATATCTTTATTTTTGGTAAATTTGCACTTTACTGCATGATTTAGCTAGGATAAAAGTGAATACATCACTTGATGCTATTTTGAACCCTTAAGAGGACCCTGTTCCATTTTGAGCCCTTAATGGGGCCCCAAAAGGTAAAACAGTCAACATTTGCCAAAAGCTTTAAAACATGCTTAAAAACAAAGCCGTCTTGTTAGAAAAATAGCCATTTGCAGCTGATTAAGGAATGGAATTATTATTTTCCTTTGTATTAATAGTAAAACATTAGCCTATTAAGAAATCAAATTTGCAGAATTTTTTAAAATAGCTTGGAAACTGCCCCCTCCCCTAAAACTAATGTCTTAAAATAAATGGTAAATTTGCAATTGGCTATATAATTTAGCTACAATAAAAGTGAAAAAATCATTTGCCGCTTTTTTATGCTCTTTCATTGGCTAATTCATATAAAGTGCCTTCAAGGGCCCCTTTAAGGGCTCAGGATGCAATTAGCCCTAGAAGAAATTATTGAATTATGAAAAGCATAAAAAAGGCATCAAATGATGTTTTCACTTTCATCCTAGCTAAATTATATAACCAACTACAAATTTGAACTGATGTCATTTCTGAGGAGTTTTTAGCTCTTTTTTAAAAATTTTTGAATTTTTACTCTTCAGATTAAGGAGAATAATAGTAACAATTCCTGAATTAGCTACTAATGGCAATGTTTTCTCACTAGCCGATTTTTTTTTAGAAACATGCTTTTAAACTATTGGTGACTATGGGCTGTTTAGAGCTCTTTAAGGACTGAAAATGGAAGTTGACCTAGTAGCCTTTATTATTGGAAGTTGACCTAGTAGCCTTTATAACCTGAAAAGGCATAAAAAATGGCATCAATTGATATATTCACTGTCATCCTAGCTAAATTATTTTGTAAAATTTAAATTTACCTTATTTTCTTCATTTTACACTCTTTCCAAACATCAATGTTAATTTGCTGACAGCCCTCCCCTCTCCCTCTGATGGTCACTTATAGCCTACAGGCCTAATTTATATTTTGCTTTGAGTAAATATAGATATTTCCATTATTGAGCTGTGAATTAGGCAAATAAACCACTTGATACTTTTTTTTTATGTACTTTCTGAACGATTCAATTTTAAGTGGACACTTAAAGATAACACCTTTCCCCCTTATTTTTGGCTATAGAAAAGGGTTAAAAACTTACTATTTGATTAAAATTCCATTTTATTTAAGTCAGATAATATATATAGGCATTGCTTCATTGTGGTCCAAGTGAATAAACAATTTATAAATCTTTAAAACATTGCAGTGTTTATGTTAAGCCATTAATATCACTCTTTTTTAGACACTCATGTACTCGTAAGTTGAATTAACCATGACAAAATGAAGAACCAAAAAATACATGATAAATATATAATTTGGACTGTATATTTGCACACTAAGGCAAGGCTGGGGGTAATGTATAGTGAATCTGTTGTCAAAATGTGTTAGCCACAAATATTCTGCATGTTATGAAATACAAAATGTTCTTTTTAACCTTTTTCTATTGTCAAAAAAAAAAAAAAAATGTATCATCTTTAAGGGTCCATAAAGGACTTAAAATGGAATTTCCAAGTAAAACAATTTTTATGCTTAGTAAGAGCATAAAAAGGCATTGAGTAGGGTAGGACCCCAAGCACTTAGCCTGAATCTCAGACAGATATACTGATTAAGAAGCATATATCCTATACATACACAACACACTCTTAATCTAGGATATTATGTATATAGGTTTACATAGTTGAGGTTGGCTGATATTTTAGACTAGGCCAGAGGGATACACTCCAAAATTTTCAGAAAAATGTTGTTAAAGCTGAAAAACATGAGATTCTAGAAAACATGTAATTTTTCATGACAATTTTCTCAGAAGCTAAGGAGTGAAATAGGCCTGAATTTTCATGGAAAGAACTAAAAAAAAATGTGCTTAAAACACCATGCCTCATGAAAATTGAACATACTTCTTACAAAAATTTGACCCTGAAAGCTTGTTTTTAGAGAGTTTGGGAACCCATCTTGCTACAATGAAGCTTCTCTGACCTTCCAACTTATCCCAATAGCAGTTTTGCAGTATATCAACACTGCATAGCTGTTAGTAATACTGTATATATATTAGGATTTTATATATGGATTTTACCAATATGGATTTTAGGGTTCCAGTACCAGTATATTGGTATTTAACACATTTTTCTTGATGGTCTATTACAAACCAAAGAACCGCCTCAATAATTCACTGTGGATTCCAAATAAAGCAAAAAAAGATTTAGACAAATAATTAAACCAAAAAAAGTTCAAGTCTAGACAGTGCTTAATAAGTCCCTCCCAACTGGGGCAAGTTGTAATGCAGAGAGCACATCTTTTCACCATTTTCTTCTTTCAGAGACCTTTGTTTGTCATCATAAATGTTCCCAACTGTGCTGAAAACTCTTTTGAATAGGACAGGTAGCAAAGATACTTCTGAGTAAGTTGTGAGGGTCTCTTGAAATATCTGCTGTTATTTCACTACCACTCTAAATGACAGTTTTTTTTCCTGTTGATGACAGCCTTACTCACGTACCTTTCCAGTTCCTGATCACATTTACCAAACTCTCAGTCTATAAATACTGACTTGTGAAGTGATTTTATAGATGGCGCCACAATTTTCCATGTGGTTAAATAAAGAACATGAAAATACTGACATGACATCTACTAAAATCTCAATCTAGGCTGGTGAATGCAGCAGTTTCACCAACTCATACCCTGCTTTTACAGATGGTGTCACAATTTTTCATTTGGTTTAATAAAGAACATGAAAATTCTGACATGACATCTTCCAATATTTTTATATGAGTTGGTAAATACAGAGGTTTTACTGACTGGAAGAATAGTTGAAAATCTCATTTGTAGCAACTAGTACCAGTTACTCTGATGGCAGTAAGGTCGCAGTCATGTTTTACAGCAGGTTAGGTGGTTGGTTGACTATGGGCCGTGGGTGGTAAAGACAGCAGTGCCCATCCATGGGACCCATGTGTAATTTTCAAACTTTGTGAATTACTTGGGTTGAATGATTGATCCAAAAATTTGAACTGATTGATTGAGTTGAATGAAATCATGTCAAAAAAAGTCTCAAAATTTCTGAAGTTTAAGATTGAATTGAGTGAAAATAGGAGTGTTTGGGTGCATGGAAATATATAACAAAGATTATCATAAGTGGATCAAAGCCATTTCCCACAGAAATAAAAAGCCTAAATGGATTTTAGCTGCCAAGAAGGTTGTTTGCAATCTGTCACATAAGTAACCAAATGAATCAAATTGGTCATGCATTAGCAGGAAAAAAAAATCTGTGGAAGTCTTAGAAAGGCAAGCAATGTGTCTGGCATTCAACAGGGTGTCCAGGAATGCAAATCAGCCAAGCTGGGAAGACAAGGATGCTAAATTCAATGCATGAATTATAGAGAGATCCTCATTCTGAAACATGCCTACAAGAACACCCCCATAGTCTGAGAAATATTTGAAATCTTAAAGGAACTGTATGTCTTTGTTATGGGTGGAATGAAGTGGGTTAGTACTTACAAATGAGCTGTTGAGAGTGCTGAATCAGCACTGAAGCATATGAATCTATCTGTGACAAGTTAGATGTCAAGGTCAAAGAGTTTGACAGTGTCATGAAACAACTTTGACACCATTGTTGAAGTTCTCAAAGAGCTAATAGAACAAAACAGGGACCAGTTAATAAACAAAAAATCCCAAGTTCTGCATCCCACATTACCTGCTTTGATTTCATTTGATTGCTTAATTAGCCAACTTATCTTCAGATAACTTAGGTTGCTTATCTTCAGACTGAACAGCTTGATCTTGTGATTACAAACATAAACCCCAGGCTGACATGGAACATCTTAAACATTCTCCTCAGAGACTGATTATATAAAGATGGAAATCTGGCATCAAAAGTAGCAGTGCATAAAGTTGGCTCATTTGTTGGTTCATTAGCCAATGAGAAATTCCCAACTTAACAATTTCCTAGGGATCCACCTTCTTATGATTCATGGTCAGTTTCTAATTCTTGAGCCAACCTGCTGGATGATGGGAAATCATTCTATGCTAAGGAACTCTACACTGTCCTCAGAGTCCTAGTGAACAGTGTGGATGATGCAATACATAATTATTCCTCTTTTCTGGTGCCAGCACACCAAAGTCAACTGGGCAAAATGGACAAGAGCTACTAAACTCTTTCCAAAGTCACAAAGTTGTTTCTTGGAAACAACACACCCTGCAGAACTCATGTTAGGGCTATTAGCAAGGACTGAAGTTGAAAGCTATAAAGTCATGTATCACACCATCTCAAAGTTTCATAATAAGTTTCTCAAGTTTAGTATTCAAAACTGGCATTATGTTAATTACTTGTAAAATAAAAACAGTTGGTATAAATGACCAGTCAGTCAGTAAATCCCTTACTCCTCCAAAACGTTTTTGCTTGCAACACCCCTGCCTCACCACCCGTCAATCGTTGTTGTAGTATCAGTGAAAATATTAATTACATATACTAGGCTGCCACCTAAATTGCTCATAAATGGGAGAAAAATGGCTGTCCCAGTTATAGGCCAGCTACTATAAGTAACTCAAGTGGTCACTGAGTGTTCCTTTGATTTGATACCATCAAGGGCAACTTAGCAAATAATGCTATCAAAAGTTTCCTATAAATCATAAAGCTGACTGTAGTAATCTTTTAGCTTACACAGAAGGTCCTTTTACCATTTTGAAACACACATTATCATTTAAAATCCTTCCCTTTGGACAGTTTTTAAGTTGCTATGACAACAATATGCTGTTGTTTATTATCCAGTTTTTTTTTTTGTAAAATTGTAATTGAAAAATAAAACATAACTTCAACTTTGGTTATCTCCATAAAAAAAAGGTTTAAAGGGGCATTTATTAAAAAAGGATTAGAAAGAAATTTTTATATGATTTACAAGACTACTAAGTTTGTTTATTAAATAATATTTCCTATGGTATATGAGTCAAATGCCATTTCCACATAGGTGTAGTTTTTCTTTAATTAAGTATGATTTCTTAAATTTTTCTCCTCCATTTTGCAGTTTTGGTTGTTTAATCAAATTACTCACCCTTACATTTACCAATTGAAGATGATTAGGTAATATAGATCATTACTAATTTGGCTTTTTTTTAGAAAGTCTCTTTTAATTGCTGGTTCTAATTGGTTGTGGTCACTCTGCTTCTTGTTAGTTAAATAGGGTCGTGACGTAATCAATAGTTTAAGAATGATATTGATATGCAGGCTATTGGGATCTCTATTTATATTTACAGTAAATTTAAAGTTGAAGTTTTTACTTCTTTTAGGACTTAAATAATACCCTGAATATGTTTAAAAAGTTCAACTTTACTGGACTTTTGTTTATACAGTGGACTTGGATGGAGTTGCGTCTCTGGGTCCAAAGGGTTGTCAAATGGAACCTGAGAAAGATAACTGGATTATGTGAACTTCAAAGAATAGCCTATGGTGAAACTCCTGGGGCAGCAAGGTCTTCTAATATTGGTAAATATAGTCTTCTCTATTTTCTTATTCATCTTGATTAGGTAGCCTAAAATATATTAGGAAACAAGTTGAACTATTCACATTATCTTGAACTCAATGTCTAGTGTAAAGTTTTGTTTTTGTAACCCAGTTTGTGACTTGCTCTATGACTATAGACTATGACTTGCTCTCTGAAGCTTATTGATCATACTACTACTACTAATAACTCACTGCATCACCAAGCCGCCTGAGGCAACACAGCTACGCACGCTCCTCCTCCAACCTAATCTATTTAAAGCCTCCCTCTTTACACCCTCCCAGGATCCCATTTCCTTTAAATCTTTATGACATCCTACCAACCCAGACAAGGATGACCTGCTTTCCGTGTAGCCCCAGATGGTTGGCCAAAAAGGACAATCTTTGGTAATCTGTCATCCTTCATCCATAGAACATGGCCTAGCCATCTCAACCTTTCTTTCATTATGGTCCTAGAAAGCAGGATTGAACCACATTTTTTGTACAACCTACTGTTTGAAATACAGTCAGTCAGCCAGGTACCCAGAACAATCTGTTGGCAATTTCTCTGGAAAACATCTAGTAAATTTTCATCTGCTTTTTGGAGCACCCATGCTTCAGAGCCATATTTGACCACTGTCATCACTGTAACTTCCAATATTCTAATCCTGGTTTGCAGACTTATCTTTCTATTCTTCCAAACTTTTTTCAAATGTGAAAAAACACCCTTAGTCTTAGCTATTCTACTTTTAACATCTTCACTGCTTCCACCATCTTTACTAATAATACTACCAAGGTAACTGAAGCTCCTAACCTGATCAATGTTTTCGTTACCTAATGTCACCTGTTCATCTTCCCTTATTCCTAGCCTTAGTGACTTAGTCTTCTTATCATTAATTTTTAAGCCTATTTTAGCACCCTGAACTCTAAAAATTCATCTATTTTGCTCACAATTTCATCTAATATGCTTAAATCACCAGCATAATCTAAGTCCAGGAGCATTGTTGATAGACTTAATGATGAGAATTTGAAATGAGCTCACTAAGAGCTCATTTGAAGATACCAAAGTGGAACGATTGAATCTGATAATGCAAAAGATGGATGAAATAATTTTAAAATTCAGTTTACAAAAAAGTAGAAGATGTCTTGTGAATGAAAGTTAGAAAAGCAGCTAAGAATGTAAGCAAAAACATATGATGCTTAAAACAAGAGAAAGGAGTTTTGTAGAAGATGCTTTACTAATAGGTCTTACAAGAATGAGAAGAAAATAAGACGAGTAGAGAAGGTGTTAAAGTATGAACTAAGGGACGTGAAAGAAGGTTATAGTTAAGGTTTCCAAGGATATGGAAGGTGGAGCCAGACATATTAGTAAGATATTGTATTGGCATGCTAAGAAACTGTAGCAGTTACTTCTATTGTTCCATAGAAGTGTCCCAATAAATTGCGAATAATCTCGTGGTTTATGTCATGCAGTGGCAATTGTGTAAATTTAATTTGATTGTTTTCTTTTTATTCTTCTTTGATTTTTGAATTTTCTTTATCTTATGTAGTTATCTTTTAAATTCCTTCTCTTTTTATGCTGAATACAGTCAAAATATATCTCAGAATTTTATGAGATTAGTGATTTGAATTTGACACTTTTGGTTTAGTTTAGTTCCAAAATTAGTGGGTCTAGCGTCATTTTGTTGAGACTATAACCCAAAATGGAAAAACTGTTGTGCTCTATTTCAGAATGACTGTGAGATTGGTATTGCTGCCCTGACTGCACCATGCATGCTCTTTTTCCAAAAATGAAAAATAAGGAGACTCGGGCATTCAATTTGAATAACAGAACTCCTAATTGGTTGTGCTTGGAATGCATTGGACTTAAGAGAGAGAGCTTGAGTACTGTAGGCACTAACATGTCTAAACCTTGCGGAAGGGGGGCACAGCAGTGGCTTTCAAATTGGAAAAGAAGTGAATTTTGTTTGGAAAAAAAATTATAAAAGGAAGAAATCGGACTGAAAACGAGTACTGCCTTCTATGTTTGTGGCTCAAACATGCAAAAATGCAAATATTTGGGCTTCAACTATAGAAATTGTAATATATATATATATATATATATATATATATATATATATATATATATATATATATATATATAAATATTCCTTTTTCAGTTTTATTTGCAATTTTAATTTTTAACTTACTAAATATGAACAGCCAGTCAGTAAAGTCCCCTTGCTTCTACTCTCCTGTAATGATTTTGACATGTAAAACCAGACACATATCTAAGGGAGAAATGTTTGGGTTACCATTGCTCTTGACCCCCCCCCCCCCCTTAAGAAACCTAAAAAATAGCATCTGATGCATCATTATTTTTACAGGATTCTTCTCCAGGTATGATCTTTTATTATGGCAAAACATGTCAAAAATATAAGCCTATTATTATTACTCCAATAATATTTAGTTACCTCCAAAATTTCCATTCTAAAACCCTCCTTCAAGCCCCCCCCCCCCCCCAAAAAAAAAGTATGTGGATCTCTACCTTTGTGAAGCCTCTGATTATGTATATTTCAATTTTCAGAACGTTCTTTAATGATGTCCAGAAGTTCAGAAATACAGAAGTTAATATCATATCTAGATAGGGCTGCAAACGAGGGCAGATTCTCAGCAACTAAATCATCAAATGATTTGATTATTTCCAAGGCAGTTAAAGCAGTGATGCAAATTAAATTAATTAAGCCATCTGTTCATCAGCAGTAAGTTTTCTTTTGTTTTAAAAGTTGATAGACTTATAATTTATTCCTCAAGAGAGTTGACATCATTTCCAAAGTAGTTAAAGAAGTGACGCAAGCCAAATTTAGTCATATTTTTTTTTCTGCTATGTCTTTCCCTTCCATTAAGTTAAATGTTTACCAGTGGTGTCGATTCACGAATTGATGCCCCCATTTTTATTTTTTCACCCTGGCAAATTTTTTGTTTTTTTTTCAATGACAAAATCAAAAGAGGCATTTTTTAATGAAAATGCCCCCCAAAAAGGTATTTTTAAATATCTAAAAAGGGTAAAAAAAACTGAAGGGGGGTCACATGCCCTTGTCTTATCTCCAATTGATGCTACTTCTGTTTACCGGCACTGACAGACTACTTTGTATAATCTGTTTCTTTCCAAAACAGCTAAAGCAATGATGCAAGTTAATTTAGTTGAAACCTCTATTTGTCAAAGCAAGGTTTTTTCCTCCAATTAAGGTTACAATGTATTTACACTGACATTTTATCCTTAAATGATTTAACCATTTCGAAGCTAGGTAAAGTAGTAACTTAAAGTCAAACTAAGTAGTTGCTCTATTCATTGGATCATGTTTTGTCTTTTTTATTATATGAACAGCTTACTGACACTGGAACCTGATTGCCAAGTTCACTCTGGGTGATTCAATTGATTCATTGCTCTCTTGTGATCATTTCTAATTGCTCAAATTCTCTGGAAATCAACAGTAATTTTTTTTTCCAATTAATTTTTCAGTAAGCTGACACTGACAATTTATTATCAAACGACCTAATAGTTTCCAGAGCAGTTAAAAGAGTGATGCAATTCAAAGTAGTTGACTGATCTATTCATTCACATTAAGTTTCTTCCCTTCTTTTAAATAGACAGTTCGCTGCCACTGACATTTATCATCAGTGGCATTAAGATTGCCACTGATTTTTAAGTGGCATAAAATTATAAGAGAAACATTGAGCTTCTTCCCTTCTTTTAAATAGACAGTTCGCTGCTATTGACATTTATCATTAGTGACATTAAGATTGCCACTGGTTTTTAACTGGCATAAAATTATGACAGAAATATTAAGTTTCATCCCTTCTTTTAAATAGACGGTTCGCTGCCATTTACATTTATCATCAACGATAGGCAATGGAAGTATCGTTTACTAAATCCTAAATTAGTCAACAGTAAGTTTCTTTCTCCCTATTAATTTGGCAGTTCATGGACACTGACAGCTTCTCATCAGCTCATGTTTGTCAGCAGTGTTCATCTTTACAGACCAGCAACAAGTGTTAATAATATTAATGTTTAATAGTATCAATACGGTCTAATTTGTGTGATGTGTTGTTAATAGCAGATGCAGTAAGAGTATATCTAGAAAATCACTCGACTGGCTACATTTTGTATTTAGCCATTTCTTCTTCTTTTTTTTTATCATAGGCAGTGCTAGTAGCGCTGCCTAAGTAAAGAACTATTTTGGCACAATGTTTTATTTATTTATTAATTTTTTGGTCTTAGACCAGGGCACATCGTATCGTTCGATTGGAAATCGAAAGAACTAGTGCCCTCTTTAATAGTCGAACGTGATTGGAGGGCGCAACTAACCCCCCTCACGCGCAAACCATTTCCCCAAACATATACAATCAAATATTTGAGATATCCATTTTGTTCAAAGTAGTCGGGAGTTCCAGAAATTATGTCTTTAAGGATGAGAACTTCCCCGCAGCCCTCAGGGCAAGGGTTGTAAGTTATGCCCTGTGGGCATATAAGTTTTTTATAGAAAGGGTTATCGTATAAACTTCAGAGGGGGCTCATTGGATTGGTAATCAGAAGCTCTTTTGCCTTTTTTAAGATTCAGAGTGATTGTAGGGCAGCAATCCCCCCCCCCCCCACACACACACGTCGTTATGTCCCGAAATGTATCCAATTGAAATTTCAAGATAGCTCTTTTATTCAAAATAGTCCGAAGATCTTATAACAAGGCTTCTGTGGTTGAAACCAACCCCCCAAGCCTTGGGGTAGGGATTGTAAGTTATGCCCGTGGGGTATTTAAGTTTCTTATAGAAGGGATGGTTGAATAAACTTTAGAGGAGTTTCATTTGGTGGAAAATTTTAAGTTATAGTTTCCTTTTAAGAGTTGAAAGTGATGGAGGGCAACTAGCCCCCCCTTCTGACCGACAACCGTTCTTTTTACCTGTGAGATATCCATTTTGTTCAAAATAGTCCAAAGAACATATAAAAAAGCCTCTAGTATTGACACAACCCCCCCAGGGCTCTGGGACAAGGGTTGTAAGCTATGGCCTGGGGTATATAAGGCTTTTATGGAATGGCTGTTTGTATAAACTTCAGCTGTGGCTAATTTGATTTGAAATCGGAAGTTATATTGCCCTTTTTAAGAGTTAAAAGTGATTTGAGAGTAACAAGCCCCCCCCCCTCCAGGCCCATCATTTTCCCCACCACATCCAATCAAAACTTTGAGATAGCAATTTTGTTCAAAATAGTTGAAGGGTTTGTACATTATGTCTTTGAGGATTACAACCACCCCACATCCCTCAAGGCAAGGGTTTTAAGTTATGCCCTGGGGGCATATAAGGTTTTTACAGAAAGGGTGGTCGTATATACTTCAGAGAGTTATCATTGGAAAGGGATTGGTGCAAAAGTTTTGGTGCCCCTTTTAAGATTAAAGTGATCAGAGGGCAGCTACCCCCCTCCCCCACATGTTGTCTTTTCCAAAAATGCAGACAATAGAAATTTCGAGATGGCTATTTTATTTAAAACAGTCCAAAGATCATATAACAAGGCTTCTGGGGTTGTTACAACCCACCAGAGCCTGGGTTAAGGGTTGTAAGCTATGCCCCGGGGGCATTTATGGTTTTTATGGAAGGGGTGGTTGTATAAACTTTGGAGGTGGTTCATTTGTTTGAGAATTAGAAGTTCTAATTCCCCTTGATGGAAGTTAACTAGCCCCCTAACTATCCCTCTTTCATGAAACGCATCTGACTGAAATTGTGAGGTATTCATTCTAAAACAAAATAGTCCAAAGAACATAAGAATGCCTCCGAGGTCTCATGGCAAGGGCTGTGAGTTAGGCAATTTGTTCATTTTGAAAATAAAGTGAGAAAAGGTTTGCATGTTTAACTACTACTTTCCCGAAATACTAAGGGCATTAAGGTGAGTCTTTCAAGGAATGTTGAACTAAATCAAACATGTTTTGTGTATATGGGTTGTCAAAAGGGCGTAACTCAGGAATGACTCAGTATATTAATTTGGAACTTTCGGGAAGTGATAAGAGAGATGATCAATGGACCAAAAAGGCAATATTAGCACGCTACTACTACCACTGCTACCACTACTACTACATCTACTGCTACCACTACTATCATCAAAACTACTACTTCTGTAGCGGGTACTACTAAGGCTGAGGATATTAGAATAGAATAGAATATATTTATTCACTACAATAGCCGGAGCTAGCATTAGCATGTCATGACAAAAATAATTTATACCTTCAAAAACACTCACAGGAAAATTTAAATAAACATTATATTAATCAAACATTAAATATTAGTCGTGTCAATATTATTAAAATGACGGGTAAAATATGGGACAAATGATTTACGAAATCTCTCAGTACTATAGGCTAAGCAAGTCAGTAACTGTGTAGACAATTCTTTTTTATTTGTCAGAGTCTAGTAACTGGTCCTTTAGTTGGGGGGCTCTCAAGGTTGGGTAGTAGACGACAATGAGTTGGGGAATTCAAACAATTTAGTCCAAATCTATATGTTAAGCCATGTCTACGACTATCAAGTGAGTCCAAATTGAGTTGTTTCAGTGCATCCTCGTAAGTTGAGTAGTTTTGTCCAAGTATAATTTTTCAAGTATAATTTTAGTATAATCAAGTCTATCTGTTTGATCTTTTGTCAATCCAGGATGCCATATTGATATTGAAATAAACATCTGAGGAAACTTTGAGGGGAAACCTTGAACTAAGTCAATATAATATGTGCATGCAGATTAATAATACGGGCGAATCAGCAATTTTTAGAACGTGTTATCGTATCAAGAGGAAACTTCAGGGGTATCATGAGTGGGATATTCAGTTGACCAAAAGGCAAAATGACCCTGCTACTACTGCTATTATTACTCCTGCTACTACTGTTACGACCACTAATAATAATACACTATTACTGTTACTACTTTTACCACTACCACTATGATACTAGAACAATTAAGGCTAAGCGCATGAAGTTGAAAATTTACAGAATAGTGAGGGGGAGATTGAACTAAATCGAAACGCACTTCTTGCATACAGATTGTCAAAAGGGCGTATCTCAAAAATGGATTTGGGTATTAAGTTCCAACTTTCAGAGTACTTAAAGGGGAAGATCCATTGACAAAAAGGTAATATATGCATGTCATTATTAACGCTACTACCACTGCTACTTTTACCAATACTGCTACTAAACTACTCCAACTACTACTTCAATTGCAACAACTTGTAAGCCTTAGAGCATTAAGATGAAAAGGGCGTCAAAAAGGGGTCAAAAGCGGAAACAAGCAATATTTTTGGAACGGCTTACCATGCCAAGTTTAAACTTCCGGGGCATCATGAAAGGGAGGTTCAACTGATCAAAAGGCAAGATGTACATGCTACTACCGCTATTAATACTGCTGCTACTACTGTTACTACTACTACTAATGCAACACTAACACTGCAACTACTTCTACTACCGCCGCAACTACTGTGATGCTAGTATTATTAAGGCCAATTCTATGCAGGTAAAATTTGAGAGAATATTGATGGCAAATGCAAACTAAAAAAGACACTATTTGCAATTAGACTGTCAAAAGAGCATATCTTAGGATTTTTTCTTGTTTATTAAGTTGGAGCATTGGGTGTTGAAGGGGATGTTTTAAAAAAACCAAAGATGATATATGCATACTGCCACTAATGCTACTACTGCCACTGCAACTATTGCTGCTACAAAGATGATATATGCATACTGCTACTAATGCTACTACTGCCACTGCAACTATTGCTGCTACAAAGATGATATATGCATACTGCTACTAATGCTACTACCACCACTGCAACTATTGCTGCTACAAAGATGATATATGCATACTGCTACTAATGCTACTACTGCCACTGCAACTATTGCTGCTACAAAGATGATATATGCATACTGCTACTAATGCTACTACTGCCACTGCAACTATTGCTACTACATAAGCCATGGGTATTAAGATGAAGCTTTCAAGGAATATTTATGCAGATGTTGAACTAAATCAAAATGAACTATGATTATGTAGATTGTCAAAAGAGTGACAAAGCACTATCACAATAACAGATTACATTATTAAGTTAGACATTTCAGGATAAGTTGTGGCGGATTTTGAAGTAGACAGAAGACACTGTATATACTTTTAATACTATTTTGACGGTTACTGTAATAAATGACACTAAGGACAATAAGTTGAAACTTTTAGGGTACATTTAGTGGGAGTTTTAGTTAAATGAAAAAAAAACTATATGCATGCCTGTATTGAAAGGGCATATAAACATTATCATAGGCAGCACGTATCTATCATAACTAGTAATATCATTGATACTTTAAAGGAGCCAATTTGATTGGAAATTAAAAGTTCTAGTGCCCTTTTTAAGAGTCAAAAGTGACTGAAGGGCAATCAGCTTCCAATCCAGTTTCCCTGAAAAAGACTATGTCAGTATAAAAGGAAAAGAAATTTATTAAAAAAAACTCTTTCCACAAAATAAGTTTTCAAGGAAAAGTAAAAAACTCCATTAAACCAAAAATGAGCAAAAATAGAATCAAATAACTTACCAAGCGTAAAACTACCACAAATCAGCATCAATAAATAAATGAAACCCAAAACGAACAGAAATTACAATAAATAACCGATTCAGTCTCAAAACGAGCAGAAATTAACATGATTAAGGCACACAACCCCTACGTTTTCTCAATGCCAGAACATAATTTGCACTTTACTGAAAAAAAATGAAATTTTTTCACTTTTATAACTCAGATAAATCAAAAATTATTAGGACTTAAAAGAACAAATGTGATAATATGTACATTGAACTGACATGCACATTCATTTGTATTTTTTTTTCAGTAAAGTGCAAATTATGTTCTGGCGTTGAGAAGACATAGGGGTTGTGAGCCCTAATCATGTTAATTTCTGTTTGTTTTGAGTTTGGCTCAGTTATTTATTGTAATTTCTGTTCTTTTTAGGTTTCATTTATTTATTGATGCTGATTTGTGGTAGTTTTACGGCTGGTAGATTATTTGATTCTATTTTTGCTCATTTTTGGTTTTTGGTTAATTTTTGAGTTGTCGATTTCTCCTAATTTCTTAAGATATACATAGAAGCGTCATTTTCCCCTCAACCAATCCAAACAATGGGATTTCATTTTTTCCTTTCGTTGGTCCTAATTCCAACAAGATAATCTTGATTTATTGTGTAATTCCGGAATTTTTAGTAGTGTTGATTATTTGAATCCCAGTAATTAAGTTTTCTGATGGCCTGGGCTCAACACTAACTGTATTGTTCCCGTCTCAGAAAAGCGGTAAAATCTGTATTGTGCTCTTGTGTTTGAAGCTGAATGATATACCCGGTGCTTTTGTCTCAATGATCAATCTTATTTCCTTTCATACTTATGCCGAATTCTATACAAACTGCTTATATTCATAAAGGATTTTACTGCAACATTTATTTATTTTACATTGAATATTTTCACTTAATGATTGTACGCTGTTCAGAGTAATAATTTGTGTTTTTTGTAGTTTTTTTCATTCTGTTTATCATTGTATTTTTAACAGACCTTATGGCTTCAAATAGTTTTGATTGGAATAAATAACTAAATAAATTGGATAACGACTTACGCGCGCTGGGGGGCTTGGGGGGCACGAAGCGCCCCACCAACTAGGTGTTGGGGTGGCGCGAAGCGCCACCCCAACAGCGAGTATATATATATATATATATATATTCAATGGTGTATGTATGTATATTTGGATTTTGTTTTAGGTTTGTCATTTCACTAGAAAAGTGTATTCAAAAAATATGGTCATATCGACAACTGCTAAATGACCTCGAATCGTTAAGGACCACAAGTTACAACTCCGAAAATAGCGAGCATGAAGAGAAACTTATAAAACTTTGGAAGTCCTTGAGACCAAATGAAGAATTAAGTGATCGAATATCGAGACAATGGCAAGAAATTGGCTTTCAGGGTGATGATCCTAAGACTGATTTTCGAGGAATGGGAATTCTTGGATTAGAGAATCTACTGTGAGTTTTTCCTATTCTCTAATGGTCAATTTGACTCAGACTCAGGCAAGGGCAACTTCAGACCCTGAAGTTTCGTATCATTTTTGGGAAATTTATTGGTTCACTGACAATTGAAATAGCTAAGAAAGACATACCTTTACAATTAGAATTTCATCCTGAATCCAAAGATAACATTCATTTCTGTCGTAAATTTTGTCGTAATTTTATTTTACACCCCCCCCCCTCTAGTGCTCAAATATATACCCCAAAGTGTAAATATGTAATTAACTTTCCATTGTCTTGATACATTATCAAGCTGGAAGAAAATATTGACACAAAGAAAATTCACTGCAAATATACAATTCAGGATATATATTTGGGGGGGGGGGTGTTAAATTAATTTTGTACTGCAAATGGATGTTATATTTGGATTGAGGATGAAATTTTGATTCTAAAAGTATGTAAAATTTTGTAGCTCTCTCAATTGTCAGTTAAATAAAAAGAAACCTATTTATTAGTTTAATATCCACGTGACTCAAATATTAATTACCTTTTATTAAAAAAATTTCTCAGAAAGATAACGAATTAATTATTTATAAAATAAGGAAACAGTTAAATTTTATTCATAACACTTTAAAATTGCTCCTGTTACAACAAGTTGGTGTAAATATAGGATTTTATTCGTATTTTTGATTTCTTATCTACTAAAGTCTCAAATATAGTTCTAATCCCGGAATAACAGAAGTGGTTCATGAAGTGTTTTTTTTTATGCAAACAACATTTTTCTGTTATAATTTATCAGAAAAATTTTCATTTAAATAAATAAGTACATATAAGGTGCGAAATGAATACTTGCGTATCACTTGCATAGAAGTGCAATGTGCATAACCAAAAAGTGTCTGATAAGGGAATATTAGATTTTATTATCTGAATTATTAATTTTTGCCAAGAAACGTTTAAACTGACGCAAAAATGATTTTCGCGTCAGTTTAAATGCGGCTTAAAAGTTGTTAATAAATCAAAACCAGTTGATCCATGGGAAGGTTATGTAAAAATCATAGGCAGTGCTATAGCGCTGCCTAAGTAAAGAGCTATGTGGGCACGATTTATTATTTATTTTATTTTATTTTGGTTTGTTTTTTGGTTTTAGACCAGGGCACTTCGTATAGAAGGAGTTGTCGAAGACAATTCGAAAAGGGCTCATTTGATTGGAAATTGAACGGACTAGTGCAGAACGGAAAGTGATTAGAGGGCATCTAATACCCCTCCCACACCCACCATTTCCCCAAACACACCCAGTCAAAATTTTGAGATAGCCATTTTCTTTAGCGTAATTGAAAGGTCTGGAAATTATGTCTTTGAGGATGACACCCCCCCCCCCACAGTCCTCAATGCAAAGGTCATAAGTTATGCTCCAAGGGTGTATAAGGTTTTTATGGAAAGTGTGGTTTTTGTAAGGTTTTTGTAAGGTTTTTATGGAAAGCCCCAGCAACGGAAACGCCGATAAATGCCTCGGATGAATTATCTTCCCCCCTGATAACGAACCCAGCACGCCCCCGGACACGATTATTGACTGCAAAACAACCAACAAAAATTGGCTTCTGGAACGTGAGAACTATGAGTCAGTTATCAAAAACTGAGCAAGTTCTCAGAGAGATGAAGCAATATATTATTGACATACCAGCCCTAAGCGAAATACGTTGGAAAGGTGTAGGCCAAGAAACGCTAGATCATGGATATGTACTGTTGTATAGCGGAGAGGACAACCATCATCAGGCAGGTGTAGGACTTATGATGTCCCCCGCAGCATACCGAACAAATGCTGAAATGGACTCCAATAAACGAAAGGATCTTCTTTGCACGATTTGCTACAACACACACTAAGCTTTCTGTCATTGTATGCTACGCTCCTACCAATGAGGTGGATGATGATGTCAAAGATAGCTTCTATGAAATCCAGATTAACGAAAATGGTGCAGCACTTGTAGACTTCGCGCTAAGTAATGACCTTGTCGTTGGTGGGACACTCTTTGAGCATAAAAATGTGCACAAGTACACATGGACATCTCCTGACGGTTCAACGAGAAACCAGATTGACCATTTCCTGATCGCCAGAAGGGGGCGCAGAAGCCTCTTAGACGTGCATGGGTACAGAGGAGCAGACACCCAGTCGGATCACATGCTCATGATCGCCCACATACAGATCAAACTACGTGCCCAAAAGAAGACACAGCAAGATCTGAAGAAACTGTACGACACAGACAAGCTACAGGATCAAAAAATCCGCAGAGATTTCTGTATCTCTTTATGGAACAAATTTGATGCCTTGGCTGTTGAGGCAAATGACTCAGAAAGCGTCGAAGAGAATTGGGAGAAAATAAAAAGTGCATACACGACGATTGCCGCAGAAAAGCTAGGTTTCCGAAAGAAACCAAAGGAAAGGTGGATCTCTGATATAACATGGAAACAGATTGACGAACGGAAGGCACTCAAGCAAGCCATGCTCATAGATACTACAAGGTGTTCAAAGCTGGCATCAAAACAATTATACAAAGAAAAAGATAAAGAGGTAAAAAAAGAGTGCAAGAAAGGACAAGAGACAGTTCCTTGAAAAGAAAGCAGCTTTAGCTGAAGAAGCTGCTAGGAAGGGTGACTCCAAGACTGTCTACCGATTGACAAATGAGATGGTAGGAAAACAAAGCAGCCGAATCACCCTTGTCAAGGACGAAAATGGATCAATTATATCTGATCCAGAAAAAAACTGACAAGAGATGGGCTTCCCATTTCGAAAAACTTCTGAACAGACCGAGAACTTGTGACCAAGCTAACGTACCTAATATCCCTTTTATGTATTTAGACATCAATACAGATCCTCCGAGTGCTGAAGAGATCATGCATGCAGCAAAGAAGATAAAAAATGGACGAGCCCCGGGTATTGATGGTATTTCAGCAGAAATGCTGAAGTACTCAATTAGTACCTGCATATCCCTTTGCTTTCTCTCTTCACCAAAATATGAATATCCCTTTTATGTATTTAGACATCAATACAGATCCTCCGAGTGCTGAGGAGATCATCCATGCAGCAAAGAAGTTAAAAAATAGACGAGCCCCGGGTATTGATGGTATTTCAGCAGAAATGCTGAAGTACTCAATTAGTACCTGCATATCCCTTTGGCTTTCTCTCTTCACCAAAATATGGACCTTAGGGAAGGTCCCAAGAGATTGGAGCAGAGACATCATAGTCAAACTCTTCAAAAAGGGAGATTTGATGAACTGCCATAACTGGAGAGGCATCAATCTTCTCCCTGTCTCATCCAAACTATTAGCCTCTGTCATTTTGCAGCGTCTGCGGAAAGCACTAGACGCAAGTCTACGAGAAGAGCAGCATGGTTTCAGAACTGGGAGATCCTGTTCTGATCTAATATTTGTACTGAGAATGCTTGTCGAAGAATCAAAAGAATGGAACCAGAAGCTTTACCTCCTATTCATTGACTTTGAAAAGGCATTTGACTCAGTTGACTGAGATTGCTTGTGGAGAGTTTTGAAATACTACGGAATTCCCGAGAAAATAGTAGATATGATTATGGCGCTTTATGAAGAATCGGAATGTTGGGTAAAGACCGAAAACGGTACAACCAAATTTTTCAAGAACATGTCTAGTGTTCGTCAAGGATGTGTACTTTCCCCCATGCTCTTTATAATTATAATGGATTATGCCCTGAGATTCGCATCGGGCTACGGGGTAAAAGTAAGAAACAAGCAACTGTTCGATCTGGACTTCGCGGACGACGTTGTCCTTCTCGAAGAGTCTAAAGAACGGTTACAGTAGCTGCTTGACACTATTAACGAGAATGCAGAGAAAGTCGGGCTAAAGATAAACATTGACAAATCGAAGAGCATGGCCATCACAATCTCGCCACTTGTCCTCCATTGCAGAAACAAGGATCTAGAACAAGTCCAGGAGGTCAAGTAACTGGGTAGCTGGATTGATTGGGATGGAGAGATCTCGACCGAGATTAAACGTAGAATTGGACAAGCTACAGGTGCCTTCAATAGATTGAAGCCTATTTGGAGGAGTAATAAGTATTCAATGCGACTGAAGCTTCGACTCTTCAACAGCAATGTACTCTCAATTCTCCTTTACGCAAGTGAATGTTGGAAAATAAACTCCCAGCTTGAAAAAAGGATCCTTGCATTTGAAAATATGAGCCTCAGAAGAATGTTGAATACAAGCTGGCAACAGAAAATTACAAATGCAGAAATACGCAGAAAAAACAGGTCAACCTCTAGTCATTGAGTTGCTGAAAAGAAGGCGGTGGACATACCTGGGACACGTTCTTCGTATGGAAGAGAGCCGCCTCCCTCGAACAACCTATGAATGGAAGCCAGACGGTAGAAGAAAGAGAGGCCGCCCAAAAATACATTGAGACGAACACATGACCGAGATCTGAGGACGGCCGGTACCTCACTAATACCTGAATGGGAAGACGTCATCGCTGCAGCACCAATGCGAGAATGAAGAGGCTTTGTCGATGCCCTATGTGCCACCGATGGCTCTGGAGGAACTAAGGTAAGGTAAGGTGGTTATATAAATTCCGGAGGGGGCTCATTTTATTGGAAATCAGATGTTCAGCCACCCCCTCCCTACGCCGTATTTTTCTAAAATGCATCCGATAAAATTTTGAGATGGTCATTTGTTCAGAAGTCCAAAGATCGTATAATAAGGGCTTTGGGGTGGACAGAATCCCCCATAGGTCTGGGGATAAGGATTGTAAGCTATGCCGCGGGGGCAGATAACGTTTTTATGGAAGGGGTGATCGTGTCAACTTGAGAAGAGGATCATTTGATTTGAAATATATAGTTTTACCTCCCTTTCAAGTATCAAAAATGATGGAGAGCACCTAGCCCCCTCCCTGACATCCTCTTTTCCCAAAACACATTCAATTGAAATTGTGTGATAGCCATTGTATAATAATCCAAAAAAATATAAAATGTCCTTAGGTTGGACACAGTCCCCCAGAGCCCGGGGGCAAGGGTTGTAAGTTATGCCCAGGGTATACGAGGTTTTTATGGAACGTGTAGTTGTACGAACTTTGGATTGCAAGTCGGAAGTTTGAGCGACCTTCTTAAGAGTCAATAGTGAATGGAGGGACGTCAGCCCCCCCCAAGCATATAATTCCCCAAAACATATCCGATCGAAATTTTAGGAGAGCTATTTTGTTCAGCATTGTTGAAAGGTCCAGTCTTTGGGGTATGTCCTTGGGGATGTCTTTGGGGATGTTAACCTCCCCACTTCCACAGGACAAGGGCTGTAAGTTAAGCAATTCGTTCATTGTTTACACAGTGTATGTTATTGAGAAATGTATGCATATTTGAACTTTTCAAGAAGACAAAGAGGACTCAGGTGAGTCTTTCATGTTGAGGGGAGAGTTGGACCAGGTAAAAACACGTTATGTTTATACAGATTGTCATTAGGGTACAACACAGGAATAACTGAGTTTATTAATTTGGGAAATTCAGAAAATACTAAGGTTGATTATCAAAAAGACAATATTTGCATTCTACCAATACTACTACAGCTACCACCATTACTGCTACCACGCTACTCTATTTACAGTATTAAGGGAAAATTTTAACTAAATAAAAAAAACGCTTTGTGCATACACATTTTCAAATTATCGTATCTCAAGAATTGGTTTGGTTATTAAGTTGGAACTCTCAGAGAATAGTTAAAGGGGAAGATCATCTCACCAAAAGGCAACATGTGCACATTATTGCTAATACTACTGTTACTGCTACATTTACTACTATTACATCTATTGCAACTACTTGTTGCAACTACATTGAGATGAAAATTTCAAGAAGTATATGAACATACAGGTTATCAAAAGGATATATCAGCAATGTCATAGCAGTGGCTAATTGTGTTAAGTTGAAACTCATGGGACTTGATGAGAGGAATGTTCAACTGACCAAAAGGCAATAGGTTGATACTGCTGCTATTAGTACTACCGCTATTGTTGAAATAACCAAAAGAAAATATTTGCATCCTAATGCTGCTGCTTCTACTCATACTACTGTTACTGTTATTACTACTTCAATTCCTACTACTGCCACTAAAGCTCAGGCTACTACAATTATTTCTAATGTTACTACTATTACTACTGCTATTGAAAGTAATTATATTAAGGCAAAAAATTTGGGATATATAGAAACTGTATGGAACTAAATCGAAACACACTATGTCCACACGAGTTGTTAAGCGGACGCATCAGAAATGCTTCAGGAATGGTTGATGGTATATATTAAGCTGAAATTTCAAGCGTGTGTAGAAGGGGATGTTGAAGAAACCAAATATGCCATGAGCATACTGCTACTAATGCTGCTACAGTTGATGCTACTGCGGAAGCTAAGGGTATTAAGGTGAAGCTCTTAAGGAATATGTAGGCGGATGTATGAACTAAATCAAAACAACCTATGAGGATGTGGACTTTCAAAAAGGTAACAAAGCATTATCCGAAGAACTACTTATTTTATTAATTTAAACCTTTAAGGGTAAGTTGTGGGGGATTTTGCACTAGCCAAAAGGCACTATATGTATACTTTTAATGCTACCACTACAGTTATTGACGCTGAAGGTATTAAGACGAAACTTCTTGCGAATTTTTAGGAGCTTCAATTAAAGCAAAAAAAACTATATGCATCCAAATTTTCAAAAGGGTATATCGAAAGTAAAACAGTTCAAAATAGGGATGCTACCTTTTTTTTGACAGTGAATAGATATAAAATTATTTAACTGGATATTTCGAACACATATACAGTGTTCATCATCATTTTACTGCTGATGATGAACGCTGTATATGTGTTCGAAATATCCAGTTAAATAATTTAAAAAAAAAAAAGGTATCATCCCTATTTTGAACTGTTTTACTTTCGTCATGGAAAGGCAGTGTGGTCTTCGAAGTTATCTAAGAAAGGGTATATAGGCAATATCATAGGCAGCACCACTCTGTAATAGCTAGAAATATTATTAAAACTTTTAAAGGAGCTAATTCAATTCAAAATTAAAGGTTCTGGTGTCCTTTATAAGAGTAACAAGAGCTTCTCTCAAGCCCATTCATTTTCCAAACGTATCGAGTCAAAATTTTAAGACAGCTGTTTTGTTCAACATAGTAAAACGGCCCAGCAATTATGTCTTTAGGGGTATTAAGCATATCCAACCCCCACAATTATGGAATTAGCCCGTTATGCTTTTAAACTAAATGATGCTTTAGAATAAATCAAAAGGCGTTGTGTCTATGGTTTCCAATAAGACATCTCAGCAATATATCGAGAACGACTGGGGGTATTAAGTTGAAACTTTTGTGGACACTACTATTACTACTTCTATTCTTACAATTTAAATAAATAAAAAGAGTGTAAATGTATCCAGGTTGTCAAAGAGCATAGATAGAATCTCTTGGGAATGATATTAAGTTTAATTTTTCAAGTCAACTTCAGAAGCTGTAAAATTAAGTTTAAAAATAATGTTTTTGCCATAATTAAAAATTGTTGAAAAAGTTTCTCAACATACAAATAGCATCCCATGCTATGGATTCTTATAGAAAAAAACTGAAAAAATATAGAGTATTTTTTTCCATGAAAAAGACTGTGTCAATAAAAAACAAACAGAAATAAATTTAAAAAACTTTCCACAAGAGAAGTTTTTCAAAGTAAAGTAAAGAGCTCCATTAAGCCAGAAATGAGCAAAAATAATGTCAAATAATCTTCCAAGCGTAAAACTACCACAAATCATTATCAATAAATTAATGAAACTCAAAACGAACGGAAATTACAATGAATAGCCGTGTCAAACTCAAAACGAGCAAAAATTAACCTGAGTAGGGCTGATAACCCCCATACCTTCTCAAGACCAGAACACAATTTGCGCTTTACTGAAAAAAAAATACATTTGAAATGTTAGAATAGAATAGAATATATTTATTCACTACAATAGCCGGAGCTAGCATTAGCATGTCATGACAAAAATAATTTATACCTTCAAAAACACTCACAGGAAAATTTAAACAAACATTATATTAATCAAACACATATTAATCAAACATTAAATATTAGTCGCGTCAATATTATTAAAATGACGGGTAAAATATGGAACAAATGATTTGCGATATCTCTCAGTACTATAGGCTGAGCAAGTCAGTAACTGTGGACAATTCTTTTTTATTTGTCGGAGTTTAGTAACTGGTCCTTCAATTGGGGGGCTCACAAAGTTGGGTAGTAGAGACAATGAGTTGGGGAATTTAAACAATTTAGTCCAAATCTATATGTTAAGCCATGTCTACGACTATCAAGTAAGTCCAAATTGATTTGTTTCAGTGCATCTTCTAAGTTGAGTAGTTTTGTCCAAGTATAATTTTTACAGCTCTTTTTTGTATCCGTCTCAAGTCTATCTGTTTGATCTTTTGTCAATCCCAGATGCCAAGCAGGGCATGCATACTCAAGAGAAGGTCTAACATAGCTGCAGTATACGGACTTTAAAACCTCAGTTGGTGTACCAAATCTTTTTAGGTTGGAAAATGAATGTAAAAGCGAGGCGCCTTTTTTTAGTCAGATAGTCAACGTGCGAATTCCATCTTAAATTATCGTCCAAAAGAATCCCAAGTATTTTAACAGTTTTCTTTGTTGGCAGTATGGAATTATGAGAAGAGTGGTTGTTACCCTTTAGGAAGGAAAATGTCATATAAGAGCTCTTAGTTTCACTGACCGTCAGTTTTACCTTTCCTAATTTAGCCTTTAGATCATGATAGATCAAGTCAAGACTGTTCAGTAGTGGGAGGGCTTAGTCGCAAAGAACAGTTAAATCATCAGCAAATTTAAAACGCTCACGTACTGTTGTTAAATACGGTTAAAAACAATAAGAAAAGAAAGCGGGCCTAATTTAGTCCCTTGTGGCGAACCACAAAAAATATTTACAAATTCAGATGGCTAATGATCAGGAAGTTGGACACACTGAGATCTTTCAAAAGAAAACCAGCGAGCATTCGTACAACAAATGGACGGGCACCCATAGCCTTTGCTTCTTCCACAACTACGTTATGATCAAGACTATCAAAAGCCGTAACTATGTCTGCAAATAATGCATCAGTATATATCAATTAAACTGACAATCCAGGGTTTTTTTTTGTTTTTTTTTACACTTTGAAGATTATTTGACTTTATTTTTGCTCATTCTTGACTTAATGGGGCTCTTTGCTTTTCTTTGAAAAACTTGTCTTTTGGAAAAAGTTTTTTTTTAAATTAATCAGAAGAAAGGGGTAAATAGTGCTAGGTTTCAGAAACGGCGGGCCCAAACGCCCCTACCTTTATACATGATTTTTAAATATTATATTCTACTATATTGGTTTTTACTGAAGGTTCTAACCTATAGTTCAAACGAAAAATCTTAGAGGAAAATATTAGCTAATTACCGCCATCAGTTAAGAGGAAATTTCCCTGGGGGGGGGGGAGGGGAGGATCACCATAAATTTCTTTTTTGCTACTACAAATTCTATTAATTCACTGCAGCACCCAACCGTCTGATGCCATCACAGCTGTTCTCACTCCTCCTTTACCCTATTAATTTCTGTGGAATTTAGATGGAAATTTTTCTCGTTTTCTTCTTTAGAAGCATTTTCTAATTATTTTTTTTTGTTTTCCAGGAGTTGCCATCACTCACTGGCCTCTCCCTGGTGGCACCTATGCATTAAAGCATTTTTTCTCAGTTCCCCATCTCTTGAAATTCTGTTCAACAAAAAGTGCTACAGAACCCGTGATTGTTGGTAGCTGATTGTTGCTACCCCCTCTGAATAATCTCTTTGTTTCTCTCTAATTGATTAGAGTGAAAAATTAGAATATCTGTCCCGATGAGAGGTTCAATATCTGAAAAGGAGCTTATTGAGGCTCAAATGGAAATTTTATTCGTTCGTATTCCAGTCAGTTTTTCTTACATGCATATAAGAGAAATAAGTTTTTCTGGTATTTCTCTTAAAGAGCCAACGAGTTTACTCTTAAGAACAATATTGAATCGTATTGTTTACGATGATAGTTTCTAAAAATACGAAATAATACAACAATAAACAATTTTATAACCAAATTCTCTATATATTTTTTAAGCTATTTAGAGTAGTATTGCTAATATTCTATCTATATAAGCTATTGCTGAAGTGTATATCAGAATAGTATATTTCTCGCAGCAGACTTAAAAAAATACAAATAATTTTTTTGCCTGAAGATTGCCATAAAAAAAAAAAACAAAAAAAAACAGCAATATCACTTCTTTATTTATTTCCCAGTTGTTTGTTTCATGTGCTTGAATGATTTTGCTTCTGATTTTCTTATGTCAACCCATTTAATCAAACAGTTCGTGGTAACGAACTGTAGTAAGGAGCGACCCGGCTCAATAGTAAACGAAACTCTAAAAAACGGAATTTCGATGCTGAAAGATATATCAAAAGAATCGGATTTTTATGCTGATTTCAAATATATAAGTTTCATCAAGTTTAATTATTGTCATCAAAAGTTACGAGCCTGAGAAAATTTGCCTTATTTTGGAAAATAGGGGGTAACACCCCCTAAAAGTCATAGGATCTTAACGAAAATTGCACCATCGCATTCAGCGTATCAGAGAACCCTATAGAAAAAATGTCAAGGTCCAATCTACAAAAACGTGGAATTTCGTATTTTTTGCCAGAAGACAAATCACGGGTGCGTGTTTATTTGTTTTGTTTTTTTTTTTTTTTTTTTTTTCCCAGGGGTCATCGTATCGACCAAGTGGTCCTAGAGTGTTGCAAGAGGGCTCATTCTAACGGAAATGAAAAGTTCTAGTGCCCTTTTCAAGTGACCAAAAAAATTGGAGGGCACCTAGGCCCCCTCCCACGCTCATTTTTTTCCCAAGGTCAACGGATCAAAATTTTGAGATAGCCATTTTGTTCCTCATAGTCGAAAACCATAATAACTATGTCTTTGGGGATGACTTACCCCCCACAGTCCCTGGGGGAGGGGCTGCAAGTTACAAACTTTGACCAATGTTTACATACAGTAATGGTTACTGGGAAGTGTACCGACGTTATCAGGGGGATTTTTTTGGTTTGGGTGTGGGGTTCAGGGGAGGGGGCTATATGGGAGGATCTTTCCTTGGAGGAATATTTCATGGGGGAAGAGAAATTCAATGAAAAGGGTGCAGGACTTTCTAGCATTACTATAAAAAAAAAACAATGAAAATATAAACATGAAAAAGTTTTTTCAATTGAAAGTAAGGAGAAGCACTAAAACTTAAAAAGGAACAGAGATTATTACGCATATGAGGGGTTCTAAAAATACTTTAGCATAAAGAGCGAGGTATTTAGGAGGAGATAAACACTTCACTCTTTATGCTAAAATTTTTTTAAATAATTTCAACTATTTATTCTACGGCCTTTCTGATTCAGGGGTCATTCTTAAAGAATTGGGATAAAACAAGATTTAGTGTGAAGAGCGAGGTATTAACGAGGGGACCAACCCCCTCATATATATAATCAAAAATATAAGAATATAAAAGTTTGTTACGTAAGTTAATTCTTAAGTTACGTATTTTTTTTTACTAATAAAAACGTTCGTTAAAAATAAAAGATCTAGTTGCCTTTTTAAGTAACCGAAAAATTGGAGGGCAACAAGACCTCCTTCCCCACCCCTTATTTCTCAAAATCGTCTGATCAAAACTAAGAGAAAGCCATTTAGCCAAAAAAAGAATTAATATGCAAATTTCATTTTAATAATTTATGTACGGAGAGCCAAAATCAGTCATGCATTAATTAAAAAACTTTCAGAAATTAAATAAAAAAACAAGTTTTTTTAAATGAAAGTAAGGAGCGACATTAAAACTTAAAACGAACAGAAATTACTCCGTATATGAAAGGGGCTTTTCCTCCTTGACACCCCGCTCCTTGCGCTAAAGTTTGATTCTTTCTCGCAACTCTACTTTTTAAAACAATAAAAAACTTTAGCGTAAGGAGCGGGGTGTCAAGGAGGAAAAGCCCCTTTCATATACGGAGTAATTTCTGTTCGTTTTAAGTTTTAATGTCGCTCCTTACTTTCATTAAAAAAAACTTGTTTTTTTTATTTAATTACCATTAATAAGTCCGTCTTTGAAAGATATTGTGTTTTCTATTTCAGGTATTTCGCTATTGATTATCCTGAAGCCGCACGACACGTTCTTTCACGCTCAAATCATCCACGGTTAGGGTAAGTACTTCATTTGGATCAACCATAGAGCCCGGAAGTGGTTCTACATTTGAGGTAATCTTAGAATCCCCCCACCTTATATTACATTTGACTCGTTTGGAATCTAAATTAATAATCTCCGTTCAACAAGTTTGTGTCATTGTAAAGCAGAACGCAATGAGAAATCAGAACATACTGTTGGAGTTTGTATGACCTAAAGGTTAAAACTAGATCGGGATTAGTAGAAGCTAAGAATGACAGACGCTTAAGCGAACCAAGAGAGAGATAATTGTCTACATTTCCAATTGTTTTCAACGCTTGTGGATTGAACCGTGTCGCTTCTGGTGTGATTTGAAAGTTGACTACCAAATTACGGCATAATACTGCAAATGAAGTTTCAGAGGTCCCTTGCCAAGTAGACAAAGAGTTTTTTTTTCAGAAAATACATGCTTCGGTTTCTTGATGATGCCAGTATCGACAGGGTTCCAGTTCCAAAGCTTGTAGGTATAGAGTGGAAAGGTTTTTGGGTGGGAATATACCTAGATACATTGCAAAACCCGTTTCTGGCCGCCTGACTGTTCACCTAGAAGTTGTAATGCCACTCATCTCTGAATTAAGAGTTTACATCCTTGAAAAGAGTAGAACATATGATTTGTCGTAAATTGATTCCTATCCCTCCAGACGTAAGTTTCTTCTAAGCCACTAGTTGTTCTTGGTATTTTGCCATGCCTGAATCGTAGAAGGCCTATGAATATTGTCGTCTATGAATGCTACCAGCTCATCAGAATCGTTGTCTTTATTTGAAGTGCCTTCACCGCAGCATAGTTGGCAGCACCGTGAGGTCCTGAAATTTAGGTTGAGATCATTACTTTGGCCATTCATATGAATCTGAAATAACAGTAAGCCTGGGATCGATCCCTGTAGCACACCTAAATTTACCACTATATTTTTAAATGGATCTTCTCATGTGTGCATGCATCGGTCGCCATGGTGGGACAGGAACCATTCCAGTGTCTCTGCTCTAACTCTGATATGTCCTAGTTTATTTAATTGAACAACATGGTCCATATTGTCAATTTTTTAATATCTAGAAATGTAGCAGCTGGCACAAGTAGAGGGCTTGGTTTATAAATAAGCTCAATGACGTCACCTCATCTTCAATTCAGTGTCCTGGTCTGAATCCAAAGTGCTGACTAATCTCTTCGCTTTGAGAAAAGAGTAAAGTTTATCTTCATAGGTTTCCGAATCATAGGTTTCCGAATCAGAAAACACTAAAAGAACTGAGATGGGTCATTATGAAGATGACCTTTTTGAAGAGAGTCTGTTCATGCCTTCTTGAGCTCTGATACTTCCTTCAGCAATGAGAGGTTTATCAAATGTTTCATGGGTTGTGACATAGATGGCAACACTGCTTTCAACACTCTCGTAAACGTGATAGAATCAGGACGTTGTTGTACCTCTCCAATTTTTCATAATCATTGAAATGTCGAGAGAAGCCATGAGAATAACTGCCATTGACTCAACATGCGCTGGGCTCAGAAAATTCTTTTAGGATTTTGTCGAGGACGTTACTGTTTTCTCTCCAACACTGGAAAAGAAAGTGTAAAGTGCTTTCGCAACGGTTGTATGCTTAGCTGAGGTATTCCTGCCGACATTAGTTTTAGGGGGTAGTTCAGGGTTTTGGCCCTTGGGTCGTAATGTTGGATTAATTGTCTTCCATACTTTTCTTCCATCCTTACCATTATCACCTAGTTTTTTAGGCAGAAAGTGAAAAGTTTCTTTTTTTTTCTGAATGGAGCATCTAAAAAAGTATAAAGGCCGTAGATCTAGAAAAGTTTGCAGCGTCATTCTTAGTTTAGTGATTTAAGCCCAAACCTCAGCGTTTGTTCGTCTATTTTAAATTTTTGAATCTGTAGAATACCAAGAAAAAAGGTTGTAATTTATCATTAAACGTTCTCAACTACATGTGAATCTGACCCTCTTGGAAACTGTTCTTGTTACGCAAATGGTATTTGATTTTGACCAAAGTAGCTATTTAAGGATTTCTAAGGCCGTTAATCAGAAATGTGAAATTCATATTGCAGTTTAAAGTCCAAAACTGAAATACGTATCCCACAAATTGTCTTTGGATTTCACCAAAATTGGCTAAAAGTGGAGATCAAACTAAAATGATGCCCGTGATTTATTAATTGTAGATTTATGATCTGTAAAAGCGTCACACAGAATTACTTTAATAGCTCTTTCCATTTTCTATTGTTATTATGGCATGGTCTAGGGCACTAGAAAAAATTTATTTTTCTTCTGATATTTCTTGCGGAAACCAACGAGCTTGAAATAGGGACCTGATACTGGTAGGCTTGCTGACTCCTGTTTCAGTGGAAAATATCTTGAAGAAACTGTATTAGACAAACTCCTCGTCTGCATTTCTCATGGAACTATGTCTCAGGAGCTAGGTATATAGTAGTAAATACCGGAAAATATGCACCCGGAGCTGGTGTTCCCGTAGTTTCGACGCCTCAGAAATATACGTGACATATATTTGGGTTCGAAAATTTTTAATTTTGTCAGTATCAAAGCAAAAAAATTCTACTAACAACCGGAACCTCAACTCAAGGTAGTCTGTTGTCATATTAAAAGTAGTCATATTTATAACATACTTTTTGTTTGCTCTTTCAGGCTTCATGCAAAATAATTATTCAATAAACATAGAATACAGACCTCATCCTGCTGCCTGCAGGGCTCATGGACTAATTTGCTTCACTCTAAACATACGCTGTTTATGTAATATACTGGACTCCCTGTTTATGCTTATGTTCTAAAGTTCAATATTTTAATTTGTATCTGAAGCCACAATATTTCGGAGCATTTGGACTGTATACCCAAAGGTCAAGTTTTATTTGAAACTCCTGCTGTCACCTGTTAGTTATTTAAGCAAAGAAAAAGAGACTTTTCACCGGACGGAATGATTTCAAGAATTCAAATTCTGTCAAATTCAAATTTATCATCATACAAAAAGAAGCGCACAAAGTTGGGTCCTAAGAGAAAAGAAATACAAAAACATTAGTGAAAAATAGAGATTGATTGCTTTTAGCTTATTCTTGTATTTACGTTTGTGAATAAACCTAACATTGAATGCTATAATTGTACCGCAAAGACTCTTTTATGATGTAATATGGTCGAAAAACTGATACTCAATTTGTCTCAAAGCGTTGGCAACACTGGAAGGCAGTATGTGGGAGTATCCTGTATCAGATCTCGAAGTCGAAGCCCTTATGTTGTGGTTTCTGTGAAAACTACCGGAAGAGTTGTCTGTGTGACATGAGGTGTGACTCCCAGTTTGTTAGACCCAGCTTATGTATATTCATGATAATGCATATATATATTTTTACTATGCATAATTTGGCTGGATGTCTTTTACATTGAGTTGTTGCATTACCATGTTACGTTATTCGTGGGTTGCTTTGGGACCATTGTTTTGGTATTTACGATTTATGAGTTTTTTTTCCTTATATATATATATATATATATATATATATATATATATATATATATATATATATATATATATATATATATATATATATATATATATATATATATATATATATATATATATATATATATATATATATATATATATATATATATATATATATATATATATATATATATATATATATATATATATATATATATATATATATATATATATATATATATATATATATATATATATATATATATATATATATATATATATATATATATAGTTAGTATAATACAGGGTCTCAAGTGGTGACTTTTTAATGCTTTTTATATATATATATATATATATTTTGGGGAATCCATTTATAAGTAATTTGTTTTGTTTGTAGTTTCGAGAATGGCCGCACAAGCCGTAAGGTTTTTTTGCAAATTTTTCTTTTTCTTGTATTTTTTAAAGAATTTCTAGGGTTGTTCAATTTTGCTAATTGGTTTAGGTTTTCATTTTGGACCGTCCTAGCCGAGTGGTTTGCGCACTGTACTTGAAATCTTGAGAACAGGGGTTCGAGTCCTGGTGTCGGGTTTTTTGGTTTGGCCCGGGGTTTAATGATTCGACTCTGAAGTTCAGCCAGAGTTAACCCAGCTCTGAATGGGTATCTGAAGAAATCTGGGGGGTAAACCTCGAGAAGAGTTCGATGAATTGCCCCCAAACACACATTGCGCTCCTGGTCCAACGCAGTGAATCAAGAAATTGGTATCTGCGCAACGGTCCAGGGGACGAAAAATGTTTTTATTTTGATGTCCTTGGTACTGTGATTGAATACTCTTCTAAAATTATAAATATCATTAGTTTGTATTAGTCTAGAAATTATTATTTGCTCTTGAACTACTATAACCTTACACAAGCTCTTTTTCTAGGTACTCGTTCGCTATTGTTGGTATAAATTTGACAAGCATGGCTATAAATTTATTCCGAGACGGAAGTGCCAAATACCACATTTACAACACCTGCCAATTTGGAAGTCATATTGAAACGTTTCATAAGTTTTATTGTTACCTGTTTTTGGAATTTGACAAGTTTTGGCTTAGTGAAAAACCACGTGATGTTATGGAGTTCGGTAAAATTCGTGATAGATTTGAAAAAAAAATACGAGTTGAATTGTCTGATTTAAAAGTGCAGTTTAAACTAAACGTTGCAGTTGAGACCATTTGATATATTCTACTAAGTAGATATTGGAACTACCCGAGGAAAGAGTTTTGGCGTAGTGCTGGCCAAACCTTTGCTCGCATTTGATTTTCAACTCTTTTAGTAACAAACAACAACTTTTAAAGAGACACAAAGAAACTAGTTTTAGAGAGGCGCTTTTCTATACCGGCATTGTCCTTAGTAATGTGATCCGTCACCCTCCTCAAAAGTTTAAGATGCTTGTGATTTTTCATAAAATCTCAAAAACTTAGTGCACCATTTTTTTTTAATACGTACTGAATTGTAAATTTTCAGTTTACAAGGTCATTTTTTAAGTTTTGGAAGCTACATTCAAAGCGAATTGGAGCATGACATCTACTTCCCTCTTCCTTGTTGCTTGTGGGTGCCCCATTCTCCATTTTCAGTAGCCTTTTACCCTTTTTGATTAACACATACCTTTAAAAATGTCACCCTTGGGGATGTGAGATTTAAACCAAAGGAGCCAACCTCAATCCCCCCGCCCCTTTAAATGGGTCTCATAATTGCTATATATATTACGTCTAGTTAAACTTATTTGTTTCTCAGTTATCTTAGAATCTACCCTGTTTGACCTGGCTAGTGTTTGGCCTAGGCTTTTCAAATGTTGTGACTCTTTGTATATTGTCAGTAATGAAAAATTTACCAAAGCCGAAATCCCAGTGAATAAGATATGTCATTGAAACTGTTGCTCTTGAAAATGGAAATATGAGCTTTATGCCAAATTGGCCAGTTTTAGCTTCTCTTCCCATCTCGCTCCCGCTTCAAAGGGCCTATTTATACTTATGTGGAAGCTATTGATGTTTTTAAGCCAGATTGTTTGTCGTTTGGTTATGTTTGTATTTAATCTGTTAAATGAGCTAAATGACAAATTCTAAAGGTCGCCGTTCAAGGCTTGGAAAACCTCTCTCTCATCATGAACGTCTCTCTTTTATATTGTCGTGTACCATCAGCCAAGAGGTCTGCCTGGAAATTTCCAAAGGGGTGGGGGGGAATCATTACTAATTTCTTGTTACCAGGATTTAATGGGATCATTTCTCGTTCTACGTTTATGGACTTTTTTTTTAGATATCTCCCTCCTGGCTCTCCCCGGTATTACCGATGCCATCAGCTACAATTTGAAATTTCATCATCTGTCATTTAATATCTAGTTTAATGTGGTAAATAATATAGTAATTATAGTAATACATTAATTTTTAATGTAGTATTTCACAAAAGAATTTTCAATTTGACTCGATCATAATTGGCACAAAATTGCTCACTGTTTTGTATTGACTTATTTATTGCTGTCACTGCTATATTCGAAAAGTTTTTTATTTTTTAAGTTTTATGTTTTATGCTAGTGCTTTGATCTCCAAGTTTCGTTTCGTGAGTTGTATGAGTTGGTGCCACAAATTAGATTCTATAAAAATTTAATTTTATTCTATCAAATTTAATTAATTAGTTTTCCTAATTTATTTTCACGGCTCCGTGTTGCAACACTGACGAAAATATAACACTGCCCTAAAAACTTCATAGCTTTGAAGCAATCAAAAGAAAAATCTGAAAAAATCACGGGCTTCCTGTATGAATAGACCCGTAACTGGTGTAAGTTAGATTCTATATTAGATTCTTATAGATTCTCAGTCCCTACTGCAAGAAAAACCTATGGCTCTAAGTTGAAATTTTTACTTCTTGTCAGTCT
This sequence comes from Artemia franciscana, assembly GCF_032884065.1. NCBI lineage: Eukaryota > Metazoa > Arthropoda > Branchiopoda > Anostraca > Artemiidae > Artemia > Artemia franciscana. The sequence continues at coordinate 40,507,763 of NC_088865.1, forward strand.
TGTATTATTTCGACCGACAGTTTGTTTTTTAGTCCTTTTTTCCAGTTCTTTTCTATTTTTAGATCTGTAGATTCGACTAGATTTTGGGTGAATTCTATGCTGAATTGTTCAACTCTTTAACTCTTTTAGTCACAGGAAAAGGATTGAAATACTTGTAAGGAACTGTTAGTAAACATATTTTCTTTATATGAATATTCAGAGAATAATAATGAGAAAAAGCAATATAATACTTTTTAGGATAGTACAAACAAATAATATTTGTTAATAATAAATTAGTAAAGAAAGTATTGAAGAAATAAACTAATAAAATAAAGAACACAATTATAATAAAATAATATATCGTGAAAAAACGAGCTACGGAAAAACCAATTCTAAATAAAAAGTGAACGAGGGATATTCAAAATGTTTCTTTAGAAGGAGACTTGAATCATTGCAGGAATGTATTACACTAGTTATAAGAAGCAGCCTCACTAGCAATAAATATACCAATACCTAAAAAAACCTTTCGCACGTTGACCAATGGTCTGCGTTGCGCAGGTACCGTCCCCTTGATTCAATACCTTTGGTCGGGGGTGCAGTGCGTGGTTGGGGACAAATCATCCGACGCTTCCCGTGTTTTCCCCCTGATTTCTGCAGGTATCCATTTAGAGCTGGGTCGACTCTGGCTGAGCTTACAGGGTCGTACCATCAATCCCCCGTTCCAAACCAAATAGCCAGCGACACCAATCCCTACCTACCTACCAACTACATGCTAGTAAAGAAATGTATGAAGTGGATGTGGTCGTGACTTGAAAGGATTCATGTTTAACAATATTACTTAAAAGGCATTTTCTTTCAAATGAAGCTTTAAAACTCAAAATGAACAGAAACTATGCAATATATTTAGGAGACGCCACCCCCCTCAGCCCACCACTGTTTATGCTAAATTTTGACTAGTGTTTTCTTAGTTTTTCCAGTTCGCAAGATACAACAAAATAATTGAATAGCAGAAGCTCTATTTGTCACTGTAGTGTTAAAAAGGAATATAGTGCCTTTTGGATTAATCGAAACTTTCGAGTATCTTTAATAATAAATGAGACAGTGGAGGGTCAATCCTAACCAATCAATTGATCCTGCTGAGCTTAAAAATCATAAAAAAGAAAGTGATAAAACATTTTGTATTCCCTCAACTGCTTTGCCTCCATTGCGGAGCATTATGCACAATTGTTAATATGCCCAAAAAGTGTAAATTATGCCCTTGTTAATAAACCTTCATTGGTCAGATTTGTAAAATGTGGTATTTAAGAACGCTCTCTAAGCGATACCTGAACAATTAAAGACATAATTGAACTTGATAACATGAAGGCCCACACTCGAATTCCTTAAATAATCTATTTCCTCTGTTCCCTCTCCGCCTTTATAGCCATTTGAAGGTTTCGGGGTCTTAGTGATGAAAGTTTAGTTGGACCTAAAATTCGATTTCTCAGAGCGTCCCCAACTCCTTCGTCTTGGAGTACCAAGGACATTAAAACACGAACATTTTTACCCCATGAACCAGTTTCGGGTCTATTCATACAGGAAACTCGTGATTTTTTAAGATTTTTCTTTTGATTGTTTCTAATTAATTAATTCTTTTGATTGCCTAATTAATAACAGCTTGCTAGTCCATAACCAGGATTTTGATTTAGGGAATGGGAAATTTTTAGATAAAGATGTGACATAGCACCTTCTGTATTACCGAAGCTGTTTTCCCTCTCCTGTGGATGAACTTGTTAATAAACCGTCCTTGGAAAGAACTGGAAAAAGATATAAGTTGTAATATTTTGAGCCAAATATAAAAACAGTAGATAAAGAACTAATGATAGATTGCTATTATTGCTATGATAAAAAGCATGGAAATACTGAATTGAACTTGATTTGCCCAGTTGCAAGCATCTTCGCCTAGTTTTGGTGTACAGATGCACACTTCTGTGATGAAATTACCATCTGAAAAATAAATTGTAATCAACGATGCAAAAAGGCCCAATAAAGGAAGAAAACTTTAAATTACGAGCGTATTCTAACAAATTTTTTTCTTGACCTAGTATTTTCACAGAAGAATAGATGCTGGTTGCAGCTATGAGATAGCTGATGTTCTTCTTCTTGACCAGCACCACCAAAGATAAGACAAGATGTTGTATTAGCCAAAATAGTAAAGGCTAGAACAGATACGTTAAAAATCAATAACACTCAATGTTTTCTAATCAGTACTACAATACTTTCAGGCATATCCATACAATAAAATACACAAAACATCAAATATTCCTAAAGCAGTACCATTAGGATGCTGAGTAAAACAGGGGCAAATGATTTATGATATTTCTCGGCAGCTTATTAACTAATTAAGCTGATATAAATCAGTTTTGGACAGTTCTTTTTGATTTGTCGTATTCTAGTGTTTGTTCTGTTAGTTGAAGGGTGCTCAAGGTCCGGTAATCAACCACGATGAATTGGAGAGTTCACACATTTTAGTCAACAACGATGTGGCAACTCATGTGTACGACTATCAAGGGGATTGAAGTTTAGTTGTTTCAGTACATCATCGTATATTCAGTAGTGTCCAAGCATACTTTTTACAGCTACTTCTTGCACCATCTCAAGTCTGTCTGATTGGCCTTTCGCCAGCCACAGATGCACAGGACGCGTATATCCAAGGGAAGGTCCGACGTAACTGCAGTCAGTGGCGGATCCAGGAGGTGCTGGTTGCGCGCCCCCTCCCTGACGTAGTGGTGGATTTGTGGTTGGGTCCGCTTGCTCTGGTTTGGGTTGGGAAGAAAGTTATTTTTTTAATTGGTTTTTAATAGTTTAGTTTTTAATAAGTTTTGATTATTAAGACTGTTTCTTTTTGCAAACAAGTTTGAAACAAGGTTTTAGTTACTTTGTGCGGTCTCTGTTAGATTGTACTAATGCTGCATACTGCCAAAAAGTATTTAATTAAATTTAGGTTTATCAAGGGAACCTATCCATTGTACCGCAAAAGCCAACTGGGAGGCGAAAATCTTCATTTCGTAAGAACAAGGATGGGAAATATAAAATCTTGACTCCTTTAGGCGGTCGAATGTGATATTTTAAGATTGTGCTGTCACAACGGGGCCGAAAAGGAAAGTATTTAATTCTTTTTACTGTCAAAAATTTGTTTTCAAGTCTTTTTATGGCACTGAGGCAAAGAAATTGGTATCATTACCTTTTTTGGCTGTCTGTTTTGGTTTTTTAGGTCCGATTTTTTTGCAAAACTGGGTGGATTTTACAACATTGTTGTTTTTTAGGTGATTTGTATAATAAAAAGTAAATGGATGAGAAGTGGAAAAATTATTAATTCAAGTTTTGGATTTTGGTGAGCAAATGGTAACCACTTTACTGTCTATTTTCATCTAATTAAAGCTCTACATTATATGATAAATCACCTCTGTTCATCCTAAAACATTAAAATAAAGGCCATACTCTTTAAATTTTAATGATACTTTGTATAAGTATATGCTAAGAAGAATATGAGGCAAAATACTCCTTCAAAGTTTGGAGTAATCATTTAAGAAGAATAAATTTTCGAAAAATTGTTTATAAAAGAAGGCAATAATTATGTGTTTAATTTTTTTTATCTAGCTGATATAGATGGGTCTCTGAATTCTCAGTTTGAATAAGTGGAATGGCATTGATTTTTTTCAAACATTTAAAATAAAAAATTGATAAAAAGGGGAAATTCACACAACTTGAGTTAACCACGGAAACAGAATACAACTGCAATATTACTTCAGAATTTCTCACCTTCTCAATACCAACCAGTCACAAAATATAATAATTTTTTGTTTATTTATTGCATATATTTGTCCGTAAAATTATCTCAACTGCTATATATACCACAGGGTTTTTATATTTATTTTGATACGTCCCATTCAAACATATTTCCACGATTAGTTGTTTATAGCTCAAAATTTTTACAGGAAAATTCTCTTACTTAATGGTAAATTTGAGTCAAATTTCAAACTTTCATTTTCGTGTTCAACAAACATATCAAGATTTAAACGTTTGAATTGAATATCAAGATTAAAAAAAAAAAAAATTAGAAATCTCCACAGCTTGAAACCCTGAGAATTTAAATCACCAATCTATACCTATTAAATACAAAGATAACAAACACATAATTATTTGTCTTTTAAGGAGCATCTCAACTCAGAGTTCCTGTTTTTCTGACGATTTTGGTCTTTATTCGAATATTTTAGGATGTATTGAAGAAGAAATGTAACGAAGAGCTCTAAACTGACAGGACTCTAGACTGAAGTGAACTTACTTCACTCGCTATAATGGTCAGAAGTGAAAAGGCAAAAAATTATGCAGAACATATTAAATATCAAATTTTTTTTATAGATGGTGAACAGGTTTTTTATTTCTTTATGGTGGTGTGGTTTTTATAACCTACTATTTTTGTATCAATATTTTTATACCATTTTAATTTCAACCGAGGCAGCTTTTTAGTCAGATAGGCACTATGTGAATTTCGTCTTAAATCTTCGCAACTGTTTTCTTTGTTGGCAATGTAGCATTATACGAAATCTGGCTGATAACTTTTAGGAAGAAATAAGTCATGCAATATCTTACAGTGTAGCTAATCGTCAGTATCACCTGTAGATGTCCTTGTAGAGATTTACCAACTCTGCTGTGTTGGGCCCGTGCAACCCCCTTCTTTGTCAGTTTGGAATAAACTGATTAGGTACCCAAACAATGTTGTCGATCACACCTACTGGAAGTGATGTACCTGCTGTATTGTAACATTCTGGACAATGGCTAAAAGCGAAATCTAGCATACAGCTAGCCATTACGGATCCAGGCTGTTGAGGGTTCCCACACATCATGATACCGGCGTTAAAATGTAAGGGTGGTGTCTTCACTAGGACCATGAGACTTCTAAACTGTGTTTATTTGGTATATCCTTAAAATTGAAGGACTTTTTTTTGATTGGCAAATAATACCAATACTAACGTTATGGGCAACTTTAATGCCATCAGACGTCATTTTAGCTTGAAATAGGAACCCTATCCTGGATATAAGGCAGCTGCCCTAACGAACGTTACGCTCTCCGCACTGATTTTTGTGTCAATAGCTTTATTATAGCTTCTGTTTCATGGACTGTTACCCTAATGTGGGGACTTTCCACAGAAGAAAAAAGCTCTGTTCCATTATAGTATTGCAAGGTAAAAATATAATGGAGAGCGAACATCAGCACATCTGTCGATACAAGGTCACCAAGGACAATTGTCTCCAGTTATACTGAATTCGAACCTCAAGTCGCTGTTTCCTCTCAAACGATGGTACCTCAGATCCCTCCCTACCCAGTCCTACCAGTCTCTCCTCGTGAAACCCTGGAGGAACTGTGAAGAGCATGTGTCCCTCCGATATATACCGTTCGAACAACGAACAGATTTTGACTTCTAGAGAGTTTAAAGATTCAGCCATCCTTCAAACCGTACTATCTAAGTGCTTAACCTGGAACCGATTTACAGCACTGAAAAATGAATTTGGGACCGCAGTTTAAAGCACTCCGTCAACTCAAACTAATTTCCCAGTATACTTCTATCAAATGTCGGCTCACTTGTGAACAAAATAAAATATTTGGATTAATGCTTTAAAAGCGATGCTGTTGGAAATGAACAAAAATTATTACTTATATGAAGGGGGTTGCCCCCTGCTCAACACCTCGTTTTTGTTACGTTAAAATTCGAATTTTTTCCTAATTCCTTAAGAATGCTTCCTGACACACAAGGGTCGTTTAATTAGAACAATAAGAAGCTTTTTTAAAAGTATTAAAACTTCAGCGTAAAGAGTGAGTGGTTGAGGAGGGGGCAACCCCGTTCATATACGTAATAGTTTCTGTTTATTTGAAGTTTTAATGTTGCTCTTTACTTTCATGTGAAATAACTTGTTTTTTTTTCAATTTGATCTTACTATTAAGATTAGCCAAAATAAAAGTTATCATTCTTGAGTCAGTTGTAAATGACGATTCCACATCTTTTGACTCTTTTTTAACGTGTTTTTAAATTTTCAATCACAATGCGCTGGAGTTCAATCTTTACTAGTTTGTGGTAGCTGCAACCGTGATGCAGATCTTAGCAAACTATGAATAGCCAATATTTTAGTTTATATAAAAAAAAATGATAATGGGGCAAACCTTTCTTGTCTAAATAGCATCCATCTGCAGCTGGTCTGAACTTGTTTCCAGTCCCTGCATTTGTCACCTCTTCTTGTGCAACGCCAACAAATCTCGTAATATTTTGATAGGTATCGCCTGTGAAAATTTTTTTGACCTATTACTTCTACGAAACCATTATATAGTCAACATCATATTTAATATTAAATATATTCGTTCATAGGGCCTTCCCATTTTAAACCTCGGGGCATTCTGGCCTGCGATTATGCTTGGGAAACACGGGTTTCCGAACCGTACCTACGTATCAATGAAGAAATGTTTAAAGCAGGCGTGAGCATGACTTGAAACGATTCCAGTCTATAAAATGGACAGGGTTACTACTGAAAAAAATGTCTCCTTGTGTTTCAGATGAATCTGTGATGTTAAGCAATGAGGACATATGGCCAAAGAGTGAATTTGTTTGTTTGTTTTTTTTTTATTTTGAGGCTGAAATCGAAAGAGCTAATGGGAGAACCCAATAATATAACTAAGAGTACTATGGGTGGAAGCAGCACGATGGGGAAAATTACAGTAGCCCAAATTATATAGTAGAGAATACCTCTAACCCAATACGTAAGGATATATTATAAATAATTAAAGCGCGAAACTATTCAGGTACATAGGTTAAAATAGAACGTGTTGCGAAGGGTTGTTTCGGCATATAAAAAGAAAGGAAACGGTTATAAAGTTAAAAAGGGATAAAAAGGATTAGTTAGGTCGAAATTTAAAGGATTAAATATGTTAAATGGTTGAAAGGGTTAAATATATTAAAGGTTAAAGGTACCGAATAGGTTCAAGTTTTGAAAGGGTTGAATGTATGGGCGTAGGAAAGGACAGGGGGCAGCTGCCCCCCTTAAAACTTCAAATTTACACTAGGTATTAACGAGAACTTTTCGTATGTTGAAATAATTCTGTTCGATTTTCACTGGTAGATGGTTGAAAAAGCTGGAAATAAACAGAAATTTTCAAATATCGTTTCTGATATCGATACTTACGTTTTGATGTTCAACATTGATTTTCGGCCCGATATATAGATAGAAAACTGGACCACGATTGGTAGGTTTTGACTATTTTTCGATTCTTCAAGAATTGATTCAAGCAATAAGAAGTTGCTGAGTATGCCAAAGCAAAGGTAACACATTCAATACCATCCTTGAAAAAGCCAGTTAGAAATACACCACCTTTTCCCACCTGGATGCCTCTATCCAGGTGGCCAAAAGTGCCGAACCTGGGCCACCTCAAAACTCTTTCGGCCGCCTCTGGCTTAAGTTTGGCCACCTGACAAAAGAAGCAGAAAAGTGGCCAGAGAAACTTTAAAAACTTGTATTTAAGCCCTTTCGCTAATCTTGATGCTCCGCCTGTCAGTGGTTGCATTTCCATTTCAAATTCTGTGTTTAAGACACTATCCGTCTCGTCAGTTAGCGGAAAATCTCTTACTCAAGTCTCTTTCGGAAAATGGACCTTAAGTTCTTCAGTTGCTACTTTTTTGCAATGATAATAGAATAAACAGGATTCCCTTTCTCACTCTCCGGCTCAATCTGAATGAAATCATCAGCCTTGACTTTCTCAGTGTCAAATTAAAAGTTGCTGGTAGGGGGCTCGTCTTCAATGTTCATAGTGGAGTCTGAAGAGTTGTTGCATATAGGCTTTTTTACGTTTGAACCGTCACTCCAACTGCAACTTTTGTTACGAGAAACATACCTTTTGCCTTTTAGGCTTTTCACTTCACTGACTATGTTTCCTTCCAGGATTATGACATTCTCGGGAGATATAGCTTGTATCCCAGCAGTAATGCATTCTTCCACAGGGGTGTCAGTGAGGATTTCTTACTTTTTATATTTTTTTTTTCATGTTGATTTTTCGTGTTGAGCCTTCTGGAAAAGGGTGTGTATGGACGCTCTCTTTTAACGGATCATCTGCTGACTTTTGCTTCTCATTGAGGAACAGAACCTGTGCCGCGTCCGTTTCGGGGTCTATGTTGAAGGATGATTCTAAACGTCGAACAGGACCTGCGTTGAGCATAAAAAATTCCCTGGTAAGTGCTACAACATATGTTGTAGGCATTCTGTCTGAGACACATGACGAGAGGAGCCCATAATCCATGAAGACATCTCTGTTGGTAGGGTAGACCCCACTTGCTCTGAATCCGCTGATTATATTTTCAAGAGTGAAAGCCTTTGGATGTGCTTTCTCCAGCAGCTCAGATATGTTATAAACTGATATACTGTTACACTTAAAGGCAATCATAAAACTTGTGGCTTCCTGGTTGTAGTAGGCTTTAAGGGGTCCCATGACTATCCTTTCTAAGGCTGTAGTTTATGAGTGGGTTGGGGAGGGACAGTTAAATGTACAACGCCATTACTTTTAGCTAGATTAAGAAATTCAATAATATATCATCTGATCTGGTTGATTTTCAGGAGAACATGAGACTTTTGGAGTGTTTGTTAGATTGATAAAATGCTGCAATTACGGCAAAAATTGGGAGGCAGTCATCCAGCCAGAAGTATTTTCTGAGCCGATCATGATGGTTCCTGGTGAAGCTCTCTTGAGTAAAGTTTCCGGACACTGTTTTTTGGGGGAAATAAATGGAGGAGGGACTGTATTCCTAATGCATTGACACCGACATAAATCATGGCCAACTGACCTGTTTCTGGTGACGTGACCAACCCCAATTTCTTCTGGCCTCGCTATGCAGTGGTCTTACAACACTTGCGTATTTTTTCAGACCCGATTCATCAAAATTACAAATGTCTTGTGGTCTGAACACGTGTTTATCTGGGCCTCGCTCCAGGTTGTCAAAGAAAATGTTTATACTGTGACGGTTGAAAGCAGTTGCCCTCATAAGATTTTACCTTCTGGTGTTCTTACTGATTAAGTTCTAAGATGATCCATAAAGCCACGGTACCAATCTTTGCCTGCAATTTCTCCACTATATCCACTACCTTTGAGTTTCCGTGTATCCGGTACTTTTATATTTCAAGTAATGGCATAAGTGTCTACAAGCTTAGGTGCATACATTGTCACATGCAAGTTTAGGAGTACAGTCGAAATGCATATCAGCAATGGTTTTCAAGTAAGTTTTTAGTCCCTTTTCTTGTTCTTCTGTAGATGTTTATCATTTGTTGTGACAAGGTGTAAACAAACTCAGGCCCAGACTTTGTAGACTGATATTAAGCTTCTCAACTTTTTTCAGATAGTCATGCAGCGTTCCTTAAGGGACAACCATGGCACTTTCAGAGAATTCGACTGACATTTGCCGACTAAGACAGAAAAAACTGATGTTTTCTTTTCTTCTGGATCCCAGCCGCCTCTCTTTTCTCCTTTGCTTTACTTTTAAGCTTTTTATCTTGAATGAAATTTAACAGAAACTATAAAATTTTAGAGGTCACCTACTGGTCTGACAGGGTTAAATAACACCAATATTAATCAAGTTTTAGGTTTTGATTGCATTTAACCTTAAAATAGGCTGTTTACATAGCTTTTACAACCATAGCCAACTTTCAGATATCTTGGTACGACATGCCGAACCTACACCGGGCATTGTAACCAAACGTGGGAATTCGCCCTCCCATTGGGAGGAATTAATGCTAACAGCAACCGGTGAAGATGCCACGTCTCGGAAGCTGCCAAAAAACAGACATTTAATAGGAAAATACAAGGTGAGCTTATGTCTTTTCTAGTATTCATAATTAGTCGTAGGCATTTAGACAAAAATTGAGCAATATTCCAGATTTAATCACCATAAAACATAATCCAATCTAATATTTTGGGTAAAAGTATTAATCAAGGACAGGCATTTTAAAAACATCTGTCAGAACTTTTATAATCCACCAGAAGTTCCCATAGGTTTTTATACTGAGATTATTTATTATGGCTAAACGTGGGTTGTGCCGGTCGTGGGCCGACCCCTCCTATAAATTTTGATGTTTAATATTGTCCAATTTTAAACCTTTAAATTGAATTCTTAGTACAAGAAGCTGTTATCGAACAGTAATGTGATTTTGTCAAATCGCTTTTATGCTGCTTATGTTTCCTTGAAATTGGAAGGAAAAGCACAACATAAAAATGCTAAAGGCCGAGTTTTCGTGAAATATAGAATGATGAGTATCTAAAGATCTATAGTCAAAAGACCTCGGGAAGTATTAAAAGCCCCCCTCCCCTCCGTCACAAAATCGGCTACCCCTCTAGACAAGATTTTACCTGCGCCCATGGTTGAAGAGGGTATAATCTCTTCCCTCTTCCTCCTTCGATGACTTCAATAGGATTCCTTACTAATTTCCTCAAATCATGGGAAGATTTATATTAGTTACTATTTAATTACAATATTCTGGGAATTCAACAGTTATGAAAATAAACATCTGTCTTAGATATGGCAGAATTGGATAGATGTCATTTTAGTTAGAAATATTTGACATTGATAAATGCATTCATAATGAACGCGGCGAACGTAGAATACAAAATTGAGAAAATTCCACAGAAACTGATTGTGAGCTCACTGCTCTTATACTTAAAGAAAAATAGTTTCAGGGAGTGCTGAGGGAGGGGCAAAACAAAAATTTCGTAACGTGGTATTTTTATTTCTAGTTATATTTAATTTCCATAACTGTAATGAAGGACAATGTCTGAAGGGCATGAAGGACACATGTCTGAAGGACAATGTGTCTTTAAAGGATAGCAGAAAATTTGCATCTTTGGGGGTTGCAGAGAATATTAAAACATGACTATAAAGTAACAAGAACATTGAATATGAAATCTGATTCTTGTACCTTTTTAAAACGCATTAGAATGAACCTTTTAAAGCTCTAAGATGTAGCTTCGTTGTGAATTTAAACAAAAACGGCTATTTGGCTGCTATACTTCAAGACAGAAAAGATACCTGGAAGGCAATTAACCAAAATAGAATTGGTAATATCTCTGTTAAATATGAATGGTGGAAGTCTCCTCTAAAAAATAAACAGAAATGGTACTTTACAATGTCGCAAGTGAACTGTCAAGAGAGAACTTGAAAGATTGTCTCGTGAATTACAAAGGGGAGATGTTAAAGGTCCTTGGCCCTATGGTAAGGGTAAGTCTGACTTTAAAGGGATACACACTAGTACAAACTTTTTATCTTACCAGCTGCCTCGCAATTAGGCTCTTTATTCCTTTTTGGGAAACCCATAGCTTATAAAACTTACCAAGAAACCTTTCCAATGCCCAGTTTCTGAAACTTGGACACAGAGCCAAAAACTAAAATGCCTTTGATTTAAAGTGTCCAAGCTGTATTGGCAACCACCAAAGTACAGTAATGGATAGTGTCTGTCTAATATGCTTTGGAATCTAAACTCTCAGGGAACCATTTCTTCATTTTTGGTGATTTAATGCACATAGCCCTCTTTGGTAACTAACTTTCAATAGCAATAAAACGGTACGGTGCATAGAGAGTAAGGAACACCCCCATACACAAGGGCTGCAAGGGTCCCCAAACTGCAAACGGACCACAATGCTGTAATAACATCCATTCAAGATTCATGCTATGCTCCTAAACTAAATATATCAACGTTTATCAACTCTAAAAGTAACTGCCTCCTATTTTGAGAGATCTTGAAGAAGTTAATTTTACTTTTGTCTCAATAAATTCTGCTTATAATTCAATTGAAACTAATCTGAAAGCAAACTTGTTATAGGCAGCTAATTCTGACCTACTTAAAACTAGGTTGAAAATATAAAAGGTTACAAAGGTAAAGGTTACAATGTTTGCCTGCTGTTTAGGCTAAAATGTTCGCGAATTTGGTTCAGCGGAGACTTTTCCAACAATATATATATATATATATATATATATATATATATATATATATATATATATATATATATATATATATATATATATATATATATATTTATATATATATATATATGTGTGTGTGTGTGTGTGTGTGTGTGTGTGTGTATAAAGACCTAGGACCCAAGACAACTTGATGTTTAATGTAAAATTTCCATAGCCAGTTATGCAGTTTTTGCTAGTAGCGGACTGTAAATTTACAAACAAAAAGCATGTGTGAAATATAAGCAAAAAATAAGCTAAATACATATAGCACCAAAAATATTAAGAAATTCTAGCTTTTTATGGCGCTTGATATCTACCAAGTGACACATAGCGATCGCAAATTCTGTCGGTCTGTCTGTCCCGGTTTTGCTACTTTAGGCACTTCCAGGTAAGCTAGGACAATAAAATTTGGCAGGCGTATCAGGAACCAGACCAGATTAAATTAAAAATTGTCGTTTCCCCGATTCGACTATCTGGGGGGGAGTAAGGGGACGGTCAAATTGAAAAAATTAGAAAAAATTAAATATTTTTAACTTACGAACTGGTGATCGGATCTTAATAAAATTTCATATTTGAAAAGATATTGTGTCTCAGAGCTCTTTTTTGAAATCCCGACCAGATCTGGTGACATTGTGGGGAGTGGGGGGGCGCCTAAAATCTTGGAGAACGCTTATATTGGAGGGATCGGGATAAGCTTGGTGGGAAAAATAATCACAAGTCCTAGATACGTGATTGACATAACCGGAATGGATCCACTCTCTTTGGGGGAGTTGGGGGGGGGGTTAATTCTGAAAATTAGAAAAAATGAGGTATTTTTAACTTACGAAGGAGTGATCGGATCTTAATGAAATTTGATGTTTGGAAGGATGTCGTGTCTCAGAGCTCTTATTTTAAATCCTGACTGGATCCGGTGACATTGCAGGGAGTTGGGGGGGGACCTAAAATATTGGAAAACGCTTAGAGTGGGGGGATGGGGATGAAACTTGGTGGGAAAATAATCACAAGTCATAGATAAGTGATACATAACTGGAACGGATCTGTTTTCTTTGGGTGAATTAGGGGGGGGGAGGGTTAATTCTAAAAAATTAGAAAAAATGAGGTATTTTTAACTTACGAAGGAGTGATTGGATCGTAATGAAATTTCACATTTAGAAGGACCTCGTAACTCAGATATCTTATTTTATATCCCGACCGGATCTAGTGTGATTGGGGGGGGGGGACCAGCAATCTTGGAAACTGCTTAAAGCGGAGAGATCAGGATGAAACTTGGTGAGAAGAATAAGCATAAGTCCAAGATATGTGACGGAAATAACCGAACTGGATCCGCTCTCTTTGGTTGAGTTTGACGGGGGATTAATTCGGAAAAATTAGAAAAAATGAGGTATTTGTAACTTACGAACGGGTGATCAGATCTTAATGAAATTTGATCTTTAGAAGGATCTTGTGCTTTAGAACCCTCATTTTAAATCCCGACCAGATCCGGTGACATTGGAGGGAGATGGAGGGGGAAACAGGAAATCTTAGAAACCTGAAATCTTGGAAAAAGCTTAGAGTGGAGAGATCGGGATGAAACTTGATGTGAAGAGCAAGCACAAGTTATAGATACGTGATTGACATGATTGGAACGGATCCGTCCTTTTTAGGGGAGCTGGGGGTGTTAATTTGAAAAATTAGATAAACTGAGGTATTTTAACTTAAGATCGGGTGACCGGATCTTAATGAAATGCAATATTTAGAAGGAAATGTCTCAGAGCTCTTATTTCAAATCCCGACCAGATCTGTTGACATTGGAGGAAGTTGGAGGGGAAACCTGAAATCTTGGAAAATGCTTATAAATGTCGTAGATACGTGACTGACGTAACCAGACTGGATCCGCTCTCTTTGGGGGAGTTAGAGGGTGGGGTTCAGTGCTTTGACGAGTTTGGTGCTTCTGGACGTGCCAGGACGATGAAAATTGGTAGGCGTGTCAGGGAGCTGTACAAATTGACTTGATAAAGTCGTTTTCCCCGATTCGACCATCTGGGGGGCTGAAGGGAGAGTAAAAATTAGAAAAATTGAGGTATTTTTAACTTACGAGTGGGTGATCGGATCTTAATGAATTTTGATATTTAGAAGGACCTCGTGACTCAGACCTCTTTTTTAAAATTCCGACCGGCATTAAGCCTCTGACTTTCCTTTTAAAGAAATCTATTGATTCTTAGAATTTTGCCAAAGCTCATACCATATGAGCTCTTGGCTCTTCCGGCCTCGTAACAAGTGCTATATGAGCTCTTGGCTCTTGTTTTAAGATGCAGCTGTCCTAAGGAATGAACTTACTGTTAATGTTTGAATTTTTACAAATGAAAGGTCTTGTCAAATTTATCTAATTCATTTTCTTGCTTATTTTCATAGCTCAGCGTGGCAATACTGACGAAAATGTGGAACAGGCCTAAAAACTCATAATATTGAAACAAACGAAAAGAAGTCTTAGAAAATTGCAATATTTTGGTATAAATAGACAGTCCAAGGGACCGAAACTGTTTCTAGTTTCATATACCTGGTACTTTAAAGAAACACTGCAATATGTCTAGAAAATAGAGAAAAAATACTTACCTCCTGCAATTCTGAAGGAATACTTTATGCATTTCTTTTTCGAAGCAATTTTCCAAGGTTGAACTGGGCATCCAGACTCTAAACACTGTTCTTTTAGTGCTTCTGGATCTGGTTCTTTGTCTGATAACATGTTGTTCTCCCCTAGAAAGGTATTTTAGGCTGGTCACTAAAGGGTATCAGTTCTATATTTCATTTTAAAAAATTTTTCTGCATTTTGTTCTTGATGGAAACGATTATTTATTTCAAAGGAGAAAACTTGGGATTAAGCAGCAGATAAACTGAATGGAATGTATGGCTACCCTTTAACAAACTTTAATAAAACATAGAAGTAAACATATCTAAACAAAAAAAAGCTGGTGCTACTTTAGATAGGTTCAACACTGTTCAAAAATAGGAAGAGAGATTTTGAGGATGCACAAAGTGGTTATTTGGAACCTACGGAAGTTCATTCTACTTTTATCCAAAACCAAGTCCTTTGAAAACGATTCCTAAATCTATAAAAGCACAGGTTGACAAGAACAATTTTTCTGGCTACCTACTTGGTTTAATTGGTAGAGTTTGAGGTCCAAACAGCTCGTATATCCATTCAAACATGGCAATGAAGCATTCACGAGCAGCACAATGTATACTAAACGAAAAATGGACACCAAAAAAGGCATAACATAAGTAAAAACATTTATTTTCTAGCAAATCTTGTAATGATGATCGGAGATTTAAATGCACACGTATAGTAGGATTTTTTAAAACACCCAAAGGGTTTAAATGGGAAGTGAATATAGATGACCAAACAGAGAGAGAAAAAAAATAAATGGGGATAAACAAGCAAAAAATGCAGGGTGATGTTTTGACTTCTTTCAAAACATTTCTCTTTAATATTAGATTTCTCTTTCTAAAAAATGTTTATAACAAACCGAAGTTGGCCGAATTCGTACTTTAGTGTAAAAAAACAAAAACGAAATAAAAACAAAATAAACAAGTAAATTTAAGTCTGGAAAATATTTTTTCCAGAAAATCAAAAATGTTGTAAGCAAAACATTTATTAAAACAGTAAACAACATCAAAATAGTAAAAAACATACAGAATTAATTGACGAACAAGTTAGATTAAAAAAAAGCAATACGTTGAATTGGCTAATAAATAAATGGTTCTTAAATAAATTGATTTTCTATACTTCTGAAAGGAACGAATTTAAAAGGAAAAACAAACATTTTCGAAAATTAACTGTGTATCTAACTCATCAAACTAGACTAATTGTTTAATATACAATGGCAAATAAAAATATTGATAACTTGCCCTTTTTGTCAAAAACTTTGACCCTCTTTGCAACCTCGATTCATATTTTATCTTGATTTAGTTTCATATACCATCCAATATTCCTTGACAATTTGTATTTAATACCTCTAGCAGTTCCAGAAATATTGCAGATGCACAATTCTGACTACCTGGATCCAAATAATGTCTTTTGAATTAGTTCAATTTTGTCCCTCAACATTCAGCTTAATACCTATAGTTGGTCTGAAACATTGGAGATAAGCCCATTTTGACAATCAAAATTTACGTAATTTATTTTGGTTTAGTTAAACCCCCCCCCCCTCAAAATCCTCTGATAGTTTGAACTCGATACCCTTAGCCGTTCCTGAAACTTTATAGATACACCATTTTGCTAAATCGGATGCTATTGTTTGGTTCAACATCTCTCTCAAAATTTTCTAGGAACTTATTGCACTTAGCTCCTTCTTGGATATTGCAGATACGCCATTTTGATAATCTGATGAAGATAGTGCAATTGAATTAATTCAACATCCCTCTTAACACTTCCTGAAAGATTCAGATTAATGCTTGTAGTTGCTCCCAGGATACTGTAAATGCACCAATTGACAGCTTGGATGCATATAGTGTCTTTGGATTTAGATAAACATTCATATGGAAGTTTTAACTAATATCCTTAGCTATTCAAGAGATATGATAGATAAGCCCTTTTGACAACCCCATTGCATAGTATCTTAATTAGTAAAACATTCCCCGAAATTTTCAACTTAATACCCTTAGCCGTAGCCGGGATATTGCACAAGCCCCCCTTTTGCATTATAAAATATATGTTTCAGCCATTGCCAATTTATATTATTTACGGCCCTTGCAAAGCTTTTGAGAGTCTTGTCATTTCCGGGCATATCTATTGGAACCTTTGCCTGACAATTTTGAACAAAATGGTCATCTCAAAGTTTCGATCGACTGTCCCTGGAGGATATGCGTGTCTATTAGGAAAAAAGTTGCAATGGAGGGTGCTGATTGCTTTCCAACCACAATTGACTCTTAAAAAAACACTAAAATTTTCAAGGCTTTTTCTGAAGGCTTATTGCCCTTCACTACTAGCAACACTAGAGGGTTGTTACTGGTAATACACCATGGGGTCTATACAATCCATTTTCCTTTAATGACTATGATAGACGCAAACTTTTAGGGAGAGTGGCTTCCTAAGACGCAGTACTGTTCGGTTGAGTCCCCCCCCTAAAAAGCTCAAGCTTGTCATGGCCATTTATAGTTCTGAAATACGCCTTTGTCCATTATTATCTTTTAACACTGTCACATGGTTGTATTATGACAAATTATATATTAATTATATAAAATTAATTATATGTTACAATTAATTATAACAGATATATGTTACAAATTATTATACAAATTAATCATATGTTCCTGATACACTTTAAAAGTTAAAAACTTTTTGCCACGTCCCGTAGATTTTGACACGCATCTATTTCCCCCCCCCCCCTTCCTTCTATATTTTTGTGAATTTACCACGCTGACAAGGCATTGAAAATCCTTAGTTGTAATTTTTGGTCGTTTATACTGTCTCACCATCATCCCAATTTTGGGTTGATTATGTAGTTTTATTTTGTTTCCTCTCTTATTTTTGACACATTTACTTTCTGTTGTGTTGTGTGGGTCAAAAATAAACAAATTGACTAACATTAGCCTTGTTCATTTTGTCTATACAAAAACCTAATTTTCTTTTATTTGAAAAGGTCAAGATATTTTGTTTATCTAGTCTTTTGAACGTTGTTATTAAAAGCAAAAATTCAAATCTTACATCCAAAAACAAACGGTTGAAAGCATGGATTTGTCTTTCCAGAAGAGCATTCTAGGTTGATGAGCGACAGGTTCTGTATTCCACCTGTTCCAGGCCAGGTAAACTCGTAACACCAAGGTTCAGTTGGTGGAGTTGAAGCTGTTCCACCTGGGGATGCAGAGGTTCCATCTGAACCCTCCTTAGCTTTTTTCTCGAAAGCCCTCCGTTGAAAGTAGTTGAAGTCAGGAAGGTTGCTTAACGATTCATCTTCCAAGTGAGACAAAGTGAAGGATATTTTCTCGGCTTCTTCTGCAATCAAATAGAAAATATAAATTATATTAAAATTTACATCAACTGTATGTAAATTTATGTCATTTATTTTATAACTACTTGTATTTGTGCTACTTGAAAGTTGCCGCAGCATTAAGCTAATTTAGGGTAAAAATAGTGACGAAACTTCATCTGTCATGTTTATTCCTTCTCATTAATCCTCCTCCGGAGCGTCTAGTTTGACTACTTCTCCAAAGATTTTCATAGACTTTAAGCTAGTTTTAGTGTTTACTAGCCGTCCTTACCGAGGGGTTAGCGTGCTAGACTTAAAACTCTAAGGACAGGGGTTCGCGTCCTGGTATCGCTGGTTATTTGGTTCGGAACGAGGGTCAATGGTATAGCTATGTAAGCTCAGCCACTGTCGACCCAGCCCTAAATGAGCTCCTGGAGAAATCTGGGGGGAAAACAGGGGAAGCGTCGGATAATTCGCCCCCAACCACTCATTGCACTCCCGGCCGAAAACGGAAAATCAGGAGACCTGTATCTGCACTATGAAGACCATTAGTCAGCATGCATGTTCTTTCAATGTGTCTAAATGAAGGGTTTAAAAAGTTTGTGTCGATTGTATTCATTTAATTGACATGAAGTAAAAGATCTCATCCATGGTTGCGAGGTTATTTGACTTAGTTTTGGTGGCTTCTGTTTAGTTAGTTATAAAAATTTTCCGAAAAAAAAGTTTTTCAAAGAAAATTAAAGGCTATATTAAACTTAAGATCAGTAGAAATAAAAACCTATAGTAATTCCAACTCAAAACGACCAGAAATTACTATTAAATAATAAACTAGATCTACGTTGCATGGGCAACATGAGGTGTTGCCGCAACCTTTGTTCGGCTTCGCCGAGTAAAGTGTTCCGAGAGCAACACTTTGGTTTTGTTTCCTCTTTTCAATTAAACACTGAAGTTATTAATCTGTAAGGATCTTAAAATAAATACTAGGTAAACCAACTCACAAAAATTGCAAACCGCTCATTGCAACTATCAAAAGTTACAAACCTCTCATCGCTAAGATGATTGTACTTACAATTATAGAATAGTAGCCGATTATTACTTACAAGTCCCCGACATGTCTTACCGCCGGAACCAAACTGGTCTTACCATCAAATACACCGGAACCAAATAATAGGTATATCAAGTAGCAAAAGCTGCGAGCCCCTCCTTGTTGAAGATGATTCTGAGCTAACAGCCGACTTTTGCTTAAAACTCCCCTATATGTCTCACAATTGGTATCGGCCTATTTTTGGTTTCAGTATGTACCTTACTCCTGAAGTTTTCAACCCCTTTAAACTTTCAAACTGGTATATCTCATGAAGGAATTTTTCTACCAAAAAATGGATGACATATACTTTGATCAGCTCATCAAGAGAAAATAAATCTATCTGTCTTAGTTCAAAAGTTGACTTTTTTGCCGTAGGCAAAGTTTATGACGTCACCACTGAGAAAGGAGCAAAGGATAAACTCTAATTTCTTTAGCAACGAGAGAACTTTGAAGTTTAAGAATTGCATCTGGTACCATTTCTCTACCGCAATCCCAAGTTCGAAAAACGAATGATAAATGGGTAGAAACAAGAAATGAAATGGGTAGAAACAATAGATGGCAGCACTTTCGGTCCCCACTTTTTATTTCTGTAATTTTTTCTATTTATCACTCAAAGAAGATATATTGGCTGTGGGGCTGGGTAACTTCCGCATATGCTTAACACTTATAGATTTTAGTCCATCTTTAATTTGAAACTGGTGCCTGCCTGCTTGCTTGCTAGAACGGAGCTTTCCACTCGAAAGCAGAAACATGGTTTAATGAAACAAAAGCTTCACTGCATAACTTCAGATAGTTCTCTCTCATATAGGCTGTAAAATTCCAAGTCACTTCACACACTATAGGCTCTGGCTCAAGGACAAGTAAATACCATCCTTTTTGCCCCCAGGCAAGAGCTCTACGAAGCTTTCCAAAATACAAAGTCATATTCATCAATCCGGACTAAAGTCCACATTTTCTGTAAAAACCGCAGAGTTTAGACCCTTACCACTTTCTAGGAATAAGCTGAAATAAGCTAGGAAAAAAAAACACGACAAAACCAAAGTGTTGCTCTCGCAACACAATGAAACCCAAAACGAAAAGAAATAAAATAAACAATCATAGCAAAGAAACACACAACAGGTACTAATATAAATGAATAAATAAATTTCAAAATCGGTAAAGCTTTATTGAATATGCAGCCCTAGCTTAAAACGAACAAAATCACTACAAACAAGAATTTGGCTACTGCTCCGATCCCTAACTTAAAAAAGTCTAAAGTCTACTGCGTCTTTAGTGCCTTACTGAAAACAAATTATATTACAAATATTATTAGTTCTCTCAATTTCTTTGGTATTATTAGTTCATTTTACTTATTTTCTCCAAGGTCTGTTCGAGACACATTGCGCAGCACAACATTGAAAATAAAAAAAAAGGTATTACAATGAAATAAAATTTTGAACAAATGAGTTTTCTGCAATTAATATTATTACATATAAAATATTCAGCTTAGTCTTATTAGTTCTGCTTCCCTAACTCTAAGAGTCTAAAGCCTAATGCGTAATTGACGCTTTACTGAAAATAAATAAAATCTTGATCTGATGAGCTTTCGGCAATTAATATCAATAAAAATAAAATATTTAGTCTAATTTTATTACTTCTGTCCAAGATCATTCAAGACCAATATAGTTTTCAGTAAAGCGCCAATGACGCAGTAGGCCTTAGACTTCTATAGTTACGGAAGGGGGCAGTAACCAAACTCTGTTTGCAGTGAATTTTGCTTGATTTAAGCTTGATTTGAACATTTAATGTAAGTTTTACTCGTTTTAGAATTACCAATTTATTTATATTGGTACCTGTTGTTTGTTTGTTTTCTATGATTGTTTATTTATTTTCTGTTCGTTTTGGGTGTCATTTATTTTTATAAAAGTAAATAATTTTTGTTCACTTTAAGCTTGATTTGCATATTCAATTTAAGTTTCACTCCTTTTAAGATTTATTTATTCATTTATATTAGTATCTGTTGCATGTTTATGTACTATGATTGTTCATTTAATTTCTGTTTGGTTTGGGTTTCGTCCATTCTTTAATAGTAATTACATAAAAAAAACTAGTTTTTTTAACTGAAAGTAAGGAGCGACATTAAAACTTAAAACGAGCAGAAATTACTCCGTATATGAAATGGGCTGTCCCCTCCGCAATCCCTCGCTCTTTACGCTAAAACTTTTAATTGTTTTAAAAAGCAGAATTGTGGCAAAGAGTCAAACTTTAGCGTAAAGAGCGAGGGATTGTGGAGGGGACAACCCATTTCATATACGGAGTAATTTCTGTTCGTTTTAAGGTCGCTCCTTACTTTCAGTTAAAAAAAACTAGTTTTTTTTATGTAATTTCTGAACGTTTTTGAATTAATGCATATTTGATTTTGGCTCTCCACACATAAATTATTAAAATGAAATTTGCATATTAATTCCTTTTTTGGCTAAATGGCTTTCTCTTAGTTTTGATCAGACGATTTTGAGAAATAAGGGGTGGGGAAGGAGGCCTAGTTGCCCTGCAATTTTTCGGTTACATAAAAAGGCAACTATAAATTTTAATTTTAATGAATGTTTTTATTAGTAAATTATTAGTAAAATTAGTAAAAATAGCCCCCTCCCCTCGACCCCACCCCCAAAACCAAAAAAAAATCCCCTGAAAACGACTGTACACTTCCCAATAACCATTATTATGTGTAAACACTGGTCGATGTTTGTAACTTGCAGTACCTCCCCCAGGGACTGTGGGGGAGTAAGTCATTCCCAAAGACATAGTTATTATGGTTTTTGACTATGCGGAACAAAATGGCTATCTCAAATTTTGATATGTTGACTTTGGAGAAAAAATGAGCGTGGGAGGGGGCCTAGGTGCCCTCCAATTTTTTTGGTCACTTAAAAAGGGCACTAGAACTTTTCATTTCTGTTAGAATGAGCCCTCTTGCGACATTCTAAGACCCGATGGTCGATACGATGACCCCTGGGGAAAAGAAAAGAAAAAAAAAAACAAAAAAAAAACAAATAAACACGCACCCGTGATTTGTCTTCTGGCAAAAAATACGAAATTCCACAATTTTATAGATAGGAGCTTCAAAATTTTGCTGTAGGGTTCTCTGATACGCCAAATGCGATGGTGTGATTTTCGTTAAGATTCTGTGAATTTTAAGGGGTGTTTTCCCCTATTTTCTAAAATATGGCAAATTTTTTCAGGCTCGTAACTTTTGATGACAAAGACTAAATTTGATGAAACTTATATATTTAAAATCAGCATGAAAATCTGATTGTTTTGATGTATATTTCGTTTACTATTGAGCCGGATCGCTCCTTACTACAGTTCGTTACCACGAACTGTTTGATTTCTGGTTATTTTGAGCCGGAATTATTATAAGTTTTTATTTATGCTGATCTTACGTTTAATATGGCCTTTACTTTTCTTTGAAAAACGTCTTTTCCAGGACTCTTAGAAAGGACACTAGAACTTCCGATTCACAATTGAATGAGCCCCTTTCGAATGTTTTACCACAACCCCTTGCATTTGAAGTGCTTCTGGGGAAAAAACCAGTGCTGATCAAAAGTGGCTATCTCAAAATTTTAATTCAGTGATTTTTGGGAAAAATGAGCGTGTGAGGGGGCCTAGGTGCCCTCCAATTTTTGGTCACTTCAAAGGGCACCAGAACTTATAATTTTCGTTAAAATGAACCCTCTTGCAACATTCTAGGACCACTGGGTCGATACGGTCATCCCTGAAAAAAAAACAACAAATAAATAAACACGCATCCGTGATCTGTCGTCTGGCAAAAAATACAAAATTCCACATTTTGTAGATAGGAGCTTGAACCTTCTACAGTAGGGTTCTGATAATCTGATACGCTGAGGGTGTGTTTCTCCCTATTTTCTAAAATAAGGCAAATTTTCTCAGGCTCGTAACTTTTGATGGGTAGGACTAAACTTGATAAAACTTATATATATATATAAATATATATATATATATATATATATATATATATATATATATATATATATATATATATATATATATATATATATATATATTTATATATATATATATATATATATATATATATATATATATATATATATATATATATATATATATATATATATATATATATATATATATATATATATATATATATATATTTATGTAAAATCAGCACTAAAATGTGATTCTTTTGATGCAACTATTGGTATTAAAATTCCGTTTTTTAGAGTTTCGGTTACTATTGAGCCGGGTCGCTTCTTACTACAGTTCGTTACCACGAACTGTTTGTTAGTAACTACTGGTCGTTTTGAGTTTTAACAATAATAATTATTTTCTACTGGTCTTGAGTTCAGTATAGCTCTTTACTTTCATTGGTTAAACAAAAAAAAAGCTTTCTGAAAATAAGAAGCAACATAAAAATTATTACGCATACGAGGGAGTTGCCCCCTTTTCAATACTTCGCTCTGTACGCTAAGGGTTTTTTAGTACTTTCAAAAGAGCTATTCATTCCAACTAAACGGTCTTTGTGATTCAGGAGTCGTTCTTAAAGAATTGGGACAAAATGTGAACTTTAGCGTCAAAGAATTAACGAGGGCGTGATCCCCATCATATAAGTAATAATTTCCGTTCGTTTTAAGCTTTAATGTTGCTCCTTACTTTCAGCTAGCAAAACTTTTTTATATTTAATTTCTGAAACGCGGCTGTCCCTGCATGGAAAATTCCCATCCCTCAGGAAAATTTCCTCCATCGAAAGATCCTCCGACATACCCCCCTCCAGAAAAATCCCCCTAAAAAGTCTGTATACTTCCCAATACTATATACAAACAATGGGCATAACTTGCAGCCCTTCTTCCGGTGACTATGGGGGGGTATAAGTCATCCTCAAGGACATAGATATTAGATTTTTTGACTATACTGAACAAAATGGCTATCTAAAAATTTTGACCGGGTGACTTTGGTGAAAAAATGAAAGGGCGCCTAACTTAAAAGGGTACTAGAACTTTTAATTTCCGATCAAATGAGCCCTCTCCTGATCTTCTACGATTACTGGTTTGATATGTGATCACCCCTGGGAAAAAAACAAACAAAGGAATAAACACGCATCCGTGATCTTTCTTCCGGCAAAAAGTGCAAATTTCCACATTTTCGTACATAGGAGCTTAAAAACCTCTACAGTAGGGTTCTCTGGCATGCTGAATCTGTCGGAGTAATTTTCATTAACACTACTTAATTCCCTAGGGGCTGTTCTCCCCCTTTTTTAAAAATTTGAGCAAATTTTCGCTGGGTTGTACCTTTTGATGGGTACCATTAAATTTGATACATTTTACGCAATTTGAGTTAGCATCAAAATTCGATTCTTTTGCTGTTTCTATTGTTATCAAGACTCTGCTTATTAGCGTTTCTATTGAGCCGCATTGCTCCTTATTTTTATGCCTGTTTTTACGCCCATTCTGTTCGTTTTTACTACCAAAGTTTTTTTTATTGTTTTATAAAATGAATATTTCTACAGTTTTTCACGTCTTAGTCTTAAAAGTATACGATTATAATTTATTAGTTACCTATCGAATTGTTGAATTGTATTATGATATAAACTTGCTTCTACTAGACTTAAGTTTAATACGGTTCTTTACTTTTCTTTGACAAACACCTATTTCGGAAGTTTTTTAAAATTTAATTTCTGGCCATTTTTGATTGCCAATGTTTTTTTTTATTGGTCGATATACTGAATATTTATCTAGTTTTTCATGTCTCTGTAGTATTAATGACACCCCCGCAACATTTTCCAACGGTTTTACCTTAATACCTATAGTATTTTGCAGAATCAAGATCAAATATACCCACTTTTCTCAATAACCAACCTTGTGAATAAGCAATGGGCAACTTATACAGCGTACAACAGTTGACCCTGGGGCTGTGGGGGGGGGGTTGTCATCTCCAGAGGCATAGTTATTTGACTTTTCAATTATTTTGCTCAAGATGGCTCTTCCAAAAATTTGGTAAATAAATAAATGATCATCTGATAAATAACGTATTTAAAATCAATGAATCAACAGAGGATGTAGAACATTGACCTATGATATCAAACCGTTCGTGGTAACGAAAATGTAGTAAGGAGCGACCCGGCTCAATAGTAACCAAAACTCTAAAAAATTGAATTTTGATATCAATAGCTACATCAAAAGAATCGCATTTTAATGCTGATTTTGAATATATAAGTTTCATCAAGTTTAGTCTTACCCATCAAAAGTTACGAGCCTGAGAAAATTTGCCTTATTTAGGAAAATAGGGGGAAACACCCCCTAAAAGTCGTAGGATCTTAACGAAAATGACACCATCAGATTCAGCGTATCAGAGAACCATACTGTAGAAGTTTCAAGCTCCTATCTACAAAAATGTAGAATTTTGTATTTTTTGCCAGAAGCCAAATCACGGGTGCGTGTTTATTTGTTTGTTTGTTGTTTTTTTTTCTTTTCCCCAGGGGTCATCGTATCGACCAAGTGGTCCTAGAATGTCGCAAGAGGGTTCATTCTAACGGAAATGAAAAGTTCTAGTGCCCTTTTTAAGTGACCAAAAAATTGGAGGGCATCTAGGCCCCCTCCCACGCTCATTTTTTTCCCAAAGTCAACGGATCAAAATTTTGAGATAGCCATTTTGTTCAGCATAGTCGAAAACCATAATAACTATGTATTCGGGGATGACTTACTCCCCCACTATCCCTTGGGGAGGGGCTGAAAGTTACAAACTTTGACCAGTGTTTACATATAGTAATGGTTATTGGGAAGTGTACATACGTTTTCAGGGGGATTTTATTTTGTTTGAGGGTGGGGCTGAGGAGAGGGGGCTATGTTGGAGGATCTTTCCTTGGAGGAATCTGTCATGGGGAAGAAAAATTCAATGACAAGGGCGCAGGATTCTCTAGCATTACTATAAGAAAACAATGAAAAATAAACATGAAAACGTTTTTTCAAATGAAAGGAAGAAGTAGCATTGAAACTTAAAACGAACAGAGATTATTACGCATATGAGGGGTTCTAAAATACTTTAGCATAAAGAGCGAGGTACTTAGGAGGAGATAAATACTTGCTCTTTATGCTAAAGTATTTTTAGTAATTTCAACTATTTATTCTTTAAGGGGTCATTCTTAAAGAATTGGGACAAAACTTACGATTTAGTGTAAAGAGCGAGGTATTAACGAGGGTACAAATCCCCTCGTATACATAATAAAAATATAAGGTTATGAAAGTTTGTTACGTAAGTTAATTCTTAAGTTACGTATATTTTTTACCAATAAAAACGTTCGTTAAAAATTAAAAGTTCTAGTTGCCTTTTTAAGTAACCGAAAAATTGGAGGGCAACTAGGCCTCCTTCTCCACCCTTATTTCTCAAAATCGTCTGATCAAAACTAAGAGAAAGCCATTTAGCCAAAAAAGAATTAATATACAAATTTCATTTTAATAATTTATGTGCGGAGAGCCAACACCAAACATGCATTAATTCAAAAACGTTCAGAAATTAAATAAAAAAAAAAACTATTTTTTTTAGCTGAAAATAAGGAGCGACATTAAAACTTAAAACGAACAGAAATTACTCCGTATATGAAATGAGTTGTCCCCTCCGCAATCCCTCGCTCTTTACGCTAAAGTTGACTCTTTGCCACAATTCTACTTTTTAAAACAATTTAAAGCTTTAGCGTAAAGAGCGAGGGATTGCGGAGGGGACAACTCATTTCATATACGGAGTTATTTCTGTTCGTTTTAAGTTTTAATGTCGCTCCTTACTTTCAGCTAAAAAAAATTAGTTTTTTTTTTTTATTTATTATCTTCAGAAAGCATTGAAAGACTAACCAATGAATAGGATCAATGCCACATTTGAGAACAAATATAGTAATTCAAAATTGTTTCGTTTTTGACTTTGATAGCTATCACTTTACTATAGTTTTAAACAATGCAATTTAGGAAAAGTGCAAGATAGTTTTTTTTAAATATCCTATGATCCCATACTGAATTATATAGAAATTAATCTCTAATACCCTACCAAGGAATATGTTTCTCTGGAAAAATAATTATAGGGGAATATATTTTGTAACAAGAAAATATTTTGAATTGAAAGAATTTAATTGTGTACTGCGAAGGTATAGGTTCAACCAACCACAATCTTGTTTTAGTCCCCACACTTCCAAAAAACAAGATATTTTATTGAGTTTTATTCTTCTATAAATTATAATTTATGAACACTTTTGCAACAAGTGAAATTTATATATCTGGCATGTCTCTGCTAATGAACTATTTATGGCAATTTGGTAAATATGTTGCAATTATGTCAAAATTCCGATCAGATACATTTGGAGAAAAGAGGGCGAAAGAAACGTAAAGAGCGACGAAGAATTTCGAGAAACGCCTACAACAGCACAAGGATGGTATTACCAAAGCTCTGAATTGTAATATTACTTCTGTTTCTTTTGATTCTGCTTCAAGCAGCCATGTTTTGAAAATCCTAGCCACAAAATACTTTTTTGAAGAATCTGCCATTTTTAGCAATGACCTAGGCATAAAGCAAGTAGTTCGAGAAGCAATTGAAACCAGACTTAAGATTGACAATAATATTTCCTTAAATAGGGCTTGGGCGAATATTCACTAAACGCTCTATCCACAAATTTAACTAAAATGACCTTACAAAATATTATAAAAAAAACCCAGTAGATATGAATACAGAACCTGTGACAAATAGACCTATGAGATCAGCAGCCAAAAAAGTAAGGCTGGCATTAAAAACGTGTTTTTAAATCATTCTTTTTCATTTCAATGAATTGCCTCGTTTTATCACAGTTTACTTATCAGTCCTGGTTGAACTTTGCTGAGGTACGGATGCTGGGACTGTTTTGAAAAATTTGTCATTTTAGTTTTATTGATTTTATCCTGTTGTAAGTTGTTTCTTCTTATATATTTTTGTATTGCTGAGGACGGCCCTTGGACATAGGGCCGAAATATTCATTATAATTTGTTTCTCACTGTCTTGAGAAATTCCCTATTGTTCTTCTTGTTTTGGTGTTTATGAGGGCGAAGAGGGGAGGGCTAGTTTTCCTCATATCGCTTCTGACTCTCAAAAGGAACTAGAACGTTCCATTTCCAATCAAATAAGCCTCTTACAAAATATAAACGAATACCCCTTCCTTAAGAACCTGATATGTTCCTGAGGCATAACTTTCCTCTGGGCCTTGAGAGAGGGGGGGGTCTGTCAATTCCAAAGGCATTGCTTAAGGATCTTTGGGGTATATTTAACAAAATACCTACCTCAAAAGTTCGATCAGATGCATTTGGGCAAAAGAGGGCGTGGTTTGGAACTATTTAGCCACTGACCACTTTTGACTCTTGAAAAGGAACTAGAACTTTCATTTCCAATCAAATGAGCCTCCTCCAAAGTTCATTCTGTCTTCTTTTTCCAAAAGTACCTTATATACCCAGAGCATAATTTACGACCCTTGTCCCCGGGCTTTAGGGGTTGCGTCAACCCCAAAGGTATTGTTATATAATCTTTGGACTATTTTGAACAAAATGCTCATCTTAAAATTTCGATTTGATACATTTGGGGAAAAGAAGGTGTGGGGGTCTTTGGCTCTCCGATCACCCTTGACTCTTAAAATGGAGAACTAGAACTTACAGTTTCCAATAAAATGAGCATCCTCCAAAGTTTGAATGATCATCCCTTATATAAAATTCTTGTATGTCACCAATTTAGAACTTAAAACCCATACTCCCGGACTTTGCGGGGTTGTGTCAACCCCAAAAGGAATTGTAATATCATCTTTGGACACTTTTGAACAAAATGAGTATCTCAGCATTTTGATTAGATGCATTTGCCGAAAAGAGGCTGTGGGGGGGGGGTACTTGAACTTTCAATTTCCAATCAAATGAGCCCCCTCTGAAGTTTATCCGACCAACCCTTCCGTAAAAATCTTATGTGGCCCCAGGACATAGCTTACAACAATTGCCCCCGGGCTTCGGGGGGGGGGGGTATGGACCCCAAAGATTTTGTTATCTGATCTATGAACTATTTTGAACAAAATGACTATCTCAAATTTCTATCTTATGCATTTGGGAAAAGAGGCCGTGGGGTGGGGGTTTTCTTGCCCTTCGATCACTTTTGACTCTGAAAAAGGGAACTAGAGCTTTCAATTTTTAATCAAATGAGTCCATCCGAATTGTATACGACCAGACCTTCCAAAAGACCTTATATGTCTTCGAGAATTAAAACGTTTCCCCCCGGGTTTTGGGGGTTGTGTCGACACCGGAGTTTTTGTTATCAGATCTTTGGACTATTTGAAATAAAATGACTATTTTAAAGTTTTGTTTGGATGCATTCCTGGAAAAGAGGACGTGGGGGGGGGGTCGGCCTTCGGTCACTTTTGACCCTTGAAAAGGATACAAGAATTTCTGGTTTCCAATCGAATGAGCCCTTTCCAAAGTTTATGCGACCCTTCCATATGAAGTGCCTCTGGGAAAACAGAATAAAACATTGAAGCCTTATGGCCTTTACTATAGGCAACGCTAGAACGTTGACTCAGATGATTTACTAGATGTGTTCTCTAGCGAACAAGTCAGATTTCAATTTCTCTTCTTCTTTTGTAATTGTCAGTGCGAGCCACCTTATTGTCAATTTTGTGCTGGCATAATGTTTCCCTAGCAGATGAGAGAAGGATTAGTATCCCGTAAACTGAAACTTTTGCTTAGAAATTTATTTACATATTTAAAATTACATATTTAAAATTTTACATAGTTAAAACTAGCACTGTCTTCAACGTATATTGCGGGCACTTATAGAAATGTTACGAGAGATGGAGAAAGGATCTCTCCAAAAAATTTCTCATCCAAACAATCTATGAGGTTAAATCAAATGTTAAGAAATTTCGATTAGGATACATTTGACCAATGTAGTTTCTTTGTTGTTTTTTTAGGCTGTTATAACGTTTTGCAGCTTTGGTTATCACTTTGTCCTATATTTCGGTTTTAAGCTGCTGGAACACTTGAAGTACGTTTTTTCACGATTTCAAAAATTAATAATCTGAGATATGAGGCCGTGCATAAGTTTAAATGTTGGAAATATTGCCCTTAAAACAGAAAGATAGAAAACTCTTTATTATTGTTGCATAGATCGCCTTATTTATGCTGTGTTGGCCAATTAAAAATACACTTGTACCATCATCCAAAAATAAAAGTGTTCGAAAATGCATGGCGTTTGCTTGTATATTTAGATATAAATAATAACGTTTTGATAATGAATTTGGATCGTTTGCTGCTAATATTGTCGAAATGAGAAAATTAATTACTATTTGCATGAGGGTGGATGCCACGCTCCTCGTCCCCCTGTAACTTACACTTTACAAGAATTGACAAAGTGTATTTTTTAAAATATAATTTTTTCTTTTGCAGCACTTGCATGTCTGTGTGCAAATTCAAATTTACTCAATAAAAGTCGTCTATATTTATCAGTATGAACAGTTTAAATAGATCAAATCGATGTTTTTACGTTTTCAACTGTATAGAGAAAACACACAACAGGAAAAAGAACGACAGAAAAGATGTTTACCATTTATAAAGATATTTGAAATTTATAAGTAATTATTTCACTCTTTTTTTTTACTAGTGAATTTTACATAGCCAAAACAAAGCTTTTCGTGCGTGAAAGATACATTGTGTGTGTGAATTTTCTCCTTTTTTTGTTTTTAAAGGGAGAGCAACACACTCCTGGGACCAAGACTGCAGGGAAATATATTTACACTGAATTGTCAGACATCTCCTCTTGAGTACACTTCCAACCTGGGTCGGCAGCTTTTAGTTGCAAGCATAAGTATGGTGCGCTTGTCCTTACAGAAAGTATACAAAAAATGGGTCAGTATTAACCCAAATGATGATTTTTTTCACATTTAAGGTTTGCTCTTTTTTGTGTTATATTAATCCCGCTGTAGTTGGCATTATTTATGTTTACATTGTCCGTTCATTTTTTCATTGTTTTTTTCTACTCCCTTCGTTTATTTTATTTAGAAACTGGTGTTAATATAATTAAAATTATTCAATCTATGGTTTTAAATTTCGAAAGTCTGATAGTCTTCCCTGGAATAAGCCGCAACATGTCAAAGCCACATTGCTGGCATCTCAATTTTTGGGGGGATGAAGGGGGAGCTAATTAGTATATTTGTTGAAATAAGTCTAAAAGTCACTATAGCCTGTTGCCTACCTCTTAGATTTTTACAGGTTCACTTTACCCCTCCCCCTTATATTCTTATGAATTAAAGCATCTGCCGCGCAGATCATTATGCAGAAAGATATTACTAACCTACTGCTGTGACAAAATTGAAAATAATTCCAATGATTAGAAAATGCACAATATGCGCCATTTGAAAGACTAACATTAGCCTCCTTGGCCTTATCAATTATGATACTGATTACGATTTTTCTTTATCAGTACTATGAAGATTAAAACACGCAATCGATGTTAATCTTTTTATTGCTCTAAATGATTTCTTGCTGATTATAGTTCTCTATTTGAGAAAAGAGAGCGAAAGAGAGAGTGTAAAAAGAGAAAATAAAAGAATTTGAATTTTTGTTTGTAAACATTCTGTCTTGACATCCATTTTATTTTCTGCTTAAAAAAAACAAGTTTTTTTAGCTGAAAGAAAGGAGCGACATTAAAACTTAAAATGAACAGAAATTACTTCGTATATGAAAGGGGCTGCTTCCTCTTCAACGACCCGCTCTTTACGCTAAAGTTTGACTCTTTCTCTCAACTCTGCTTTCTAAAACAGTAAAAAACTTTAGCGTAAAGAGCGGGGTGTTGATGAGGAAGTAGCCCCTTTCATATACGAAGTAATTTCTGTTGGTTTTAAGTTTTAATGTCGCTCCTTACTTTCAGCTAAAAAAACTTGTTTTTTTTATTTAATTTCTGAACATTTTTGAATCATGCATGTTTTGATTTTGGCTCCCCGCAGAGGAATAATTAACACGAAATTTGCAAGTTTATTTTATTTTTTTTGGCTAAATGGCTTTCTCATAGTTTTGATCGAATGATTTTGAGAAAAAAGGGAACGGTGGAGGAAACCTAGTTGCCCTGCGATTTTTTGGTCAAACAGTTCGTGGTAACGAACTGTAGTAAGGAGTGACCCGGCTCAATAGTAACCAAAACTCTAAAAAATGGAATTTTGATGCCAATAGTTACATCAAAAGAATTGCATTTTAATGCTGATTTTAAATATATAAATTTCATCAAGATTAGTCTTACACGTCAAAAGGTGCGAGCCTGAGAAAATTTGCCTCATTTTAGAAAATAGGGGGAAATACCCCCTAAAAGTCATACGATCTTAAAGAAAATCACACCATCAGATTAAGCGTATCAGAGAACCTTATTGTAGAAGTTTTAAGCCCTTATCGACAAAAATGTGGAATTTTGCATTTTTTGCCAGAAGACAAATCACGGATGCGTGTTTTTATTTATTTTTTTTTTTTTCCAGGAGTGATCGTATCGACTCAGTGGCCCTAGAATGTCGTGAAAGGGCTCATTCTAACGGAAATTAAAAGTTCTAGTGCCCTTGTTAAGTGACCAAAACATTGGAGGGGCCCTAGGCCCCCTCCCACGCTCATGTTTCCCCAAAGTCACCGGATCAAAATTCTGAGATAGCCATTTTATTCACCATAGTCGAAAAACCTAATAGCTATGTCATTGGGGACGACTTACTCCCCTGCAGTCCCCGTGGGAGGGGCTGCAAGTTACAAACTTTGACCTGTGTTTACATGTAGTAATGGTTACTGGGAAGTGTACAGACGTTTTCAGGGGGATTTTTTTGGTTTGGGGGAGAGTTGAGGGGGTGTTTACGTGGGAGGATCTTTCCATGGAGGAACTTCTCATGGGGGAAGAGACTTTCAATGGAGGGGGCGCAGGATTTTCTAGCATTATTTAAAAAAACAATGAAAAAATAAATATGAAAAGTTTTTTCTACTGAAAGTGAGGAGCAGCATTAATACTTAAAATGAACAGAAATTATTACGCATATGAGGGGTTTACCTCCTCGCAATACCTCGCTCTTTACGCTAAATTATTTTTAGTAATTTCAACTATTTATTCTGCGGCCTTTGTGATTCAGGGGTCATTCTTAAGGAATTGGGATAAGATTTAAGCTTTAGTGTAAAGAGCGAGGTATCGACGAGGGGTGATCCCCCATAAAAACGCAATAAAACATACGAATATAGAAGTTCGCTACGTAAGTTAATTCGTAAGTTACGTATATTTTTTACTTATGAAAACGTTAGTAAAAAATTAAAAGTTATAGTTGCCTTTTTATGTAATCAAAAAATTAGAGGGCAACTAGGCCTCCTCTCTCGCTCCTTTTTCTCAAAATCTTCCAATTATAACTATGAAAAACCCATTTAGCCTAAAAAAATTAATATGCAAATTTCGTTTTAATTATTTATGCGCGGAGAGCCAAGATAAAAAAAATGCATTAATTTAAAAACGTCCAGAAATTAAACAAAAAAAACAAGTTTTTTTAAATGAAAGTAAGGATCAACATAAAAACTTAAAACGAACAGAAATTACTCCGTATATGAAAGGGGCTTTTCGTCCTCAACGCCTCGCTATTTACGCTAAAGTTTTTTTTAATTTTTAAGAAGTCGAGTTAAGAGAAAGAGTCAAACTTTAGCGTAAAGAGCGAGGCGTTGAGGACAAAAAGCCCCTTTCATATATGCAGTAATTTCTGTTCGTTTTAAGTTTTCATGTCGCTCCTTACTTTCATTTAAAAAAAACTTGTTTTTTTGTTTATTACTTAAAAAGGCAACTAGAACTTTTAATTTTTTACGAATGTTTTTATTAGTAAAAGATAAACGTAACTTATAAATTAGCTTCGTAACGAACTTTTGTAATCTCATGTTTTTATTACATATATGAGGGGTTCACCCCCTCTTCAGTACCTCGGTCTTTACACTTAAGATTAAATTTTGTCCAAATTCATTAAGAATGACCCCTGAATCACAAAAGCCGTAGAATAAATAGTTGAAATCACTAAAAATACTTTAGCGTAAAAAGCGAGATATTAGGAGGAGGTGAGCCCCTTATATGCGTAATAATTTCCGTTCGTTTTAAGTTTTAATGCTGCTCCTTACTTCCAGTTGAAAAAAAACTTTTCATATTTATTTTTGCATTGTTTTTTTTAATAATGCTAGAAAATCCTGCGCTCCCTTCATGGAAATTTTCTTTCCCCATGACAAATTCCTCGATGGAAAGTTCCCCCAGCATATCCCCTTCTTGTCAACCCCTCCCCCCAACCAAAAAATCCCCCTGGAAACGTCTGTACACCTCCCAATAACCATTACTATATGTAAGCACTGGTCAAAGTTTGTAACTTGTAGCCCCTCCCACGGGTACTGTGGGGGAGTAAGTTGTCCCCAAAGACATAGTTATAAGGTTTTTTGACTACGCTGAATAAAATGGCCATCTCAGAATTTTGATCCGTTGACTTTGGGAAAATAATTAGCGTGGGAAGGGGCCTAGGTGCTCTCAAATTTTTTTGGTTACTTAAAAAGGGCACTAGAACTTTTCATTTCCGTTAGAATGAGCCCTTTCGCAAGATTCTAGGACCAATGGGTCGATACGATCACCCCTGGGGAAAAAACAAACAAACAAACAAACAAATAAACACGCATCCGTGATCTGCCTTTTGGCAAAAAATGTAAAATTCCACATTTTTGTATATAGGAGCTTGAAACTTCTACAATAGGATTCTCTGATACCCTATCGTTAAGATTCTATGACTTTTCGGAGGCGTTTCTCCCTATTTTCTAAAATAAGGCAAATTGTCTCAGGCTCGTAACTTTTGGTGGGTAAGACTAAACTTGATGAAACTTATATATTTAAAATCAGTATTAAAATGCAATTCTTCTGATGTAGCTATTGGTATCAAAATTTAATTTTTTAGAGTTTTGGTTACTATTGAGCCGGGTCGCTCCTTACTACAGTTCGTTACCACGAGCTGTTTGAACTTATATTTTGCTAAACAAAAAACTTTTTTCAAATAAAGGTAAATTGCAACGTTAAGGCTGAAAAGGAACCAGAATTGCCCTACATATAAGATGGCTGCCGCCTCTTCCCTCACTCCGCACTTTTTAGGCTAAAGCTGATGTGTTACTTTACTGAAAGTCTTTAAAGAATCCAGTAAAAATAGGCAGTTTACAATTTTAAGGATTTCATTTCCCTTATAACATTTTAGAATCTGAATCATTTTAACAATCTCAGCATTTTTGAACTAGTTTAAGAACGTCTCAACTGATAATTTATGGTTAAAAGCAAATTTTACTTACAGAGCCTTATCGTTCTCAAAACATCGAGACAAGAAAGGAAGCTTAACTTTTAATAATAATGCTTTCCACTAGTTTATTCTTGAAGCAGTCAAATCAGAGGCAATTTGCAGCAATAGTACAGGCCATAAGGCCCAAATGTTTTATTATTTATTATAAGTTTTGTTTCCCAGAAGCGCATCATATGGAAAAGGTGGCTGTATAAGCTTCGGAGGAGGCTCATTTGATTGAAAATTGGAATTTCTAGCGCCCGTTTTAACAGTCAAAAGTGATCGGAGGTCAACTAGCCCCCCCCACGCCATTTTTCCACAAATTCATCTGATAAAAATTTGCCGTTTTGTTCAAAATAGTTCAAAGATCAGATAACAGGACTCTGGGTCGAAACAGGCCCCCCCAGGAACCTGGGGCAGGTGTTGTAAGTCATAACCTGGGGTATATATGGTTCTTATGGATAGGGTGCTCGCATAAACTTCAGGGGGGGGGGGCTCAACCGATCTTAGATTGAAGTTTCTACTTCACTTTCCAAGAGTTCACTTTTCAAGAGTCAAAAGAGATATTAGGGCAACTAGCCCCCCTCTTACGCTCTTTTCCCCTAAGCCCACCCGATAAAATTTTGAGATAGCCATTTTGTGGAAAATAGTTCAAACATCAGATGACAAATACTTTTGGGTCGCTCAACTCCCAGAACCCGGAGGCGAGTGTTTAAAGTAATGCCCCGAGGGCATATAAGGTTTTTATGCAAGATGTTGTCGTATAAGCTTCAAAGGTGGCTCATTTTATTGGAAATTGAAAGTTATAGTTACCTTTTATGAGTCAAACGTGATCGAAGGGCATCTAACCCCTACACCCTTTTTCCCCAAATGTGTCAGATCAAAATTTTGAGTTAGCCAGTTTGTTTGAAACACTTCTGGGTCAACATACCCCCCCCCAGAGCCCGTTGGAAGGGTTATAACTGGAAGAGATGACCATATAAATTTCGGAGGGGGCTCAGTCCATTGTAAATAGGAATTTTTAGTACCCTTTTTAAGAGTAAAAAGTGATCGTAGGGCAACTATCACCTCACGAACACTCTTTTCCCCAAATGTATCCGATCAAAGTTTTGAGATAACCATTTTGTTTCAAATTGTTTGAAACATATTGTTTTAAATGGTTTAAAACAACATAACCCCCCAGATCTTGGGTGAAAAGTTGTAATTTTTGCGCCAGGGGTATTGGAGATTGAAATTTCTAGTTACCTTTTTACGATTAAAAGTGATAGGAGGGCATGTACTCCCCCCCCCCCACACACACCCTCTTTTTCTCAAATGCATCAGATCGAATTTTTCAGTTAGCTATTTTGTTCTAAATAGACCAAATATCAAATAATAAAAACTTCAGAGATAATACAGCCCCCCAGAACTCAAGGACAAGTGCTTTAAATTATGCCCCGGCGGCATATAAGGTTTTAAGAAAGGGACTAAAGATCAGACTAAAGATCGAATAACAAAA
Organism: Artemia franciscana; assembly: GCF_032884065.1. Lineage (NCBI taxonomy): Eukaryota > Metazoa > Arthropoda > Branchiopoda > Anostraca > Artemiidae > Artemia > Artemia franciscana. The sequence goes on from NC_088865.1 coordinate 40,544,628, forward strand.
AAATCAACAAAACCCCCCAGAGCCCAGGGGCAAGTGTTGTAAGTTATACCCTAGGCCATATAAAGTTCTTATGTAAGAAGGGTTGTATAAACTTCAGAGGTGGCTCATTTGATTGGAAATTGAAAGTTCTAGTTACCTATTTAAGAGTTAAAAGTGATCGGAGGGCATCTACCCTCCCCCTACACACACCCTCTTTTCCCCAAATGCATTCAATGAAAATTGTAAGATAACTTGTTTGAAACAGATCAACAGTCAGATAAATAAAACTTTGAGTTCAACGTATTGCTCCCCCAGAGTACGGGGGAAGGTTTTAATTTATAACGCCAGGACTGTTTAAGGATTTTATGGAAAAGGTAAGCTTCTGAGGGGACTCAAATGACTAGAAATTGAAAGTTCTAGTTTCTTTTTTGAAAGTCAAAAGTAACCCAATGGCAGAATGCCAGAGTTAATAAAAACTCTGGGGATTACAAAACCCTCCAGAATCCAATGGTAAGTGTTGTAGATTCCGCTCTGTGGGCATATACGGTTCTTATGGAAGGAATGGTTGGATAAACTTCCGACTTGGCTAATTCTATTGGAAATTGAAAGTTAAGTTCCCTGTATAAGAGTGAATAGGGACCGGAGGGTACCTAGCCCCCTGCTGTCTTTACCCCAAATCCATCCAATCGAATTTTTAAGATAGCCATTTTGTTAAAATGAGCCCAAAGATCAGATAAAAACTCCAGGGTCAACACAACCCCTTAGAGCCCGGGGGTAAATATTGTATGTTATGCCCTGGGGGTATATAAGGTTTTATGCGAGGGTTTATAATATAGTTCAAAGATTAGATAAGCCAGACCCCTATCCCCACTCAAAAAACTTATTGACGGTATTTTATTCCAAAACTTAAGAAAACTGACCCTAGGCCCTCCCTGCATGGCCTGACCCTCCCATCAAAAACTTAATAACGATATTTTAATATAAAAATTATGGAAACTCACCCCTGACCCTCCAAGGTCTCCCCAAAGAAAATGACTTATCAACGATATTTTATCCAAACTTATGGGAGCTGACCCCTGGCCCTCCACAGCATGATATACCATTGGATCTGTCCCTTGGCCCTCCCTCCATGCCCCCCAGAAAAAATATCGATATTTTATTCCAAAAATCATAGAAGCTAACCCCTGGCCCCACATCCCGGCCCAATCCCCACCCAAAACAACCTTATTAACGATATTTTATTCCAAAAATCATGGGAATTCAGTTTAATTTTAATAACTCTTTCCAGTATTGTTCAAGAAATCTATATTATTCACTACAAACAAGAGTTCGGCTACTGCCCGTTTCGCTAACGGTAAAAGCGTTGTAAGTTGCGCCCTGGGCCGTATAAGGTTTTTATGTAAGGAGGGTCGTATAGAGGATTTTGAAAGTTCCAGGTACCTTTTTAAGAGTCAAAAGTAATCGGAGGGCATCTACCCTCCCCCCTTACACACATCCTCTATTCCCCAAATGCATTCAATAAAAGTTGTAATATAACTTGTTTAAAACGCATCGACGGTCAGATAACTAAAAGTTTGATGTCAATATATTGCTCCCCCAGAGCACGAGGGAAGGTTTTAACTTATGACGCCAGGGCTGTTAAAGGTTTTTGTGAAGAAGTAAGCTTCAGAGGGAACTCAAATGATTAGAAATTGAAAGTTTTAGTTTCAACCCCCACCACTGACCCCTTTTTTCCAAAAGTGTCCGATCCATTTTCGAGATTATTATTTTGTCAAGATAAACCAAAGATCACATAATAAAAACTCTGGAGATTACACGACCCCCCCCCCCTCCCTGAACCCGATGGTAAGTGTTATAAATTATGCCCCGGGCATATACGGTTCTTATGGAAGGAATAGTGGCATAAACTTCTGATTGGGCTAATTCTATTGGAAATTGAAAGTTATAGTTCCCTGTATAAGAGTTATTAGGAACCCGAGGGTACCTAGCCCCCTGCTGTCTTTTCACCAAATCCATCCAATTGAATTTTTGAGATAGTCATTTTGTTAAAATAAGCCAAAAGATCAGATAACAAAAATCCAGTGTCAACACAACCCCCTAGAGCCCCTGGGGAAAGTGTTGTATGTTATACCCTAGGGATATATAAGATTTAATGCTAGGGTTTTTAATATAGTTCAAAGATCAGATAAGCCAGACCCCCATCCCCACTAATAAAATTTATTGACAATATTTTATTTCAAAACTGACGAAAATTGACCCCTGCCCTCCCCGCATGGCCTCCCTTGCCCCCCCCCCAAAGAAAACGAATTATAAAGCGATATTTTATCCAACGCATGATCCAAACGGCATGATAAACCATTGGAGCTGACTCCTGGCCCTCCCTCCATGGCCATACCCCCCTGCCTAAAAAAAAACAAAACATGAACGATATTCGATTCCAAAAATCATTGAAACTGACCCCTGGCCCACATCCTGGCCCGATCCCTCCGTCCAAAACAACCTTATTAAAGATATTTTATTCCCAAAACTATGGGTCAGTATAATTTTATTAGCTCTTTCCGAAATTGTTCAAGAAAACTGTATCAAACAGTTCGTGGTAACGAACTGTAGTAAGGAGCGACCCGGCTTAATAGTAACCAAAAATCTATTATTTTAGAAAATAGGGGGAAACGCCCCCTAGAAGTCATAGAATCTTGACGAAAATCACACCATCAGATTCAGCGTATCAGAGAACCCTACTGTAGAAGTTTCAAGCTCCTATCTACAAAAATGTGGAATTTTGTATTTTTGCCAGAAGGCAGATCACGGATGCGTGTTTATTTGTTTTTTTGTTTTTTTTTTTGTTTTTTTTTTCCCAGGGGTGATCGTATCGACCCCGTTGTCCTAGAATGTTGCAAGAGGTCTCATTCTAACGGAAATCAAAAGTTCTAGTGCCCTTTTTTAAGTGACCAAAAAATTGGAGGGCACCTAGGCCCCCTCCCACGCTAATTATTTTACCAAAGTCAACGGATCAAAATTCTGAGATAGCCATTTTATTCAGCGTAGTCGAAAAACCTTATAACTATGTCTTTGGGGACGACTTACTCCCCCACAGTCCCCGTGGGAGGGGCAACAAGTTACAAACTTTGACCAGTGCTTACATATAGTAATGGTTATTGGGAAGTGTACAGGCGTTTTCAGGAGGATTTTTTTGGTTGGGGGAGGGGCTGAGAAGAGGGGGATATTCTGGGGGAACTTTCCATCGATAGTTTGTCATGGGGGAAGAAAATCTCCATGAAGGGAGCGCAGGATTTAATAGCATTATTTAAAAAAAAAAAACAACGAAAAAATAAATATGAAAAAGTTCTTTCAGCTGGAAGTAAGGAGCAGCATTAAAACTTAAAACAAACAGAAATTATTACCCATTTGAGGGGCTCACCTCCTCCTAATACCTCGCTCTTTATGCTAAAGTATTTTTAGTAATTTCAACTATTTATTCTACGGCTTTTGTGATTCTGGGGTCATTCTTAATGAATTGGGACAAAATTTAAGCTTTAGTGTAAAGAGCGAGGATCTGACAAGGGGAAGAACCCCCTCATATATGTAATAAAAATATGAGAATACAAAAGTTCTTTACGTAAGCTAATTTATAAGTTACGTAGATCTTTTACTAATAAAAATATTCGTAAAAAATTAAAAATTCTAGTTGCCTTTTTAATTAACCAAAAAATTGGTGGGCAACTAGGCTTCCTCCCCCGCTCTTTTTTCTCAAAATCATTCGATCAAAATTATGAGAAAGCCATTTAGCCAAAAAAAAAGCAAATTTTGTTTTAATTATCAAAATCAAAACATGCATTGATTCAAAAACGTCCAGAAATTAAATAAAAAAAACAAGTTTTTTTAACTAAAAGTAAGGAGTGACACTAAAACTTAAAACGACCAGAAATTACTTCGTATATGAAAGAGGCTGCTTCCTCATCAACGCCCCGCTCTTTAAGCTAAAGTTTTTTACTGTTTTAAAAAGAAGAATTGAGAGAAAGAGTCAAACTTTAGCGTAAAGAGCGAGGCGTTGACGAGGAAGCAGCCTCTTTCATATACGAAGTAATTTCTGGTCGTTTTAAGTTTTAATGTCACTCCTTACTTTTAGTTAAAAAAACTTGTTTTTTTATTTAATTATTCACTAAAAACAAGAGTTCGGCTATTGCCCGTTTCCCAAACGGTAAAAGCATAATGACCACTAAGTATTTAACGCTTTACTAAAACTAATTATATCACAAATATTTTCTTTTATGCTTATCGGAACATTGAAAATAAAATGAAAATTGCAATTAACCAGACCAAAATTTACCAATAGGCCCTCTAGGCCATGCGGCTTTCACTATCCCCGAAATTTTGGGGTTCCCCCGAAAATTATGTAGAAAAGGAGCTGCAAAAACGCTTTGATGTTGGAAACGTTAACGCTTTAAATCTGGTCATGAGTGAAAAAAAAATCTTGAGCTGTTGAACTTTCAGCAATTTAATCTAATTATGTATCAAATATTCTGTTTAATTTTATTAGTTCTTGCCATGACTGTTAATTTATTTTGGAATCAAAAATTATTTCGAAATAGGGAATTTAGGAAAACTTGAAGCTTTGGTAATAAAAAAATGAACAAAAATTAAATTAAAAAGATTTCCGAAAAAACAGTTTATAAAACAAAAGTACGGGCCATGTTAAACTTAAGATCAGAAGAAATAGAAACCTACAATAACTCAAATTCAAACCAGCCAGAAATTACTATTTAAGTATAAATACAACCCAAAACGAACAGAAATTAAATAAATAATCATTGCGAAAAAAACTATTCTTCCCAAAATAATCCAGAATGCGTATGCTGTCTTGTCATGGAAACACATTCACCCTTTAAGTACAATTACATAAAAAAAAACTAGTTTTTTTTAACTGAAAGTAAGGAGCGACATTAAAACTTAAAACGAACAGAAATTACTCCGTATATGAAATGGGCTGTCCCCTCCGCAATGCCTTGCTCTTTACGCTAAAGTTTTTAATTGTTTTAAAAAGCAGAATTGTGGCAAAGAGTCAAACCTTAGCGTAAAGAGCAAGGGATTGCGGAGGGGACAACCCATTTCATATACGGAGTAATTTCTTTTCGTTTTAAGTTTTAATGTCGTTCCTTACTTTCAGTTAAAAAAACTAGTTTTTTTTTATGTAATTCCTGAACGTTTTTGAGTTAATGCGTTTGATTTTGGCTATCCACACATAAATTATTAAAATGAAATTTGTATATTAATTCCTTTTTTGGCTAAATGGCTTTCTCTTAGTTTTGATCAGACGATTTTGAGAAATAAGGGGTGGGGAAAGTCTAGTTGCCCTGCAATTTTTCGGTTACATAAAAAGGCAACTATAAATTTTAATTTTTACGAATATTTTTATTAGTAAAAAATATACGTAACTTATGAATTACCTTACGTAACAAGCTTTTATATTCTTAAATTTTTATTATGTATATGAGGGGGTTTGTACCCTCGTTAATACCTCGCTCTTTGCACTAAATCGTAAGTTTTGTCCCAATTTTTTAAGAATGACCCCTGAATCTGAAAGGCCGTAGAGTAAATAGTTGAAATTACTAAAAATACTATAGCATAAAGAGCGAGGTATTTATCTCCTCCTAAATACTTCGCTCTTTATGCTAAAGTATTTTTAGAACCCCTCATATTCGTAATCATCTCTGTTTGTTTTAAGTTTCAGTGCTACTCCTTGCTTTCAATTGAAAAAAACTTTTCCATGTTTATTTTTCACTGTTTTTTATAGTAATTTTAGAAAATCTTGCGCCCTTTTCATTGAATTTCTGGTCCCCCATGATATATTTCTCCAAAGAATGATCCTCCCACATAGCTCCTTTCCCTCAACCCCACCCCCAAAACCAAAAAAATTCCCTGAAAACGCTGTACATTTCCAAGTAACCATTATTATATGTAAACACTGGCCGAAGTTTGTAACTTGCAGCGCCTCCCCCAGGGACTGTGGGGGAATAAGTCATTCCCAAAGACATAGTTATTATGGTTTTTGACTATGCGGAACAAAATGGCTATCTCAAAATTTTGGTCCATTGACTTTGGAGAAAAAATGAGCGTGGGAGGGGGCCTAGGTGCCCTCCAATTTTTTGGTCACTTAAAAAGGGCACTAGAACTTTTCATTTTCGTTAGAATGAGCCCTCTTGCGACATTCTAGGACCACTTGGTCGATACGATGACCCCTGGGAAAAAAAAATGAACACGCACCCGTGATTTGTCTTCTGGCAAAAAATACGAAATTCCACATTTTTGTAGATAGGAGCTCGAAACTCCTACAATAGGGTTCTCTGATACGCTGAATCTGATGGTGTGATTTTCGTTAAGATTCTATGACTTTTAGAGTTTTCCCATTTTTTAGAGTTAGAGTTTTCCCATTTTTTAGAGTTTTGGTTGCTATTGAGCCGGGTCGCTCCTTACTACAGTTCGTTACCACGAACTGTTTGAAAACGCTGTTTCATTTATTTTACATAATCAGTACAAATAGTGGGCTGATGGAATATAGACCTGTAACTTATTGTAAAAAAGTGAAGATGAAATATTTCAAGAAAGTGTGTTTACATGATAATGTTACCGTAGCATTGAATGTTCGTAAAGATTAATACCTGAACTAAGATATAAGCACTAATGGTATTATCAATGGAAACGCATGCGTCGTTTGTCATGAAATTGATGTATTAAGTTTCTTTGGAGTGCCTGAGAATTTTCACTGGCAGAACGTTGGGTACGCAAGAGTAACATTTACAGAGAAGCAGATTACAGACCCTTTACATAGACAGAGATAACACTTACAGAGAAGATAACACAAGTCTAAAACTAATGGTTGACAATGAGTGCAAGCTTCTTGCTACTGCATATAGTAACACATTACCGGTCGATAAATCATATTACCAAACATTTGCGGGTATTATCATTCAAAAGAAGGCAAGAAGAAGACAGGCAAATTGCCGTAGCAATGTCATAAGCCATATTTTATCTACATGTCGAAAATGTTACTTTAGTAAAAGTAAAGTTGTAATAGAGAGTGAAATTGCAAGCAAAATAAAAAATGACATTGGCTGATAATATCACTAAGGATCAAACAGTTCGTGGTAACGAACTGTAGTAAGGAGCGACCCGGCTCAATAGTAACCGAAACTCTAAAAAATGGAGATCTGTTATACCCATCAAAAGTTACGAGCCTGAGAAAATTTGCCTCATTTTAGAAAATGGGGGAAACACCCCGTAAAAGTCATACAATCTTAACGAAAGTTACACCATGAGATTCAGCGTATCAGAGAACCTTGTTGTAGAAGTTTTAAGCTCCTATCGACAAAAATGTTGAATTTCATATTTTTTGCCAGAAGACAGATAACGGATGCGTGTTTATTTGTTTTTTTTTTTTTTGTTTTTTTTTTCCCAGGGGTGATCGTATCGACCCCGTTGTCCTAGAATGTTGCAAGAGGTCTCATTCTAACGGAAATCAAAAGTTCTAGTGCCGTTTTTTAAGTGACCAAAAAAATTGGAGGGCACCTAGGCCCCCTCCCACGCTAATTATTTTCCCAAAAGTCACCGGATCAAGATTCTGAGATAGCCATTTAATTCACCATAGTCCAAAAGCCTAATAACTATGTCTTTAGGGACGACTTACTCCCCCGCAGTCCCCGTAGGAGGGGCTACAAGTTACAAACTTTGACCTGTGTTTACATATAGTAATGGTTACTGGGAAGTGTAGCCTACAGACGTTTTCAGGGGGATTTTCTGGTTTAGGTGGGAGAGTTGAGGGCGGGGGGGGGTGTTACGTGGGAGGATATTTCCATGGAGAAACTTCTCATGGGGGAAGAGAATTTCAATGAAGGGGGAGCAGGATTTTCTAGTATTATTTGAAAAAAAATGAAAAAATAAGTATGAAAAGTTTTTTCTACTGGAAGTAAGGAGCAACATTAAAACTTAAAACGAACGAAAATTATTACGCATATGAGGGGTTTACGTCCTCGTTATACCTCACTATTTACGCTAAAGTATTTTTAGTAATTTCAACTATTTATTCTACGACCTTTGTGATTCAGAAGTCATTCTTAAGGAATTGGGACAAAATCTAAGCTTTAGTGTAAAGAGCGAGGCATCGAGAGGTTTGAACCCCCTCATATACGCAATAAAAATATACGAATATAGAAGTTCGATACGTAAGTTAATTCGTAAATAAACTTATATTTTTTACCAATGAAAACGTTTGTAAAAAATTAAAAGTTCTAGTTGCTTTTTTAAGTAATCAAAAACTTGGAGGGCAACTAGGCCTCCTCCCTCGCTCCTTTTTTCTCAAAATCTTCCGATTAATTGCAATTAATTAATATGCAAATTTTGTTTTAATTATTTATGTGCAGAGAGCCAAGATCAAACATGCATTAATTAAAAAACGTCCAGAAATTAAATAAAAAAGTTTTTTTAAATGAGTAAGGAGCAAAATTAAATCTTAAAACGAACAGAAATAGCTCCATATATGAAAGGGGCTTTTCCTCCTCAACGCCTTGCTCTTTACGCTAAAGTTTCTTACTGTTTTAAAAATAGAGTTAAGAGAAAGAGTCAAACTTTAGCGTAAAGAGCAAGGCGTAGAGGAGGAAAAGCCCCTTTCATATACGGAGTAATTTCTGTTTGTTTTAAGTTTTAATGTTGCTCCTTACTTTCATTTCAAAAAACTTATTTTTTTATTTAATTCTGAATACGAATCGATGAAAATCTAAGCGCCTGTGAAAGGAATAGTGTTGTTGGTGTTGTACCAACAGATATGCTCATTGGTCCTAACCTGAATGAGCTCATATGCTCATTGAACTCTAATACATTGAATCTGATCGTGTGATTTCAACTTTTGGTGGCCCCCTGGAGGGGGATATGGAACCCTCCGAAAGATGTTCAGTAGGGCTTTGTTTTGCTAGACAAATTTATGATCACAAGCTCCTTCTCAAAATCCCATATTAAATTTTTTATAGGGAGCAATGCTCGCTAGCATCAACTTTATTGACATTGGGAGCCCCCCTGGAGGGAGTGTATTGCCTCTGAAGGTTGGCCTGAGTATGGGGCTCAGAAATGGTGACAAATCTTCTTTGTCGTTTTTCATAGAATATGAAAAATTCCTGTAATGGGACTCAGTTTTTCTCGATCTTTTATTCTGCTCTTCTTGAACCCTGTTTAGTATAGTTTAGGTCCGTTTCAAAATGCTTCCTTGTGTTTTTGAGCTTTATTTGGGTGGTAAGGGTAATTTTTCTTCCATTATTTTCTTACTTGGCCGATGTAAAACTGTGTTTCTCTCCATTCTTGTTAATTTCCTTTCATTCAATATTTTTTCTCCTCATCTCCTGCAGATTCTTCTCATCTATTCCTGTATGTGTTTCTTGACATTGAGGAGTCCGGTAACGTACTAAATCGTATAGCATGAAAAAGCCAGTATTTTTTCTTATTTTGACACATTTTATTCACAAAAATAGGACAATAATAACATAGCTATCTCACTATTATCACATAATGGTTCGAGTCATTGTCTGCAATATATTTGACAGTTGTATTTAATCCATCTTGTAGTCTATGTACATTTGCAGTCAAAAGTACACTTGTTCAGGATTGTTTCTAATGTAACTGTAAACTTCAGTTTATCGAAGAGGAAAAGACAGAGTGGTGTTCGTGTAAGAAGACATACCATATTCTAACCATATGGGAAATCTTAGCCTCATTTCACTACCACAAGGAGCTTCAAGTTCCAACAGAGTAAAACCACTCAAATCGAATAGTGAAATATGTTTTCTGTGAACGAAAATGTTTAGTCACAATGTTATCGTTCTGAACTCTTTTTCAAAACAACCCTAAAATTATTATATTCCTCGAGAAACAAAGAACTACCCGGTCCATTACTCAGTAAGATAATTAGAAAACTGCCTTGAAGAAAACTGTCTTATGTGCAGCATAAACTTACAGTCTTGGAGAAGGTCCTAAGGGAAAACATCTCAAAAATTGTCTTGAAATGTATTTAAGAATGTCCTGAAGAAAACAAAATCTTGAAAAAACACCTTCAAGAAACAATCTTGAGGAAAAATGTCTTGAAGAAGAACGTCTTGAACAAAAAATTTTTTAAAAACGTCTTGAAAAGTCTTGAAACATCTTGGAAAATGTCTCGAAGAAAAATGTCTCGAAGAAAAATGTCTTGAAAAACACACCTCGAAGAAAAAAAATTGAAAAAACATATCGAAAAAAAAATCTTTAAGAACACCTCGAAGAAAAAAGTCTTTAAGAAAAAAAATATCTCGAAAAAGACATATTGAATAAAAATAGCCTATTAAGCATTTTTCAAATATCCAATAGCTTAAAAAAAGTTCATGTACCGGGAATCAAAGGGATAGGGCCCTGCCTGTATTCATGAGACTCTTATGCTGTGAAGTGTAGAACCCTGTACGTAAGGAAACCCTTGCGTCAGCCAAGTAATGGGATATTTCCGATGTTTGTGTTTACGAGGCTTCTTGGATCAAAACGAACCCTTGTGTAGGCCAAGTAATGGGAAATATCAGGTTTTTATATCCACGAGGCTTCTTGGACCAAAAAAAACGCTTGCGTAAGCCCTACCAAAACAATGGTCGTGGAACCTCAAACTCCATTGTCGTCGGGTAACAAAGGTTTTTGGAAGCAAAACAAGCGTGGTTGACCCTCTAAACCACATCATTGATAAGTTCGTTTAAATTTGCATAAGTAAACATTAGACTAAAGTCTTGGAGAAGGTCCTTGCTGTTTTTCGTACCTGACTCATAGTTTTTAAACATTTAAATTTGCAGAAAATCAACGTCATCCACATTTAAGTTTGCATATGTAAATAATAACATCTGCTAAACTGTAACGTAACAGGTACCTGTGCACAATAGACCAAATAAACAATACCACGTGTGTCTTGGAGAATGACCTGAGTGGATCACCGTTAAACCTTCTTTGTGATCTTAAACCAGTATAGCAGTAAAGAGTAGCGTTTATGGGCCTCACAGGAGAATTGTCCCCCTACTAAGGTTGTTCGAAAAGTGGAATTCAATCCCACTTTCTAGGGCTATAATGAAAGAAAGGTTGAGATGGCTAGGGCACATTCTGAAGATGAAGGATGACAGATTGTCCTTTCTGGCTAAACTTCTAGGGTTAGACGAAAAGCAGGTCGTCCTTTGTTTGGGGGGGGGTGAGGGGAGAATGCCATAAGGAAATATTTAAGGGAAATGGGAACTTCCTGGGAAGGTATAAAGAGGGAAATTTGAATAGATTGGAACGGAGAAGGAGCACGCGTAGCTATGTTGTTTTCACCTCACGAGGCTTGGTGCTGCGGTGAGTTGTTGGTAGTAGTAGTAGTAGTAGTATATTAATTACCATTTAACCTGATCCAATTGAAAAACGTGGTAATTTCAAATGTCTTTGTAAAATGCCAATAAAATGATAGCCCCTATAAAAATTTATTAAATAGAGCTATACTGAATTCAATGAATTACAAATTTTGTTGCTATAGAAGATATTTGAAAAGGGGAAACCAACTTAAGGATAGCCAACTCTACATGAAAATTGAAATTGATCGTGTCAAATAGGAAATCAGTTTCTAATTACTGAAAATAATTGTTAATAATTAAAGGCAAAATTATTGATGACATCAGTAAAAATGATCATCAATAAAATCATAACAACGAATCATAAAAAATAATCAATAAAAATGAAATCAATAAAATCAATAAAAAAGTTATGAAATCGTGTTTTCAACGTAATTCGTTCATAAAGTTAAAGAGACTACACTAAAAAGGTTAACGTCTCATTTGGTATGACAAGGGTGGGCAACAAAATAAATAAAATAAAGAGACACTATGATATCATCCCTCACCATTTTTATTGTTGTAACACTAGATTAAAATCCATCTCCATAAAAGGAGTCGGTAAAATTTACATTCTTGATAAAGCTAAACTCAAGAGGTCATTTACCTTCTGTTTTTCCTTGCATTTTTCCAACTCTATGATTGCTTTTCTTTGGACGAAGATTGCAATTTCTTAGTCAAATATGTTTTCTTATTTCTTTAGGGCACAAGAAAGAATCAACCTTGGCATGTGATTTTCTTACTTTTTCTTTTGACAAGAAACGCATTAATCTAGGATGACAGTACATTGTGACTACTCATGATGTAATGGCGATTCGTAGTTTAAGTTTTAAATTTTTAGTTTAGTGTCAGTCACGTAAAAAGTTGAGTCGTGGGAAAACTGCTGCGTTTTCAAACTTAGATCTTTTTCTTTTTTTTTTAATTTTGATGCATTTATTGTAATGAGACACAAATTTGTTTTCGTTTGAAAGTAACCATGACAATAAAAAAATTATTTCAAATCCCAAAAAAGGAGCAAGGTCAATTTTAATATCGCGATGAAAACAGAATGCAAACGGCGTACGTACGTAGCAATTAAATAAAAGCAAAATTTTAACCCAAATCATCCACGACTGAAGAAAAAACTTTGAAGGCCATCTGTTATTTGAAAGCAATTATTATTATATATCAAGCAAAGTGAAAAACGCTAGACGTAAATTTGTCGTGTTTTTTAGGTACTAAGCGCTTTTCTATTTTTTTAAATGTCCTATTATATATTAAATTTACATGCCAAATAACATAATGTCTGATTAATATTTATATTAGCTCTAATTACTACTAAGTAATTAATATGAATATTAACCAAGTGATATTAGTTGTATATTCAAATATATCAAAATTATATGTTTATGTGTAAACATATTTTCTAAAGTTTTCTTGGTGGCAGTTCTCTCAACTCAACTTTTTAAAACAGTAAAAAACTTTAGCGTAAAGAGCGGGGTGTTGAAGAGGGAACAGCCCCTTTCATATATGGAGTAATTTCTGTTTGTTTTAAGTTTTAATGTCGCTCCTTACTTTCAGTTAAAAAAACTTGCTTTTTCATTTAATTTCTGAACATTTTTGAATTAATGCATGTTTTTATTTAGTCTCTCCGCACATGAATAATTAAAGTGAAGTTTGCATATTAATTTATTTTATTGGTTAAATGGCTTTCTCATAGTTTTGATCGGATGATTTTGAGAAAAAAGGAGCGGGGGAGTAGGCCTAGTTACCCTCCAATTTTTTCTTATTTAAAAAGGCAGCTAGAACTTATAATTTCTTACGAACGTTTTTATCAGTAAAAATATACGTAACTTAAGAATTAACTTACGTAACGAACTTCTATATTCGTATGTTTTTATTACGTATATGGGGGTTTCACTTTCCCCCCCGTCAACACCTCTCTCTTTACACTAAAGCTTAAATTTTTTCCCAATCCCTTAAGAATGGCCCATGAATCACAAAGGTCGTAGAATAAATAGTTGAAATTAATAAATTACATTAGCGTAAAGAGGAAGGTATTAGGAGGAAGTGAATCCCTCATATGCGTAACTATTTCTGTTCGTTTTAAGTTTTAATGCTGCTCCTTACTTTCAGTTGAAAAAAAATTTCATATTTATTTTTTCATTGTTTTTAAAAAAAAAATGCTAAAAACCCTGCGCCCCCTTCATAGAAATTTTCTTCCACCATGACAGATTCCTCCATGGAAAGTTCCCCCTGCATAAGCCCCTCTTCTCAGCCCCTCCCCCAACAAAGAAATCCCCCTGAAAGCGTCTGTACACTTCCCAATATCCATTACAATATGTAAACACTGGGCAAAGTTTGTAACTTGGAGCCCCTCCCACGGGGACTGCGGGGGATTAAGTCGTCCTCAAACACATAGTTATTAGGTCAATCGACTATGCTGCATAAAATGGCCATCTCAGAGTTTTGATCCGGTGACTTTGGGAAAAAAATTAGTGTGGGAGGGGGCCTAGGTGCCCTCCAACTTTTTGGTCACTTAAAATGGGCACTATAACTTTTAATTTCCGTTAGAATGAGCACTCTCGCGACATTCTAGGATCACTGGGTCGATGCAATCACCACTAAAAAAAAAAAAAAAAAAAAAAAAAAAAAAAAAAAAAAAAAAAAAAAAAAAAAAAAAAAAAAAAAAAAAAAAAACATACATCCATGATCTGTCTTGTGGCAAAAAATACAAAATTCTGGATTTTTGTAGATAGGAGCCTGAAACTTCTACTGTAGAGTTCTCCGATACGCTAAACCTGATGGTGAGATTTTCGTTAAGATTCTATGACTTTTAAGGGGTGATTCCTCCTATTTTCTAAAATAAGGCAAATTTTCTCAGGCTCGTAACTTTTGATGGGTAAGTCTAAACTTGATGAAACTTATATATTTAAAATTAGCACTAAACTGCGATTCTTTTGATGTAATTATTGTTATAAAAATTCCGTTTTTTAGAGTTTCGGTTACTATTGAGCCGGGCCGCTCTTTACTACAGTTCGCTACCACGAACTGCTTGATAACCAAAAGACAAATTTATGAAAAATGCTTATGTGTTGTCTTAAATGTAAGGAGGGCAACCCCCTCTCAAATCAAACTCTTTAACTCAGATTTTCACTTTGCGCAGCAATGCTTGGAGAAAAACAGCTCATTTAATGTAATTGCTTTCCAAAATTAAAGTATATTCATCTACAATGAACTATCATACCCGCAATAAGGAGTGAGCTTTCACCTCTCAGGCCTCATACGCTCTGTTTTTGGGGGATTTTAATTCCTGTTCCTAAAGCAAAAGAAATTTTTTATTTGCTAATAGTTTTTAATGAACAACCCTAAAATTAATACATTTTGTATTTTTAGAATCACCATAAATAATAGATTTTGTTGTAGTGTGTATTGTAATCAAAACTTCGTTTTTTTACAGTTTTGGTTTCTATTGACAAGAGTCACTCTTCAAGTATGTTATTCAGAGCTGTTTGATCCATGGTTCTCTTAATTGTGGAGGAGGGCTACTACTCCCTCATTTAACCCCTGTTTTTGCAATATTCGTAAACGGAAGTTTCTAGAATTATAATCATCCCTGAAAAATTCATCCTCAAACATTTAGTAGTAGGAAGAGGTATATCAAAAACCAAGTATAGGGTTATCATTATCACCGTTTTAAAGGCGAATTCTTAAAAATAATTCTGTAGGATGCTGCTCATGGACGCCATAAGATGTATAACGTCCCCTGGAAACATGAAGACATCAAACATTGTATGTAAACAGGAAGTGAAAAATATTGCCATTCACGTGGCGATGAAACTAAGGCTCCTAGTATCATTTGCATCCCCCTCTAACCCCCACGTAAAATTTCCTGGTGATGCTCATGACTCCCCTCCCCTCCTTTTCACTTCTATGTGGGCAGACTCAAGAATATAATCTTTTATATTACGTCGAAAATATTTTTTGCAGTGAAAAGAGTGCTATTACCCAGATCATATATAAAAATATGGCAAAAACTATTTTGGCTACATTCTATATTTTTACCCAAACGCTCACGGATAGTTAGAAAATCTTGGCATAAAAGTACACTTTTTAAAACTCAGGCACTTTGTGGGCCAAAATTGTCATTTTGCGCCATAAATTGGAAGATAACGCTACTTTGTTGTGAGAAAATATTTTCTAACACCATGAAAGGTCAGTAGAACGATAGATTTCCGTTATGATGAGCTATTACCCTATATTCTAGTACCATTGGTTCGATGTGATCACCCTCGAGGAACAAACGAACAAATAAACACGTATCCGTTATCATGCTTCTTGGAACTTCCCTCGCTTATTGGGCTAATGTTTTATAGTGCTGAAAAAGCTTCATATTCCAAGTCAGCGGCCCTGGTGTTTCAGCAGCCGTTCTTAAAGAATTGTGACAAAAAGTGAAACTTTAGCGTAAAGAGCTAGGAAATGAGAAGGGAATAGTCCCCCCCACACGCGTAATAGTTTCTTTTCTTTTTAAGTTTCAATGATGCTCCTTGCTTTCAGAAGAAAAACACTTGTTTTATAAAATTTTGTTTCTAATCTCTCTTCAAATCATGCCTAGGCCTAACCAAGATATAATGCACGTGATGGTAATACTCTTCACTATTTTCTCAGAGATCCGATAATAGATGAGAATCTTCCATAGACGTTTACGATCTGCAGAGTCGAAAGCCTTCTTGAAGTTCACAATGATCACATAGATCTTCAAACGCCACTCTCTGCTTTCTTCAACTAGAAGTCTAAGCGTGAATCCCCCATTTAACCGAAAACCACGGTATTCGTCTCAGATGTTTTGATAAAGTCGTGGTCAGGTTCCCTGTAGGATAAAGTGAGAGATAATCTTCCCAGGTATGCACGCTAGATTTACACCCTGCCAGTTGCCTGCCACAGAAGTGTCTTCTTTTGAATATCCTTATGAGTGTGCTGCGTTTCAAGTCTGATGGTTCTTTGGCCATTGTCCATATCCGAGTGACGAGTAAAGGCCAAAGGAAGATACATGAGGACATTGATGCCTTAATCATCTCAGGTGACATGCGGTCGAGTCCTGGTAACTTTCGGTTTTTTTAGTTTCTTTGCTTTTTCTCTTATTTCACTGGGAAAAAAGTGGGTCCCTGCTGATGTTTAGGTGGAATATGGGGTTGGCTGAAATTCATCTTTTTTGTAAGCTTTTTATTGATTGTTTTACCTTTTTGTTGTTTATATAAGTAGTAGTAATAGCTGTGGTTATAATCGCAGTAGTCACAAGGAGTAGAAGTTACAAGGGAAAGCTGTCGGTGCAAGTATTCGCATTCACATGCTGTCGAAGTCGTATTTCCAAATAGTTGCTATCAAAAGTAGTCACAGTCATAAGTAGTCACAGTTGCTTTATCATATCGTCGTGGAAACAGTTGAAATTAGTTGAAGTCGCAGTCGTAAGTAGCTGCGGAAGCAAGTTTTTTCTGGAATCAGAATGACATATAGTCACAATCGCAGTCTCAAGTTGTAACAGTCACAAGTAATCACGGTCACAAGTAGTTGGGCTGTTGGAGTCACCGTCATAATAATCGGAGGGAAAATTAGCCACAGCCGTGAATATTCACGGTTACAGTTAAGAACAGTTTTAAGAACTCCCAATCGCAGTCACAAGCAATAACGGTTAGTTGCAGTAGTAGTTGTAAGAAATCCCAGTTTTAAGAACTCAAAGTCACAATTAGCTACAGTAGCAGTCATAACTGGTCGCGTTAGTAGTAGTAGTAGCAGTAGTAGTAGATTGAAGTCGCCCTAAGAACTTCAAATTGATGCACTCAGCCGTTCCAGAGATATTGAACATACGCCCTTTTAACAACTTTTTTTAGTTAAAAATCTCTTTCAACATGCCCTGAAAGTTTGAACCAAATACAATTAGCCGTTCCTGTGATATTGCAAATACGCCTTCATGACAATCTTTGATGCAACTAGTCTCTTTTGATTTAGTCCAAACTCCCCAACAACTTGCTATGAAAGTTCCAACGTAACAACCTTAACTACTCCTGGTATATTGCATATACACTCTTTGTAATGCTTCGAATGCATTTAGTTCCTTTAGTTTTACACCCCCTGAGCTTTCCCTGAAAGTCGAAACTAAACGCCATATTCCGTTCCTGAGATATTTCACTTTTACGATGTTGACAGCCACGATGTACTTAAACTCTTTTGAATTAGTCCCATAATATAAATAGTAGTACTCTTAGAAGTAGAAGTAGCCGTAAAATTTTCAAATTATTACCTTCAGTCCTTCCTGAGATAATGCATACACACTTTTGTGACGCATGTGACGCACCCTTTCGACGTCCTGCTTGCACCTAGCGCTTTTTCATTTTTTTTTTACAGACCCCTCACGTTTCCGCTAAGGTTTCAACTTATCATCCTACCCAGTGCCTGGGAGATTACATTTGTGCCATTTTGACAGCCTGGGTGCAATTAAAGTCTTTTGATCTGGCCCAATAGTAGCAGTAATTAGTAGGAGTAGCCATAGTAGTATTAATAGCCCTGAAAGTTTTGGTTTAATACCCTTTGCCATGATAATAGTAGTAGTATGCATATATTGCCTTATGGTTAATATAAGATACCCTCAACAGACCCTGAGAGTTTCACCTTAATACTCTACGCCGTTCCTTAGATATTGTTGATACACCCTTTTGACAACCAGCAAGCATATAGTGCGTTTTTATTTAGTTGAATATCCCACTCAAATTTCCCTGAATGTCTCACGAGTAGTAATAGTAAAAATAGTAATAATAGTAGTTCTAATAGCAGTAGTATTAGTAGCAGTAGTAGCTGTAGCATGTACTTTGTTCCTTTAGGTCAGTTCAGCATCCCCCTCAATGCTCCCTTCAAGTTTCACCCTTATAATCTTAGTATTAGTAGTGATGGTGGTAGTAATTGTAATAGTATGCACATAGAGCCATTTGGTGAGTTCAATGTCCCCTTATTAAAGTTTCACCTTAATACCCTGATTATCAGTTGTACTAGCGGTCATTATTGTAGTTGTACCAGTAGGAGTATGAATATATTCCATTTATGCTGCTTCAGTATCCCCCTAAACATGCCATGATAGTTTTAATTAACTCTGTAAGCCGTTCCTGAGATATTTTTGATAAAACTTTTTCACAACCTGTTTGCACTTGGTGTATTTTGATTTAGTTGAACATCCTCTCATACATTCCCTGAGATTTTCACCTTAATACCCTTAGCCCAACTATTATCTGTAGCACCAGTAGCAGTAGTAGCAGTAGTTTTAGAAGTATGCACATTGTGCCTTTTGGTTAGTTCGACATCCCCCTCACGTTCTCTGTAAGTTTCAACTGAATACTCTACACTGTTCTTTAGATATTGCTGATACACCCTTTTGACAACCTGCATGCACAGAGTGTGTTTTGATTTAGTTAATCACCCCCCTGAACGTTCCCTGAAACTTTCACTTTAATACAGTTAGCCTTACAAGAAGTTGTAGCAGTCACAGTACTATGAGCATCAGTAGCATTAGTGATAGCAGTTGTAGCCTTTACTACCTTTTGCTTTGTCTTCCTTTTGGTTTGTCCAACACACCCTGAACTTTTCAGCTTAATTAAATAAAAAAAAGGTAATTTTTTTAGTTGAAAGTAAGGAGCGACATTAAAACTTAAAATTAACAGAAATTACTCCGTATATGAAATGGGTTGTCCCCTCCGCAATCCCTCGCTCTTCACGCTAAAGCTTTTAATTGTTTTAAAAAGTAGAATTGTGGCAAAGAGTCAAACTTTAGCGTAAAGAGCGAGGGATTGCGGAGGGGACAACCCATTTCATATACGGAGTAATTTCTGTTCATTTTAAGTTTTAATGTCGCTCCTTACTTTCAACTAAAAAAATTACCTTTTTTTTATTTAATTTCTGAACGTTTTTGAATTAATGCATGTTTGGTTTTGGCTCTCCGCACATAAATTATTAAAATGAAATTTGTATATTAATTCTTTTTTTTGGCTAAATGGCTTACTCTTAGTTTTGATCAGACGATTTTGAGAAATAAGGGGTAGAGATGGAGGCCTAGTTGCCCTCCAATTTTTCGGTTACTTAAAAAGGCAACTAGAACTTTTAATTTTTAACGAACGTTTTTATTAGTAAAAAATATACGTAACTTAAGAATTAATTTACGTAGCAAACTTTCGTAACCTTATGTTTTTATTATGTGCACGAGGGGGTTTGTACCCTCGTTAATACCTCGCTCTTTACACTAAATCGTAAGTTTTGTCCCAATTCTTTAAGAATGACCCCTGAATAAGAAAGGCCGTAGAATAAATAGTTGAAATTACTAAAAATACTTTTACATAAATAGCAAGGTATTTATCTCCTCCTAAATACCTCACTCTTTATGCTAAAGTATTTTTAGAACCCCTCATATGCGTAATAATCTCTGTTCGTTTTAAGTTTCAATGCTACTTCTTCCTTCCATTTGAAAAAACGTTTTCATGTTTATTTTTCATTGTTTTCTTATAGTAATGCTAGAAAATCCTGCGCCCTTTTCATTGAATTTTTCTTCCCCCATGACAGATTCCTCCAAGGGAAGATCCTCCAACGTAGCCCCCTCTCCTCAGCCCCACCCCCAAACAAAATAAAATCCCCCTGAAAACGTCTTTACACTTCCCAATAACCATTATTATATGTAAACACTGGTCAAAGTTTGTAACTTGCAGCCACTCCCCCAGGGATTGTGGGAGAGTAAGTCATTCCCAAAGACATAGTTATTATGATTTTTGACTATGCTGAACAAAATGGCTATCTCAGAATTTTGATCCGTTGACTTTTGGAAAAAAATGAGCGTAGGAGTGGGCCTAGATGCCCTCCAATTTTTTTGGTCACTTAAAAAGGGCACTAGAACTTTTCATTTCCGCTAGAATGAGCCCTCTTGTGACATTCTAGGACCACTTGGTCGATACGATGACCCCTGGGGAAAAAACAAAAAAAACAACAAACAAACAAACAAATAAACACGCACCCGTGATTTGTCTTCTGGCAAAAAATACAAAATTCCACATTTTTGTAGATAGGAGCTTAAAACTTCTATAGTAAGGTTCTCTGATACGCTGAATCTGATGGTGTCATTTTCGTTAAGATCCTACGGTTTTTAGGGGGTGTTTCCCCCTATTTTCCTAAGAAGGCAAATTTTCTCAGGCTCGTAACTTTTGTTGGGTAAGACTAAACTTGATGAAACTTATATATTCAAAATCAGAATTAAAATGCGATTTTTTTGATGTAGCTATTGATATCAAAATTTCATTTTTTAGAGTTTTGGTTACTATTGAGCCGGGTCGCTCCTTGCTACAGTTCGTTACCACGAACTGTTTGATAATCTATGTCGCTCCTAAAAATTCGCTAATATGTGTTTTCGACATCGTGTGTGCACATAATGTGCTCTAATTTAGTTCTATATCCAATTCAACATTCCCTCAAAGTTTCACCGTAATACACTTTGCCTTAGAAGTGATTAAGTAAAAAAAACAAGTTTTTTTTTAGCTGAAAGTAAGGAGCGACATTAAAACTTAAAACGAACAGAAATTAGTTAGGGACTGCTTCCTCATCAACGCCCCGCTCTTTACGCTAAAGTTTGACTCTTTCTCTCAACTCTGCTTTTTATAACAGCAAAAAACTTTAGCGTAATGAGCGGGGCGTTGATAAGGAAGCAGCCCCTTTCATATATGAACTAATTTCTGTTCTTTTTAAGTTTTAATGTTGCTCCTTACTTTCAGCTAAAAAAAACTTTTTTTTCTTACTTAATTTCTGAACGTTTTTGAATCAATGTATGTTTCGATTTTGGCTCTCCGCAGAGGAATAATCAACACGAAATTTGCAAGTTTTTTTTTTGGCCAAATGGCTTTCTCATAGTTTTGATTGAATGATTTTGAGAAAAAAAGGAACGATGGAGGAAGCCTAGTTGCCCTTCGATTTTTTGGTTACTTAAAAAGACGACTAGAACTTGTAATTTTTTACGAATGTTTTTATTAGTAAAAGATGAACGTAACTTATAAATTAACTTACGTAGCGAACTTTTGTAATATCATGTTTTTATTACATATATAAGGGGTTCACCCCTCGTCAGTACCTTGCTCTTTACACTAAAGATTAAATTTTGTCACAATTCATTAAGAATGACCCCTGAATCACAAAAGCCCTAGAATAAATAGTTGAAATCACCAAAAATACTTTAGCGTAAAGAGCGAGGTATTAGGAGGAGGTGAGCCTCTCATATGCGTAATAATTTCTGTTCGTTTTAAGTTTTAATGCTGCTCCTTACTTTCAGTTGAAAAAACTTTTCATATTTATTTTTTCATTGTTTTTTTAATAATGCTAGAAAATCCTGCGCTCCCTTCATGGAAATTATCTTCCCCCATGACAAATTCCTCGATGGAAATTTCCCCCAACATATCCCCCTCTTGTCAACCCCTCCCCCCAAACAAAAAATCCCCCTGAAAACGTCTGTACACTTCCCAAAAAGCATTACTATATGTAAGCACTGGTCAAAGTTTGTAACTTGTAGACCCTCCCACCGGGACTGTGGGGGAGTAAGTCGTCCCCAAAGACATAGTTATAAGGTTTTTCGACTACGCTGAATAAAATGGCTATCTCAGAATTTTGACCCGTTGACTTTTGGAAAATAATTAGCGTGGGAGGGGGCCTAGGTACCCTCCAATTTCGCTGGTCACTTAAAAAGGGCACTAGAACTTTTCATTTCCATTAGGATGAGCCCTCTCGCAAGATGCTAGGACCACTGGGTCGATACGGTCACCCCTGGGGAAAAAAAAAAAAAAAAAAAACAACAAATAAACACGCATCCGTGATCTGCCTTCTGGCAAAAAATACAAAAGTCTACATTTTTGTAGATAGGAGCTTGAAACTTCTACATTAGGGTTTGCTGATACGCTGAATTTGATGGTGTGATTTTCGTTAAGATTCTATGACTTTTAGTGGGTGTTTCCCCCTATTTTCTAAAATAAGGCAAATTTTCTTAGGCTCGTAACTTTTGATGGGTAAGACTAAACTTGATGAAACTTATATATTTAAAATCAGCATTAAAATGCAATTCTTTTGATGTAGCTATTGGTATCAAAATTCCATTTTTAAGAGTTTTGGTTACTATTGAGCCGCGTCGCTCCTTACTACAGTTCGTTACCACGTATTGTTTGATAATTGCAGTAGTAGTAGCGGTAAGAACAGTAGAAGTAGAAGTAGTAGTATTAGTTGCAGTAGTAGTAGTTTATAGTAGTAGTAGTAGTAGTAGTAGTAGTAATAGAGATAGTAGTAGCAGTAAGTAATAGTAGCAGTAGTAGTAGTTTATAGTAGTAGCAGTAGTACTGGTAGTAATAGAGATAGTAGTAGCAGCATGTAATAGTAGCAGTATTGGCATAGTATACATTTAGCTCCTTTAGGTTAGTTCGACATCCCCCTTAATACTCTCTACAAATTTTACCCTTATAACCTTAGTAGTAGCAGTATCATTAGTAGTAATAGCAGTAGTATGAACAAATTGCCTTTTAGTTGTTACAAGCTTTAATGCTGTATTTTTGTTTTGTTGTGAGTTTTTTTTTTTAACTAATGGTAGGTTTTGCTGAATATGTGTTGGGTAAAACTAATAAACACAAAGCCTCTTAAAAAGAGAGAAACCTCAGCCAGAATTGAAAATTACCTCCCTTAGCCTACGTTTGCCTAGAAGAGGGGGGAGGGTATTGGTCTAAAAAACTCCTATACTACCAAGAACTTAAGATTTTAAGATTTATCTCTGCCCTTAAGATTTAATTTTTGGGGTAATATCTTTGTTTTAAGTGTTCATGTTGTATTTTCTTTGATGTGAAAAGATATGTTTTTGAATAACTGTCTTACTGTATGGTTAAAGATGGTTGTAAGCCTGTAACAGATTATTTCATATTTTGGTATAAAATTAATAAATACTACAATCCTTAAAACTTAATAAAAACAAGCGTGCCAATCGGGGGTGGAGAACAAACGCGTAATTTCTTCCTAGATTTTTTTGTCTCTTCCCTAGATTTTGAAAAATTCCTTATTATTGGAATTTTCATTGAAAGTCACCGTTTTGTATTTTCATTTACAAAATTTGAAAGAACAAAAAATTACCTAGATTTTGAAACAAAATCCCCTCCCCTAGATTTTGAAACATAAATTTTGACCCCCTTCTGTATTTTCAAGTGACACCCCAGAGTAAAGGCTACTTTTTAAGAACATTTGTTTGCGCTTAAGTTCAATACTCCGTGGATGAGGATTTGTAGCAAGGTCAAAAATCCTAAACCATTACCATTTCCTGGTTTAGTGCTAAAAAAGAACTTTGCTGATTATGAAATAATATTCCGCGACTAAAGGATGAGAAAAACATAGCCATTTATGAAGTTCCTCTGTCAATAAAAAAAATTGTAAGGACAATGGACGATTATGTTCTTCCGCCTACCTTTACACAAGAGGGGGGGGGGGGGGGTTGGAACAGAAAAATTCCCAAGTTTCAGGAAATTTAGACCATGACCTTAGAATTTATTTTAAAAATTTGGACTACTTTATGTTTGTTTTTAGTTTTGATGCTCCGTTTTACTTTAATGACAAAAATTATGTTTTTAATAACCATTTTATTGCATGGCTAAAAAAGATAGTAGTGTTTATAGCTGATTATACTTTGATGCAAAATGCAAATGTAAAAAGAAAGAAAAAGAGGGGGGTGAACAGTTATAAACGTGTAGTAAAAGCCACTTATCAGAACATCCTTTATATGGTTCACCCTCAAGTTCAACGCACTTTGGATAAAAAGTTACAGCAAGGCCAAAATACTAAACCGTCGCCATTTCCTTATTTAACACGAAGCAAAACTTCACAGATTATAAGTAATATTCCACGACAAAAGCACGAGAAAAAACATAGCCATTTTTCCAGAAATGAACATCATAATTTTAATTAACAGGATATGGTTTAATCTGCATGAAAATCTGCAAGTGTTGGCTATCAGGCTTATGTTTAGTGTGAATAAAATAAGATTTTGAAAATGCTGTCAATTTTACACGAGCTTACTTAAATTATATTCGTATTATAATTTAGTAAGAACTTACTAAATTATTATTAAATTATATTATATTAAATTATATATTTAATAAATTAAATTATAAATTATATTATATTAAATTATACTTATATTAAATCATACTATATTTAGATATTAAATTATATTACTTAAATTATAGATAAAGCTTACTTAAATTATATTTTCTTCAAATTATTGGGAGCAACTGCCCCTTCCCCCGATGATGCCACTGACCACGAGTAAAATAGAGTAGCTACCCCATTACAGTATAGGGTAGCTTAATGCGTTTACAGATGAAACACTATGAGTTGACTAATGCTTGATTTATGTACAGCCCATATGGTAAAAGATTTTTATTGTTGTGTCCTATTAGATGTAATTAGAAGGGTACTGTACCCCTTACTTAAGAGTAAACCCTTACAAAACATGATTTTTGCTAAAACGGTAGAATTTCTTCTACGTAATATTTGTAGTCTGACCCACCCTCCCGAAGCTTACCATCACTGTTTCACGCTTTGGGTTGACATCCGACTTCTCTTTCTTCTTCTCAGTTAGAAGAACCATAGACCTAACTTGCACGGAGCTAAGGATTCAAAATTTCTATTGTAGATCTAACCTTTCAAACCCTTCATAGTAATGAACTGTAAGTAAGGAGTGATTCTAACCAATAGTAACCGAAATTCTTAAAAAAAATTGATAACAATAGATACCTGAACCAAATTGGTTTTTGTGCTGGTTCCAAACATTTAAAATTAATCAAGCTTAATCTTGCCCATCAAAAACTACGAGCCTGAGAAAGTTTGTCTGATTTTTGAAAAAAGAGAAGAAACACCCTTAAGTAGTCAAGCGATCTTAATCAATATCACACCATCAGATTCAGCCTATCAGAGAGCCCTACTGCAAAGGTTTCAAGCTCTATATACAAAAATATTGAATTTCGTAATTTTTCCCGGAAGAAAGATTACGGATGCGTGTTCATTTATTTGCTTTTTCCCAGGGGTGATTACATCAAACCAATGGTCCTAGAAGATCGTCAGAAAGCTCATTCAACGAAGATCAAAAGCTCTAGCGTCCTTTTTAAGTGCTCAAAAAGACCGAAGGTCAACTAGCCCCCTCCTACGCCCCTGTTTCCACCAAAGAAATCTAATATAATTTATCCATATGATATCCATTTGATTTAG
Source organism: Artemia franciscana (assembly GCF_032884065.1). Classification (NCBI taxonomy): domain Eukaryota; kingdom Metazoa; phylum Arthropoda; class Branchiopoda; order Anostraca; family Artemiidae; genus Artemia; species Artemia franciscana. The sequence continues at coordinate 40,570,292 of NC_088865.1, forward strand.
CATCATCGGGAGACCCAATAACTATGTCTCCGGGGATGAAATGGCTCCCCATAGTCCCTGGGGAAAAGGCCGTAAGTTACACAGTTTGCCCATTGTTCACATATGGGGTTTGTTATTGAGAGACATACGGATTTCTTTTTTGTAGTGGGGGGAATTCTGTAGGGGGGATATTTCAAGTGAAAAGTTTCTGCGGGGAGAGAAGTTTTTAGGGGAATTATCTAGGGAGATATTACAAGGGGGAAGGAAGAGAATTTCCTGGTATGATTTAACAAACAGTCAAAAATGAAATTAAAAACAAGCTTTTTCAATTGAAAATAAGTAGCACCAGTAAGACTTAAACTAACAAAATATATTCCGTATGTGAAGGGGGTGCTGCCCAACTCAATCCCCTGCTCTTTATGCCAAAGATTTTCTTTTTGTCACATTTCTATAAGGACGACTGCTGAACTATTACTGCTGAAATATAATGAATTTGAAGGAGAAGTGTTTTTATAGAGCCTTAAAACTTTGGCGTAAAGAGTGGAGAATTTAAGAGGAGGCAGCCTTCCTTATATACGGAATAATTTCTTTTCGTTCCAAGTTTTAATGCTTTTTCTTAATTTCAATCGATTTTTTTATTAAAATCCAATTAAAATTAGATTTTTATTAAGTTAGATGATATGTGACACAACCTCTCCTGTTGCAACAGCTCCTGTCAAATGGATAGTTTACGCAATGCCCTGGTTTAAACAGTTCTCTTTTTATTAATATGGAAAGTTACCAGCGTTTCTCTGTGCCCAGTAATGCTACCACATTTACCCTTTTGAAGGCAAACTCTACTGAGTAGTAAAAATCTCCGAGAGTCTTCTTGAAGGAGCAATCACCTATACATCCTCCAACGTCTTTAAGAGGCGTTTAAACTGTTTTGAGGAGTCGCAAAAAAAAAAAATGAAAAGAAACGCAATGAAAGAAATGTTGTTCAAATTGATGAAAATCGTACGATCAAATGAAAATAATATACTAAGATAGTACAATACAATAAAATACAAGTATCGGGAGCCCAGTGGTTGTGCCGCCGGGCTCTGGCTCTTGGCACATAGAAGGCTTCTTATATGGATTCTCATTGTCACTTGTCTTCTAACCGCAGAAAATTTGAACCTTTCCTTGTTGTCATGACGGTTCACATCAGGTTTGATACAGCCACCCTGGGAAAAAGAAAATTCATTCTAAAAGTTGTACCTATTTAGATTGTTCTCTTAGCCAGAAATTTTATTTTGCGAGTTTTAAGAAAAAAAGAAACTATTGAGCCGATTTTGAGGCTGGGCCTGGCAAGGCTACGTGACAGGTTTTTTTATTGATTCTCATTGTCACCCATCTTGTTACCGCAGACAATGTGAGCCTCTTCTTGATGTCACAGTGTCACCGTAGGGTACATACAACCACCATGGGAAAAATACAAATTCTTCCATAAAGTTGTGACCTTTTTAGATCATTTAAATGGCCAGAAATGTCAATATGCTAATTAAGAAAAAAAAACTATGTAGCCGATCTCGAAGCTGGGTCCCGGCATTCGGCATGTGGTGGACTTGCACAGGGGCGTAGGTACAGTATTTTTATTGGGGGGGGGGGCCAAAAGAGGTTGCTATTGAAGTAGGCGCTATTCAAACGGCAGTGAAGAAAAGTAACTGCTTAACAAACACGCTTATTGGTGAATTTAAAAACATTACGCAATTCATTATAAACAATAAACACACATTAAACAATCATGAATATAAGTGGTGGTGCTTGGCTTTTACTAAAATGAACCTAAAAAACTTTTTCCACAAACAAGTCCAAAGAAAAGTAAAGAGCTCCATTAGGCAAATAATGAGCAGAAATAAAGTCAAAGAATCTTCTAAGCTTAAAACTACCACAAATCACTATCCATAAATAAATGAAACTCAAAAAACGAACATAAATTACAATAAACAGCGGAGTCAAATTCAAAACGAGCAGAAATTAACAAGAGAAGGGCTGATAACCCACATGCCTTTTCAAGACCAGAACATAATTTGCGTTTCACTGAAAAAACAAAACAAAAAACAAACAAACAAATGACCATGGTTTGTCAGTTTAATTGAAATGTAGTGATATTTTTCCTTAAAGTTTTGATATTTTTTTTTATTTATGAAAGTAGAGTAAAGTAAAAACATTTAAAACTTATTTTGTTTTCAGTATAATAAAATTGAATAATAATAGTATTGAATAGCGGTAGTACTACTAGTAGTAGTAACATGGCCATATTGCCATTTGGTCAGTAGAACATCCCTCTCATCTAGTCCTGGAAATTTCAACTTAACACAATTAGCCATTGGTACGACATTACTGATATGTACTTTTAATAACGTCTATGTTCATATACTTCTTGAAATTTTCATCTCAAACCTCTTAATCCTACAAGTAGTTGCAATAGAAGTAGTAGAAGCATTAGTAGTAAATGTAGCAGTAACAGTAGTAATAACAGTAATGTAAACATATTGCCTCTTTGTGAGATAAATAATACATTGTGCCCACATCTCTCTTTACTTAGGCAGCGCTAATGTGCTACCTATGATTATTTTTCCCTTTAAGCATTCTCTGGAAATTCCAACTTAATACCCAAATCAGTTCATGAGATATACTATTTTTAAAATTTACATGCACATGGTGTATTTTGATTTAGTTTAAATATTACCTCGATGCTGTAAATTGAGTAGTCAGTTAGTAGTAGTGGTGGTAGTTGTAGTAGTATTAGTAGCATACAAATATTACCTTTTTAATCATATCCCTTATCATTTCCTGAATTCGCCAAGTTAATATTCTCAGCTATTCCTGTGTTACACCCTTTTGAATATCCGTATACATATAACGTGATTTCATTCAGTTTAACATTGCTCTCAACATTCTTTGAAAGGCTCGACTGAATCCCCTTCGTCTTCTTAGAAAGTAAAGACTTTTGAATAAAGGGCTATCTCAAAATCTCTATAGGATACGTTTGTGGAAAATACAATGTGGGGGGGGGTGGCTGCCCTCTGATCACTTTGACTCATAAAAAGTGCATTAGAACATCTGATTTCCAATCAAATGAGCCCATTCTAGGGTTTTTCAAGATCACCTTTCCATAAAAAAACATATCAAACAGTTCGTGGTAACGAACTGTAGTAAGGAGCGACCCGGCTCAATAGTAACCAAAACCCTAAAAAATGGAATTTTGATACCAATAGCTATATCAAAAGAATCGCATTTTAATGCTGGTTTTAAATATATAAGTTTCCTCAAGTTCAGTCTTACCCATCAAAAGTTACGAGCCTGAGAAAATTTGCGTTATTTTAGAAAATAGGGGGAAACACCCCCTAAAAGTAATAGAATCTTAACGAAAATCACACCATCAGATTCAGCGTATCAGAGAACCCTATTGCAGAAGTTTCGAGCTCCTACCTACAAATATGTGGAATTTTGCATTTTTTGCCAGAAGGCAGATCACGGATGCGTGTTTATTTGTTTTTTTGTTTTTTTTTTTGTTTTTTTTTTCCCAGGGGTGATCGTATCGACCCAGTTGTCCTAGAATGTTGCAAGAGGGCTCATTCTAACGGAAATGAAAAGTTCTAGTGCCCTTTTTAAGTGACCCAAAAAATTGGAGGGCACCTAGGCCCCCTCCCACGCTAATTATTTTCCCAAAGTCAACGGATCAAAATTCTGAGATAGCCATTTTATTCAACGTAGTCGAAAAACCTTATAACTATGTCTTTGGGGACGACTTACTCCCCCACAGTCCTCGTGGGAGGGGCAACAAGTTACAAACTTTGACCTGTGCTTACATATAGTAATGGTTATTGGGAAGCATACAGGCGTTTTCAGGAGGATTTTTTTGGTTGGGGGGGAGGGGTTGAGAAGAGGGGGATATTCTGGGGGAACTTTCCATCGAGAATTTGTCATGGGAGAAGAAAACTTCCATGAAGGGAGAGCAGGATTTACTAGCATTATTTAAAAAAAAAATAAAAAATAAATGTGAAAAAGCTTTTTCACCTGGAAGTAAGGAACAGCAATAAAACTTAAAACAAACAGAAATGATTACCCATATAAGGGGCTCTCCTCCTTCTGATACCTAGCTCTTTACGCTAAAGTATTTTTAGTAATTTCAACTATTTATTCTACGGCTTTTGTGATTCAGGGGTCATCCTTAATGAATTGGGATAAAATTTAAGCTTTAGTGTAAAGAGCGAGGTACTGACGATGGGGCGAATCCCCTCATATATGTAATAAAAACATGAGAATACAAAAGTTCTTTACGTAAGCTAATTTATAAGTTACGTAAATCTTTTACCAATAAAAAGATTCGTAAAAAATTAAAAGTTCTAGTTGCCTTTTTAATTAACCAAAAAATCGGAGGGCAACTAGGCTTCGCCCCCGCTCTTTTTTTTCTCAAAATCATTCGATCAAAATTATGAGAAAGCCATTTAGCCCCCCCCCCCAAAAAAATATGCAAAATTTCGTTTTGATTATTCCTCTGCGGAGAGCCAAAATCAAAACATGCATTGATTCAAGAACGTTCAGAAATTAAATAAAAAAAACGAGTTTTTTTAACTGACAGTAAGGAGCGACATTAAAACTTAAAACGCACAGAAATTACTTCGTATATGAAAGAGGCTGCTTCCTCATCAACGCCCCGCTCTTTACGCTAAAGTTTTTTACTGTTTTAAAAAGAAGAATTGAGAGAAAGAGTCAAACTTTAGCGTAAAGAGCGGGGCGTTGATGAGGAAGCAGCCTCTTTCATATACGAAGTAATTTCTGTGCGTTTTAAGTTTTAATGTCGCTCCTTACTTTCAGTTAAAAAAACTCGTTTTTTTTTTATGTAATATGTGCTTGGACCATAACTCACAACCTTTAAAATCGTCAAAGATATAATTTACAGACATATCAACTACGCTGGACAAAATGGCTATCTCAAAATTTACATTAGATGTGCTATGGGAATTCAAAATTCAAAATTTCAAAATTTCAAAATTTACAAAATTCACAAATCAAAATTTGTGCTATGGGAATTCATGGGCTTGGAGGGGATTGTTGCCCTCCAATCACTTTTGACTATTAAATTAGCGCTAGCCCTTTAAATTTGCAATCAAATGAGCCTTTTTTGAAGTTTCTGCGACAACAAATGTCCATCTCAAAATTTTTATCACATGCATTTCAGGAAAATACGAGGTGTGAGGAGGGGTTTTCATCCTCCGATCAATCTGAATCTTAAAAAGGGCACTAGAACTTCTGATTACCCTCCAAATCTTATACGCTCACCCTTTCTATGTAAACCTTATATGCCTCAGGGCATAACTTACAACCCTTGCCTTGAGGGCTGTGGGGTTGTCATCTTAAAAGACACAGTTTCCAGACCTTTCAACCACGTTGAAAAAAATGGATACCTCAAAATTTTGATTGGATTTGCGTGGGAGGGGGTTTAGTTACCCTCCAATTACTTTGGACTACTAAAAAGGGCATTAGCCCTTTCAATTTCTAATCAAACGAGCCTTTTTCGAAGTTTATACGACAACAAATGGTCATCTCAAAGTTTCTTTCAGATGTATTTGGGAAAATACGATGTATGTGTGTGTGGTGGGGGTTCACCTTCTGATCAGTCTGAATCTTAAAAAGGCTACTAGAACGTCTGATTACCAGTCCAATGAACCCCCTCCTAAGTTTGTACGCTTACTATTTCTATATAGACCTTATATGAGCCCAGGGCATAACTTACAACCTTTGCCCTGAGGGCTGTGGAGGGGGGAGGGGGGCTGTCATACCCAGACACATAGTTGGTACACCTTTCAACTACGTTGAATAAAATTACAATCTCAAAATTTTTGTTGGATGTTTTTGGGGAAATGGTAGGCTTGGGAGGCGGATTATTTGCCCTCCAATCACTGCTAAAGATTAAAAAGGGCACTAGCTCTTTCAAATCCACAATTCAAAAATCCTCCTTTTCAAAGTTTCTACGAAAACTCCTTTGGTACAAAGTGCCCTAGTCTAACCCAAACAAAAAAGTAAATAAATAAATAGTACATTGTACCCACTTTGCTCTTTACTTAGGCAGCGCTCTTGCGCCTGTCTATGATTGTCAGCAATGAGCTGCTGCAGACGAAAGTAGTAAAGTGTAGACAAGTTTTCGAGTAAGTGAAGGTGAACGTCGTATACACTTGGCTTTTTTCAGCGGTTACCAAATTACCAAAGATTGTGTTATAAAGATTGTTACCAAAAATTACCAAACATTGAGATAGCGACCGTACTTCAAATTTGAAACTATTCGAAAAGTAATGTTAGAATTATTAACTTATCCGTTGGGCATTGTTTGACAATGAACCTTCAGAAAATATGAACAATTCTTGGTATCATTCTGGCAGAAACCTTAAATTAGTTAGAAATTGACAGGGATGCCAATTGGAAGGGTAAATTGACCTGTAGAGTTTGAAAATTACCTTCCCCATTGTATCTTTATTTAAAAAAACTAATTCTATAAGAACTATCAAAAGTTTTTCTCGTTTAAATCAGGGTCTGGAGGTGTCCCACAAGTGGCGCTGAGTAAATTTGGTGAAATGGAAACACACAACATTTTTAAATTTTTCCATTAACTAGGCTCACATTTTTACTTGATGATTAAATAAAAAAAAAACTAGTTTTTTTAACTCCAAGTAAGGAGCGACATTTAAACTTAAAACGAACAGAAATTACTCCGTATATGAAATGGGTTGTCCCCTCCGCAATCCCTCACTCTTTACGCTAGAAAATCCTGCACCCTTTTCATTGAATTTTTCTTCCCCCATGACCTATTCCTCCACGGAAAGATCCTCCCACATAACCCCTCCACTCAACCCCACCTCCAAACCAAAAAAATCCCCCTGAAAACGTCTGTGCACTTCCCAATAACCATTATTATATGTAATTAAATATAAAAAAAACTAGTTTTTTTTTAACTGAAAGGAAGGAACGACATTAAAATTTAAAACGAAAAGAAATTACTCCGTGCATAAAAGGGGATGTTCCCTTCTCAACGCCCCGCTCTTAACGCTTAAGTTTGACTCTTTCTCTCAATTTTACTTTATTAAACAGTAAAAAACTTTAGCGTATAGAGCGGGGCGTTGAGAAGGGAACAGCCCCTTTCATACACGGAGTAATTTCTGTTCAATTTAAAATTTAATGTTGTTCCTTACTTTCAGTTAAAAAAAACTATTTTTTTTATATTTAATTTCTGAACGTTTTTGAATTTATGCATGTTTGATTTTGGCTCTCCGCACATAAATTATTGAAATGAAATTTGCATATTAATTCTTTTTTCGGCTAAATGGCTTTCTCTTAGTTTTGATCAGGCGATTTTGAGAAATAAGTGGTGGGGAAGGAGGCCAAGTTGCCCTCCAATTTTTCGGTTACTTAAAACGAAACGGTTACTTAAAACGGTTACTTAACGAACGTTTTTATTAGTAAAAAATATACGTAACTTAAGAATTAACTTACGTAGCAAACCTTTATATTCTTATATTTTTATTATCTAAATGAGGGGGGTTAGTCCCCTCACTAATACCTCACTCTTTACACTAAAGCTTAAATTTTGTCCCAACTCTTTTAAGAATGACCCCTGAACCAGAAAGGCCGTAAAATAAATGGTTGAAATTACTAAAAATAATTTAGCGTAAAGAGTGAAGTATTTAGGTGGAAATGAACCCCTCATATGTGTAATAATATCTGTTTGTTTTAATTTTTAATGCTGTTCCTTACTTTCAGTTGAAAAAACTTTTTCATATTTATTTTTTCATTGTTTTTTTTATAATAATTCGAGAAAATCCTGCGCCCCCTTCATTGAATTTCTCTGCCCCCATGACATAGTCCTCCAAAGAAAGATCCTTCCACATAGCCCCCTCCCCTCACCCCCCCCCCCCAAACCAAAATAATCCCCCTGAAAAACGTCTGTACACTTCCAAATAACCATTGCTGTATGTAAACACTGGTCTAAGTTTGTAACTTTCAGCCCCTCCCCCGAGAACTGTTGGAGAGTAAGTCATCCAAAGACATAGTTATTATTATTTTCGACTATGCTGAACAAAATGGCTATCTGAAAATTTTGATTCGGTGACTTTGGGAAAAAATTAGCTTGGGAGGGGGCCTAGGTGCCCTCCAATTTTTTGGTCCATAAAAGGGCACTAGAACTTTTCATTTCCTTTAGAATGAGCCCTCTTGCAAGATTTTAGGACCACTGGGTCGATACGATCACCCCTGGGAAAAAAAAAAAAAAAAAAAACAAACAAACAAATAAACACGCATCCGTGATCTGCCTTCTGGCAAAAAATACAAAATTCTACATTTTTATAGATAGGAGCTTGAAACTTCTACAATAGGGTTCTCTGATACGCTGAATCTGATGGTGTGATTTTCGTTAAGATTCTATGACTTTTAGGGATTGTTTCCCCCTATTTTCTAAAATAAGGAAAATTTTCTCAGGCGCGTAACTTTTGATGGGTAAGATTAAACTTGATGATTTAAAATCAGCATTAAAATACGATTCTTTTGATGTAGCTATTGGTATCAAAATTTCATTTTTTAGAGTTTTGGTTACTATTGAGCCGGGTCGCTCCTTACTACAGTTCGTTGCCACGAACTGTTTGAACACTGGTCTAAGTTTGTAACTTGCAGCCCCTCCCCCAGGGATTGTGGGGAGTAAGTCATTCCCAAAGACATAGTTGGTATAGTTTTCGACTATGCGGAACAAAATGGCTATCTCAAAATTTTAATCCGTTGACTTTGGGAAAAAATGACCGTGGGAGGGGGCCTAGGTGCCCTCCAAATTTTTTTTGTCACTTAAAAAGGGCACTAGAAATTTTCATTTCCGTTAGAACGAGTCCTCTTGCGACATTCTAGGACCACTTGGTCGATACGATGACCCCTGGGAAAATTCCACATAAATGATAAAAATTCCACATTTTTGTAGATAGGAGCTTGGGTTCTATGGGGTTCTCTGATGTGCTGAATGCGGTGGTGTGATTTCGTTAATATTCTATCTTTTAGGGGGTGTTTCACAAAGACTAAATTTGATGAAACTTATATATTTAGAATTAGCATGAAAATTTGATTCTTTTGATGTATCCTTTAGCATACAAATTCCGTTTTTTAGAGTTTTGTTTACTATTGAGCCGGGTCACTCCTTACTACAGTTCGTTACCACGAACTGTTTGATAAGGCTTCAAGGATACACAGAAGTGTAATGGACCCCTATTTTTCTTGTTTTCCTTATGTTAAAAACAAGCATTGATTAATTTAAAAGAAATTACCTGCTCAAACTAATGAACAAATTTGACGCTTAAAACGAGCAACAGTTTTAAAGCTACTTAATAAATTATAGTTTTCTTCCAAACTATTGGTGATAGGCAACTGCCCCTCGTGCCCCACTCAATGACGCCACTGTATGTATATATTGATTCTCGTTGTAAGTAGTTAACCTCCAAATGAGTCAGCTTTGTTTGCTACCCTATCCTCGGGAAAATTGAGGGCTCTCCAGGGAACACTTAGAATGCTGAAGGGTCTTGTCATCTAACAGCCCGATTCGATTTTTTCACTCTATTTTTGGCATGTTCTGATACTCGCTTTCTGGCTATTGCTTGTAATTCTGACTGTTGCTTGTCTTTTACCCACATATTTCCTTGTTCTCGCTATGGTATTTTTTAGTCGCATTCTTCTTTGTTCTTCAATTTTGTTTTTGAGTACTTTTAATTCTTACTGCTGCTTAGATTCAAACCGTGTGTTTCTTTATTCTTCACTTTTGTTTTTGACTCGTTGTAATTGTTGCTGGCGGGAGTATTCTGACTGTATGCATTTGCTTCTCATTTTCGTTTATCATTACCCTAGACATTTTTAAATACCCTTTACCTAAGCTGCTCAGATTGGTATTTTCTTTGATGGTCTAGGTTGTTCAATTGTTCTCTAGGCATTATGAAACTACTTAAAAGGCCTTTTGTAAGTAAACTAATTACACTTGGGATTTTATTCTTAGCTATGCTCCTTTTGTAATTTCGCATGCGTCATAGTTGTAAGAACGATACTTTCACTTCTGGAGGGGGATTATGCAATTTATCCCTTGAGATGTATTCATAAATATGATTTTTCTTGTCAATCATGATTCTTGTTTAATTTTGCCTGCATCATAGACACTGAAAACGACACAACTCCTGTATATATGACGTAAGTATCAACTATGTCCTGTATAAACTATGACGTAAGTATGCTTTTCGAATTCATAAATTTCCAAGATTAAGGCTCTTAACGAACCTTCTCAAACTTTTGACCAATATATATTGTTTGTTTTTGGCCAAAAGATCCCAGGATGCCAATTTTTCCGAAAAAATATGTACCCGTTTTCGAGAAAAGAAAAATATATTTTTGGGTAATAGTAAAATGTAATATTGTATGTGTATTTCATGATGAATAAATCTTATCTTGACCATATTGATAATAAAAACGTGCAATGAAAAAAAAAATACAAAAACGTATTGCAAAATATACAATGACAAAACAAGTAATTGCCAAAAATAGTGACACACGATCGCTATTAGTGTCACCATAAACACAAAAACAATTCAAGACTTGCACTGGCACAATCACAAAAATAAAGAAAGAACGAAGAAATAAAAATGCATTAGAAAAAGTGGAAAAAGTGAAGTTTATTTCTTCGACATCCGTGAAAGATGTAGTGTCCCGTTTTTATTTCCAGAAATTTTTTAAAGTACAAGAAGCAAATTACAGCCACAAATTATTTGGATTTCTATAGCTTATTGTATATTTTATCTATTACACTGTATCATATACACATACAAACACACACACACATATACACATATATATATATATATATATATATATATATATATATATATATATATATATATATATACTATTTCAATTTTTCTTGGAGCTGCGGTGAAGAGCCATGATCTGCCTGGGTACACAGTACCAACGAAAATGTATCGTTTTCTTTGCAATTATTTTATGGATTCTTAAATTGTAGGAAAGATGGGTCCCCTTATATGTACTATATATATATATATATATATATATATATATATATATATATATATATATATATATATATATATATATATATATATATATATATATATATATATATATATATATATATATATATATATATATAACGTTTGGGTGACTACTGGGAGGGCCTAGGATCAAAAATTAAAACTGTTTGAATAGCCATTATATTATTTTGAATTACAGATTCGTTTACAATTTGTATTAATTTTGGGGAAGGTCCCAGTACCGTCTAACCACTGAGTACCGTACTGGGTCAAGACATAAAACAAATTTTAAGCAGAGAGAAATGGAATTTCGTGTTCATCCAAAATTTATAAAAGATATTATAAGGTACTTGTGGGTCAACTGCCGTTGCGCTTTGTTAATGAAATCGGTAAATAAATGACAGCCCAATTAATACGGTTATGAATAATAGGCTTTTCGATCTCCTTGATTTTTGCGTAAGATTGTGTAAATTGTGAGGTACTAGATTCGTTTTAGAAGTTTACCCAATGTCAAAGCATGGTACTCTACCCGTACCGGCAAATTATTTAAGTTAGTTAAGCAGACTTGTTTCATATCTCTCATAAGTGAGTCGCACTTGCCCATCATGAACGGCTGGATATTTCTTTTACTTTCTTCGGTATTTTCAGGTATTTTTGCTTTGGCATTATTTTTTTCCTTTTAGGTATATAGGATGTATAGTTTTTCTATGCGTCTGTCGTTTTTCAATTATGCTTAAACAATAGTATTACTATTAGTATTCAAACTTCTTTTTTGGCATGGGTGCAAGCAGGGCAAACGGAAAGGGGATAGACATGGACACCTGCCAACTGAGGGATAAATAATAATATAAATTTGCGAGTTATATGCTATAATTATTTGTAAACTTTGGTTGATTCAATTAAAACAAAATTTATATTTATACAGTGCTGGATAGATACACATCCACTAGGCTATTAGGCGGAGATAAGAAGAGCTTTCTCCGGAGAAGAGGGACAGGGCACAAATTTTTAAAGCATAAATTCTCAAAAATCCCTTGAGAGAGGATACATCCGAATATAAAGGACGGTAGGGGTCAATTCACGTCGAACCTCCTTGAAATAAAGAAATATATATGAGAAACCCTCGCACCTAGTGATTTTAACTCCATAAAATTTCCTTATGTGAAATGAATAGTTAACATCAAATTTAAGGGATATGCAACTTATCCTCAGTACAATCGGGACGACAACCACCTCTCAACCTGAATCACTGTCTTTTCTCGCTAAAATCTAACCTTTTTAGTCTGTCGCTGGGCATAAAAGGGTTCATTATTCCAAGCCATAGATGACTTTGGTGCAAATAACTAAGTTTGAGGGCTCTTCAGCTACCTTTAGCCAAAAAGAGCATTGGGCAGAAGGAGACTTGTTTTTAAAAGGAAAATTCAGAGCAAAGTCAAACCTTAAAGAAACGAGTATTCTAGGTATAACAGGAGGTGCGCTTCTCCCCCCCCCCTTCCACTGAAAAATTGGTTAAGGTTACTTACGGAAGAGAAATCAGATATGAAAAAATATACCTTCTAAGAATGTATACCCTAAAAAATATACCTTGAAAACATACCCTAAGAAAAGCACTTCCGATTCAATGCTTATTACAAATACAATTTCCCTGTCATCACAGTTTGTCTCCATCACCCGCTAAATGGGCCAAATATTGTCCCAAGCTATATGCAAGAGTTTGTTGATTTTGTAGGTTTGTAATTTTGTTTTCTTAATATATTTCTTTCCAGTAACTTTTTTATAATTCCAAATGAAGCTAAGCTTAAAGAAACAAATTTTGAATACAGGCTAAGGCTATATTTGGTCCCATTAGGGATGGGGGACGGGCTGGTACAAATTCGGAATGTTAGTGATTATCATATTTAGAAAGAACATTGAATGGTGAACCGAATAATATATTTCTTTTTTTTCCTAACTGATTTCTCTTCTATAAGTAGCTTCAACTGAAAAACCACATAAAATCGAACATTTGAATATCGAACAGAAATTAAGTTAAAAAAGTGTGTTTATTGGTAAAGATCAACTTTAAAGTTAAAAACCATAATGAGGTTATTTTAGGAATGAGCAAAGCTGCCACTCACCTCATCACCACCCTTCTCCCAGTGGCACCAATTGGAGCGAGGCAAAAGGAGGGGGTATTTGTTCTTCTTAGTTCTGGAAAAATACTTCCTTTTTGGTACTTTTAATGAAAAACAAGACCTAAGAGCTCATATGGCACTTGTGACGAGGCGAGAAGAGCTAAGAGCCAAGAGATCATATGGTATGAGCTCTAACAAAATTCTATGAATCAATAGATTGATTTAAAGAGGAAAATATGAGGCTTAATGCCGGTCAGGATTTAAAATAAGAGCTCTGAGTCACGATGTCCTTCTAAATATCAAAATTCATTAAGATCCGATCACCCACTCGTAAGTTATAAATAACTAATTTTTTCTAATTTTTCCTCTCCCTTTAGCCCCCCAGATGGTCGTATCTGGGAAAACGACTTTATCAATTCAAATTGTGCAGCTCCCTGACACGCCTATCAATTTTCATCGTCCTACCCGTCCAGAAGCACCAAACTCGCCAAATCACTAACACCCCCCCAACTCCCCCAAAGAGAGCAAATCCAGTACGATTCTGTCAATCACGTATCAAGGACATTTGTTTATTCTATCCACCAAGCTTCATCCCGATTCCTACACTCCAAGTGTTTTTCCAAGATTTCCCCCTCCAACTTCCCCCAATGTCAAACGATCTGGTCGGGATTTGAAATAAGAGCTCTGAGACATGAATTCTTTCTAAAAATCAAATTTCATTAAGATCCGATCATCTATTCGTAAGATAAAAATACCCCAATTTTCACATTTTCCAAGAATTCCGGTTTCCCCCTCCAACTCCCCCCAACGTCACAGGATCTGGTCGGAACTTAAAATAAGAACTTTAAAGCACAAGATCCTTTTAAATATCAAATTTCATTAAGATCTGGTCACCCTTTCGTAAGTTACAAATACCTCAATTTTCAAAATTACCACCCCCCCCTCCAATTCCACCAAAGAGAGCAGATCCGGTCCGGTTATGTCAGTCACGTATCTTAGACAGGTTTTTATTCTTCCCATCCAGTTTCACCCTGATCTCACCGCTTTAAGTATTTTCTAAGATTTCCCCCCCCCCCCCAATTACGCTTGATCCGGTTGAGATTTAAAATAAGAGATCTGAGTTACGAGGTCCTTCTAAATATGAAGTTTCTTGAAGATCCGATCACTCCTTCGTAAGTTAAAAATACGTCATTTTTCTTACTTTTCAGAATTAACCCCCCCCCCCCCCAATAGATCGGATCCGTTCCAATTACGTAAATCACGTATGTCAGACTTCTGCTTATTTTTCCCACCAAGTTTCATCCCGATCCCTCCAATCTAAGCGTTTTCCATGATTTTAGGTTCCCCCACCACAAACTTCCCCCAACGTCACCAGATCCAGTCAGGATCTAAAATAAGAGCATTGAGACACGATATCCTTCTAAATAACAAATTTCACTGAGATGCGATAACCCCGTTCGTAAGTTAAAAATACCTCATTTTTTCTAATTTTTCAGAATTAACCCCTCCCCCAACTACCCCAAAGAGAGCGGATCCGTTCCGGCTATGTCAATCATGTATCTAGGACTCGTGATTATTTTTTCCACTAAGTTTCATCACGATCCCTTCACTCTAAGTGTTTTTCAAGTTTTAGGTTTCCCCCTCCCAACTCCCCCCTCCTATGTCACCAGATCTGGTTGGGTATAAAATAAGAGCTCTGAGCCACGATATCCTTCTAAATATCAAATTTCATCGAGATCCGATCACCCGTTCGTAAGTTAAAAATACTTCATTTTTTCAGAAACACCCCCCCCCCCCCAACTATCCCAAAGAGAGCGGATCCGTTCCATTTATGTCAATCATGTATCTAGCACTTGTGTTAATTTTTCCCACCAAGTTTCATCCCGATCCCTCCACTCTAAGTGTTTTCCAAGTTTTAGGTTTTCCCCTCCCAACTCCCCCCCCCCAATGTCATCAGATCCGGTCGGGATTTAAAATAAGAGCTCTAAGACACGATATCCTTCTAAACATCAAATTTCATTGAGATCCGATCACCCGTTCGTAAGTTAAAAATACCTCATTTTTTCTAATTTTTCAGAATTACCCCCCCCCCCAACTACCCCAAAGAGAGCGGATCCGTTCCGATTATGTCAATCATGTACCTGGGACCTATGCTTATTTTCCCCATCAAGTTTCATCCCAATCCCTCCACTCTAAGTGTTTTCCAAGATTTTAGGTTTCCCCCCTCCAACTCACCCCAATGTCATCAGATCTGGTCGGAATTTAAAATAAGAGCTTTGAGACACAATATCATTCCAAACATCATATTTCATTAAGATCCCATCACCCATTCATAAGTTAAAAATACTTCATTTTTTCTATTTTTTCCGAATTAACCGGCCCCCCACTCCCCCACAGATGGTCAAATTGGGAAAACGACTATTTCTAATTTAAAATGGTCTCGTCCCTGATACGCCTGCCAAATTTCATCGTCCTAGCTTACCTGGAAGTGCCTAAAGTAGCAAAACTGGGACAGACAGACCGACAGACAGACAGACCGACATAATTGGCGATTGCTATGTGTCACTTGGTTAATACCAAGTGCCATTTAAACCGAAGGTACAATTCATATCATCTTTCCTCAAAATTTTCAGTAACGTTTCATTCTTGAATAAATGACGGCACTATGGCGTTCCCTCCCTTGCTAGAACTCTGAACGTTTTTTTTTTTTCGAGAAGCCTTCTTAAGACACAGCATCAGTTTTTTTTTGCAGTTGAGAAATACTGAAGAGGGCAAGCAAACTCTAAAATAAGATGAATGTTAAAACTTGGAAATGTTTGATAAATGAGAATGGTGATAACTATGTTAAATAGAAGCTCTAAGAAATTGGTCCAATATATCTGCCTATCTTACAATATTTGAAACATAAATTTCCCATAAAGGTCATATACATATAAAATGAGCACAAGATATATGAAGGCGGCACAAATTTTTTTTGGCCTCACTGAAAGAAGAAAAAAATCAGGGAACAAAATCATTTTGTTTTTCTGCTAGATCTTGAAATAAATTTACAAGATTAAACCACTGGTGGTTGGATAGGCCAACCTTGTTTAGTCTAAAACTCTAAGTTTGGTTTGTCCAGGGCTGCCAAATCGACGTTCATTGCAGATTTTCCCCTTTTCGGCATTGATTTTCCCTTTCGTGCCTATCGTTTCGATTGCTGTTTCGAATGAATAAATTAATTTCAGCTAACGGGTGAATAATAGTAGGCACTAAAAATTGAGAAAAGGTATTTTATCTGTCATATGAATGTCTATGGAAGTGAAGTGAAAATTTATAAACGGGCAAAGTCTAACGTGAGTCATTATCAAACAGTTCGTGGTAAGAAACTGTAGAAAAGAGCGACCCGGCTTAATAATAATTGAAACTCTAAAAAACGGAATTTTGATACCAATTGTTAAATCAAAAGAATCGAATTTTAATGCTGATTTTGAATATATATAAGTTTCATCAAGTTTAGTATTACCCATCAAAAGTTACGAGCCTGAGAAAAGTTGCCTTATTTTAGAAAATAGGGAGAAACACCCCCTAAAAGTTGTAGAATCTTGATGAAAATCCCACCATCAGATTCAGCGTATAAGAGAACCTACTGTAGACGTTTCAAGCTATAAAAATATGGAATTTTGTATTTTTTATTAGAAGAGAGATCACGATGTGTGTTTGTTTTTTGTTTGTTTTTTTCCCCAGGGGCGATCGTATCGATCCAGTGGTCCTAGAATGTCGCGAGAGGGCTCATTCTAACGGAAATTAAAAGTTCAGGTGTCCTTTTTAAATGACCAAAAATTGGAGGGCACCTAGGCCCCTTTCCACGCTCATTTTTTTCCAAGGTCACTGGATCAAAATTTTGAGATAGCTATTTTGTTCAGCCTAGTCGAAAAGCCAAGTAACTATGTCTTTCGGGACGACTTAATCCCCCACAGTCCCTGGGGGAGGGGCTGCAAGTGACAAACTTAGACCCTTGTTTAGATATGGTAATGTTTACTGGGAAGTGTACAGACGTTTTCAGGAGGACTTTTTAACGTTAAGGGAGGGGGGTCGAGGGTAGGGCGTTACGTGGGAGTATCTTTCCATTGAGGAATTTATCTTGAGGGAAGAAAATTTCCATGAAGAGGCCTAATTTTCCAAATTTCCAAATTTTCCTAATATTCCAAATTGGAAATTCATAATTTCCACGACCGATTTTCTAGCATTATTAAAAAAAACTAATGAGAAAAAAGGGTTTTTCTCAGCTGGAAGTAAGGAGCAGCATTAGAACCTAAGTGAATAGAAATCATTACCTATATAAGGGGATTCATCTCCTCCACGATACCTCGCTCTTTATGCTAAAGTATTTTTAGTAATTTCAACAATTTATTCTACGGCCTTTGTGATTCACGGGTCATTCTTAAAGAATTGGGACAAAAATCAAGCTTTAATGTAAAGAGTGAGGTATTGACGAGAGGATGAACCCACTCATATACGTAATAAAAATATACAAATATATATGTTCATTACTTAAGTTAATTCGTAAGTTACGTATATTCATTACTAATATAAACGTTCGTAAAAAAATAAAAAGTTCTAGTTGTCTTTTTAAGTAGCTAAAAATTGCAGGGCAACTAGGCCTCCTCCCCCACCCTTTTTTTTTATCAAAATCGTCCGATAAAAATTATGAGAAAGCCATTTAGCCAAAAAAATTTTCACTTTACCTCCACGAGTCAAAGTTTACCTTTGTATCTCAAAGTGTTTTCAACGGACCCCTGTTAGTCAAAACTACGTTATGCAGGTTGCAACGTGTAAGCTTTGATATGTGTTAGTTTTATTTAACATATTTTTGTATGAGGTTCTGTTATGTTCAGGTGTCTATTTCGGGTGTATTTCAGGTTGTTCAGGTGTCATGTGCCTATGCGAGTGTTTGTGTGGGTATTATATAAATCTCCCTTCTTTACCTTGAATATTAAAACTGAAATATTAAGATTTAAACAATTATAGACTCTATGATAAACCAAATGATCACTTAGTGGTTTTACAAATAAACGGTTAATTTATAAAAACCGTTAAAGCAACAAAAACGACGATTAACCAATTATTAGCGGTGACCATAAGAGTTTTGCTTTTGATATGTGCTTTATAAACGGTAAAGTTTTCACTTTTGTTCGCCAAATCAAAAATGTGGCTCCATCAGTAGGTTAACGTACTAAACAAAGTTGGGCAGTTGATTGGACATATTTAGAATTACCGGGTTTTTAGATATAATAATTGTAGCTTATTTATAACCTATTTTATAACATTGATTAAAATATTAAGATCGACATGTTGCAATTTACAACATATTTATTTAAATATCGCATTAAAGTCATTTAAATAACATTATATCATATTAAAGATTAAATTAATATATATATATATATATATATATATATATATATATATATATATATATATATATATATATATATATATATATATACATATATATATATATATATATATATATATATATATATATATATATATATATATATATATATATATATATATATATATATTTATAATTGATACAATATATAATTGATTTACTTACAAAATAGCAGATTCAAAATAGCTATAACAGCCGACTCAGAAAGTCCGTCGCGTAACAAGCTAACAAGCCCAACTTTGCCTCTATATCTGGATCATTAACGAATGGAACTTTTGACTTTTTTGTGTGAACTGACTATCTGAAAATTTTGATCTGATGTCATAGGGGTTTGTAGGGAAGCCCAGGGGGTGAAAAGGGTCGATTTGTCTTCCGATAATATATTGTCCTTTATTTGGGCAAAAGAGATATCATGAGTTTTATTCCAAGTTTTAAAGACCATCCAATCTCTGCAGTGGCCAGAGAAAAAATATGCACAAAACACATCGCTGTTTACTATCTCAGCACTCTAGCATTGACTCTAAAATACCAAATTGAAAAACAAAATAGTGTGTGGATGCAAACCGTAAATAAGTTGCAAGTGACTTTCGGATTACATCACATTAAACAAAGCAGACTTTCCCGTTCTCATTTGTTCTTCCAACATTTGGCATTCTTTGTTTGTTCTAAGTTTTAATGCTCTTCGCATGTATCAGAAAGAAAGTTTTGCTTGTTGATTCGGTCAAGTCAAAATTCATCTGAATTAAATGAGCTTGTCAAATTAATCTCTAGATTAAATCGTCACATTGAATTCAGAAATAAGAGATGCAAGGCAAGGAAATCTTTGTTTTAAAACAGTTAAAATTAGAATTTAAATGAGAAGACTCGGATATAATTTCAGCTGAATCGTACAAATTTCAAATTTATATTTTACAACTATGTCATTCTTGTAGTTCTTCGCAGTAGCTTTTGTAGCTTCTCTGCAGCTAATAAAAGGGATTTTCAGTTGGAATTAAATCTGTATTGAAGGACATAAGAGAACTAATGAAATGAAATATTGGTTTTTAATATAGCCTGTCAACGCTCGAATGTAGTGTTTACACAATTTTTTCAGCTTGATAGAGCTTATTAAAAAAAAAAAACATAACAAGGCCACCCCGAGTCACACTCCCATTTTCGTGAAAATCTGTTATTGATGATGTTTATTGTTCCATAAACTTTGTCACAAATTTATTTGATTTTTACCTCAACTGTAAAATTTATATTTTACTCAGTGATTTGTGATCAATGCCTAGTGATTTGAGCAAGGCTGTTGATAATTCATTTTTTAATTAGAAGTAGGCTTCGGTTCATTTGTGAGTTCATTTGTTCAGTCCATGTTAATTACAAGCTTGTTAAAATTTGAACTACTTTTAACCGAAGCGATATGACGAGAAATATTATTTTAAAGTACCAAGGACAATAAAAATAGAATCTGATGGTTTGAATTGGTTAAGTTGAAACTTACGCAGCAGTATATATATATATATATATATATATATATATATATATATATATATATATATATATATATATATATATAAAATCGGTAGAATTTATTTGTAGTGAAATAGACCCTTCATATGCAGTTCTGAAGTTTTCCTAACAGTGGGTGTCAAGTATAAGAAAAAGAAAGATTGGTGAAAAATCTGAAAAAAACAGCATCAAACAGTTTGGATTTTCTTTGAAGTTATGGTAATTTTGAGAATTCAAAAGAGTGTTAATGTTTCATTTTTTTTTTTACCGACAAAAATCGTTGTCAGCTTTATCTTAAGTAGTTGGCTCATTTATTTTGAAAATACAGTGTTGCCCTGAAAATTTCATAAACTTAAAACAACCAAAGCGAAAATCTTAGAAAATTGTGTTTTCAAAAATGAGTGCACCTAGGATGCATCAGAGGGCCAAAAATATTTTGTTTTTATTTTCTTGGTACATTAAGTAATTTTGAATTTGGATTTGGCTATTTGACATCTGTTTACCATTGAGGAAAAAGAAAGTGCGATTCCAGTCAAAGTAAAGATCGGGCGTTGAGGAGGGAACAGCCCCTTTCATACGCGGAGTAATTTCTGTTCGTTTTTATTTTTAATGTCGCTCCTTACTTTCAGCTCAAAAAACTTGTTTTTTTTTATTTAATTTTTTTTCAAATAGACGGCAAAGTTGCCGACTATGTGTTATTTGTGGCAATTGGTCTGAAATCATTTCTTTTTAGGTGCAATGGGCTTGTGATTTAAGGAGAAATTTGATAATGATGAGCTGCTTGCTCGGGTTCCTTAAATCAGACCAACCTTTCCTAGATTCAGTATCAAAATACAGAATTTCATTGTAAAAAGTATAGAGGCCCCAAGAAAGGATTGTTTACTTCAAACGTACCATTATTTTTCGATTTGTTGTTTTCTTTTGTACATTGAATTTATTGTTTTGGATACTGATAAATTATATTTGACTGAGACTTCAAAAAGAAACAAAATACTTAAAATCTTTGATTTTGCTTTTATAAAGAAAGTCTTCCCCGTTTTGGCTTTATTCTGTTTGTAAGACATTCATTATTCGATAATTGGACCACAAAAAAATGTTCTAAAATAAAACTATTTTCAGTTCAATGCTCCATTATAGGTACTCCTGTATCTTTTTTTCCTATTGTTATTCACACCTATATTCCCTGAGAAGAGTTGGGGTGAACTGGATGATAAAGGCCATGGGAGAGGATTTAAAAAAATCGGAACTTCATGAGGGGATGTAATGAGTGAAACTTTAAATAGATCGAATAGAGGAAAGGTGCTCGCAGCTTTGCAGCTTTTAGAGGAAAACTTTAAGCTATTAAAGGTATAAAGTTTTCCTTTTAGAGGAAAACTTTAAAGCTTTTAGAGGAGCTTTAAATAGATCGAGTGGAGGAAAGGTGCTCGCAGCTTTGCAGCTTTTAGAGGTGCTTGCAGCTTTTAGAGGAAAGGTTTGTTGACCTCTGGTGGCTTGACGCTGCATTGAGTAGTAGTACACTGACTGACTGACTGACTAATTTATTTACAATTAAATACCATTCAAAAACAATTACCAAGAGAAGGCATCAAAGCGCCTGATATAGGACTCCTGCATTCCTTTGATTCTACTGATTACTCAACGATTAAAAAAAAAACAACTCAAAATGCCCTCTTTCATCATACTCTATTCATTAAAAAGAAAGAAAAAATATTATAAATAAATCTAAATAACTATGTTTCGTCAATTAAGAAAATACATTTTATGTATTCACAATTCTTGAGAATGCGTACTGGAAAATTTCATCCGAAACTCTTTACTTTTTGGAAGCGTCAATACTTAGGCCACACTTTTTTTTTCATCAAAAACATACCTATTCATTTGCGCTGATTTGACTTACTGTTAAAACTATACTCGGCCATTGATGCTTGCAAAAAGAATAAGGAATTGGGGAAGGTGCTCCCACGAAAACCGTCTGAATTCCAAATAAAGAAACATATGAATGGAAGTAGTAAAAGGAACAACATGCGTCTTAAAGGCATTGTTTACTTCTTTTCAAGTTGTAAGTCTGTCATGTCATAAACAAAGTCACTACTGGGCAGAAGAGACTAAGGGAAAATCTTCATTAAAGTGCAAAGTATCCCTAAAGTGTGTCAAAACAGGGAAGCCCCCTTTCCTTCCTAAAAGAAATAAATCATAGTTCATCTTCCGTCTCTCCTCTTCAACACTAATGGCTCATGATCATATTTTGCCAAAAAATTAAAATTAGTAGTTATGATTAATATAAAATTTCTTCTTTGATTTATTTGAAACTATTACCATCAACATACGTTCTTGTAGATATTTATGAAAAGGAAATAACATTCGTCAGCAATTTTATGCCTTTTAGTTTAGACATATACCCAGTTAGAAAGTATAATTTTAAGATACACTGCTTTACGTTTTTATGTTGAATTGCTCCGTTAGGGTGCTTCATCATAACTGACGTAAAAAAAAATATGTTTCGTTTCATCCAAACGACGAAAGTTATTTCGAAATCAATTGCTAGAAGTTGCTTTCATTGTATTTTTTTTTAAATCACGCAAAATTAAAACTTATTGCATGCATTTCATTTCATCACAATTAAAGTAAAGAGTGACATGCATAAGTACATACGGGTCATTTTAAGAGTTACATGGGTCACTCTTTACTTACAGTGTGTTTACCGTGAACCGTTTAATATAGACGTGGTTATTTTCAAACAACAGGAAATTTATTGTTAAAAAGACAAAACTCAGTAAAAACGTCTGCCTCTAATCAAGTGAAAAATCTATCAAACAGTTCGTGGTAACGAACTGTAGTAAGGAGCGACCCGGCTCAATAGTAACCAAAACCCTAAAAAATGGAATTTTGGTACCAATAGCTGCATCAAAAGAATCGCATTTTCATGCTGATTTTAAATATATATAAGTTTCATCAAGTTTAGTCTTACCAATCAAAAGTTACGAGCCTGAGAAAATTTGCGTTATTTTAGAAAACAGGGAGAAACACCCCCTAAAAGTCATAGAATCTTAACGAAAATCACACCATCAGATTTAACGTATCAGAGAACCCTACTGTAGAAGTTTCAAGCTCTTATCTATAAAAATGTGGAATTTTATATTTTTTGCCAGAAGGCAGATCACGGATGCGTGTTTATTTGTCTGTTTTTTTTTTCCAAGGGGCGATCGTATCGACCCAGTTGTCCTAAAATGTTGCGAGAGGGCTCATTCTAACGGAAATGAAAAGTTCTAGTGCCCTTTTTAAGTGACCAAAAAAATTGGAGGGCACCTAGGCCCCCTCCCACGCTAATTATTTTCCCAAAGTCAAAGGATCAAAATTCTGAGATAGCCATTTTATTCAGCGTAGTCGAAAAACATTAGAGCTATGTCTTTGGAGACGACTTATTCCCCCACAGTCCTCGTGGGAGGGGTTACAAGTTCAAAACTTTGACCAGTGCTTACATATAGTAATGGTTATTGGGAAGTGTACAGGCGTTTTCAGGAGGATTTTTTTGGTTGGAGGCAGGGGTTGAGAAGAGGGGGATATACTGGGGGAACTTTCCATCGAGGAATGTGTCATGGGGGAAGAAAATTTCCATGAAGGGAGCACAGGATTTACTAGCATTACTTAAAAAAAAAGGATGAAAAAATAAATATGAAAAAGTTGTTTTTTTTCAGGTGGAAGTAAGCAGCAGCATTAAAACTTAAAACGAACAGAAATTATTACCCATTAGAGAGGCTCACCTCCTCCTAATACCTCGCTCTTTACGCTCAAGTATTTTTAGGAATTTCAACTATTTATTCTGCGGCTTTTGTGATTCAGGGGTCATTCTTAATTAATTGGGACAAAATTTAAGCTTTAGTGTAAAGAGCGAGGTGCTGACGAGGGGGCGAACCCCCTCATATCTATCTATTTTCTATATATATATATATAAAAATAAGTTGTTTGTTTGTATGTCTATCGACTGACGGCATTATAAGGATTAAGCTGTATGTCGTCATGAAGTTGTTTGTCGACTGACGTCATGTTTGTCAACTGATGAAATTACAGACCGGGACACCGATATACAAATGACGACCGGGACACCGGGACACAGGGAATATAAATGACGACCGGGACACTCAAAGAGAAATTACAGACTGGGACACCGGGAAACAAATCACGACCGGGACACAGGGAATATAAATGACGACCGGGACACAGGGACACAACTACAACGGGGACGCCAGGGGCACAGGGGGGATATATAAATGACCAGGACACAGGGAATGTTCGAAGAGAAATTACAGACCGGGACACAAATGACGACCGGGACACCGGGACACAGGGAATATAAATGACGACCGCGACACAGGGACACAACTACAACGGGGACGCCGGGGGCATAGGGGTATATATAAATGACGACGGGGACACAGGGAATGTTCGATTAGCAATCACCATCAACAAAGATCAAGGGCAATCATTAGAATAATGAGGTATAGATCTGAATACAGATTGTTTTTCCCATGGACAATTATATGTTGCATGTTCAAGAGTCAGTAAACCTGACAATCTATTTATATACACAGACAATGGGACAGCGAGGAATGTTGTATATTTGCAAGTTTTACGTAGTTGAAAATATATATATATCTATATATATATATATATATATATATATATATATATATATATATATATATATATATATATATATATATATATATATATATATATATATATATATATATATATATATATATATATATATATAAACATATATATATATATATATATATATATATATATATATATATATATATATATATATATATATATATATATATATTCACGGGTGGGACACAGGGACACAACTACAATGGCGCGTAACTAATATGGCGCGTAACGACTTACGCGCGCGGTGGGGGGGGGGGATTGGGGGGGCTCCCACCAACTAGGTATTGGGGTGGCTCGAAGTGCCATCCCAACAGCTAGTATGTAATAAATACATGAGAATACAAAAGTTCTTTACGTAAGCTAATTTATAAGTTACGCATATCTTTTACTTATAAAAAGATTCGTAAAAAATTAAAAGTTCTAGTTGCCTTTTTAATTAACCGAAAATCGGAGGGCAACTAGGCTTCCTCCCCCGCTCTTTTTTCTCAAAATCATTCGATCAAAATTATGAGAAAGCCATTTAGCAAAAAAAATAAATATACAAATTTCGTTTTAATTATTCCTCTGCGGAGAGCCAAAATCAAAACATGCATTGATTCAAAAACGTTCAGAAATTAAATATAAAAAAAACAAGTTTTTTTAAGTGAAAGTAAGGAGCGACATTAAAACTTAAAACGAACAGAAATTACTCCGTATATGAAAGGGTCTTTTCCTTCTCAATGCCCCGCTCTTTACGCTAATGTTTTTTACTGTTTTAAAATGTAGAGTTAAGAGAAAGAGTCAAACTTTAGCGTAAAGAGCGGGGCGTTGAGAAGGAAAAGCCCCTTTCATATACGGAGTAATTTCTGTTTGTTTTAAGTTTTAACGTCGCTCCTTACTTTCGCTTAAAAAAACATGTTTTTTTTATTTAATTTTCGTCTATGATCACATTTGTTCATCAATATAAACTAGATGACCTGACATATAGACAGACACGCAGCCTACGTATACTGCTGTCCACACATTCGACAAATAGAGAAAATTCATGATTTCTACAGTGGTGCCAATTTAGGAAAATCTACGGGGCGGGGGAGTAAAGTTAATTTATCTAAATCAAATTGGAGGGGCGTTTCTGTTTTTTTTTCTTTTTTTTCAATAAAATACAATCAAAAATTTTTTTCAACTAAGTACCAAAACGAGTATTTTTCAAAATGTAGGAGGAGAAAAATAACTTAAATAATAGAGGATACTCTCTTCCCCCATTCCCCCCCCCCATTACCACTTCTAGCTTTCTACAGTTTTTCTACAGCTCTGTATAATCTTTGTCTTTTTCAGATTTTGACGAATTTGTCCCTCTTCCATTGAGGCAATAAATTTTTACGTCTATGCCTCCTGAAAAAAATATTTTAGTTACTTTTCTGACTGCATAGCTTATTTTTATGGCACTTGGTATTTACCAAGTGACATATACCGGTCGCAATTTCTGTCTGTCTGTCAGTCCCGGTTTTGCTAGTTCGGGCACTTCCAGATTAGCTAAGACGATGAAAGCTGGCAAACATATCAGGGACGGGACCAGATTAAATTAAGAATACTTTCTTCCCTAGGGTATTCGCTTAGGAATACCCGATTCAACCATCTGGGGGTGGGGGGAGTGGGAGGACGATTAATTCGGAAAAATTAGAAAAATGAGGTATTTTTTAAGTTACGAATGGGCTGTCGGATCTTAATGTAATTTGATATTTAAAAGGACCTTGTGTCTCAGAGCACTTGTTCTAGATCCCAACCGGATCCGGTGACATTGGGGGAGTTGGAGGGAGAAACCGAAAAATTTGGAAAATGCTTAAAGTGGAGAGATCGGGATGAAACTTGGTGGGGGGAATAATCACAAGTCATAGATACGTGGTTGACATAACCAGACCGGATCCGCTCTCTGTTGGAAAGTTGAGGGTAGGGGGATTCCCAGTGCTTTAGCGAGTTCGGTGCTTCTTGATGTGCAGGGACGATGAAAATTAGTAGGCGTGTCAGGGACCTGTACAAGTTTACTTGATAACAGTCTTTTCCCTGATTCAACCATCTGGGGGCCTGGAGGGAGGGGAAAACGCGAAAAATTAGGTATGCTTATCTCACGAATGGGTGATCGGATCTTAATCAAACTTGATATATAGAAAGATGTCATGTCTCAGATGCTCTGTTTTCAATTCAGATCGGATCCGGGTACACTGGGGGACTGAGGGGGAAAATAAAAATCTTGGAAACCAGAAATCTTGGAAAACGCTTAGAGTGGAGATATAAGGATGAAACTTGATGTGAAGAATAAGCACACGTTCTAGATACGTTATTAACATAACCGGATCAGATCCGATCTCTTTGGGGGAGTTGGGGGATTTCTAGAGCTTTGACGATTTCGAGAATAGGCACAAGCTCTAGGTGCGTGATTGACATAACCGGACCGGATCTACTCTCTTTGGGGAAGTTGGAGGGGGGCTCCAGTGCTTTGGCGAATTCGGGGATTCTGGATGTGCTAGGACGATGAAAATAGGTGGGTGTGTCAGGGTACAAATTGACTTGATAACAGTCGTTTTCCCTGATTCGACCATCTGGGGGGCTGAAGGCTCTTGGTTCTTCCGACCTCGTCACAAGTGCAATATGAGCTCTCGGCTCTTGTTTATCTTCTGTGTTTAGTTGCTTCGGTCTGGCCAATGTACATATTTTTGTAGCACCGTGGCCAGAAGTATTTTTGGGGGTGGGAGAGAGGATCAAATACGTTGTAAGAGAGTGATTTGAATCAAACTACAAAAGGTGTACTTTATAGCTAATGTGTAACTAAAACAACCAAATTTCTTCATAATTTTTTCTTTTCAAATTCGGCTCCCCCATAACTATGCCTCTCATTCTTATGGCTCAGTAAAACGTGAATAGTGCATGCAACTTCGGTAATTCCAGGAGATGCATTATCTGACATCATTTACTTATGTTCAAAACACACTAGAATGTTATCAGATAACTTTCTCCAAATGAGACCCAATAGCTATCAGTGAAAGCATATACTTTCAGGGTTAAGGTTACGTCTATCCGTGAGGCAGATCTTGTTGGCTCCCGCATTTTTTTGTTTTATTGCAGATGAATGAACTGTCAAACAGGTTTTATAGTTTGCAAACATAGATATTAAATTTTGACCCATGGATTTTATTCGAAAGATTAGAACCTTTTTGGGTCAAAGAATCCCCTTAGCATTATTATTCGGGCTTGCAGTATGAAGTTCCTGTAATTTTTAGAAAAGGAAGAGAAAAAATAAAAATAAGTTTAAGTTAATACAAATTCAGCATTTTTAATACACATTCTAGTCCTATTCTTGCAAAAAGTACTGATTTTAGGTCATTTTCTGAAGACTAAACGCATGCGTTATTGAGGCCCTTTTAACCTCTAATGTACAATTTCATATTCTCACAACTGAGACACCTCGTCTCTAATAATAAGATGATAGTTCCTCAGAGATAAGTTCCTCAAGCTTGGGGTATAGAGGTTTCAGCTCATTATAGCCTCTTTGACAGTACGACCTTTATTTTATAATGGGCTCCTGAAATAAGATAAATTACATTGAAAAATATCAAATTTGAATAGAAATAAGTCATGGAAAAACCATTAAAACAGAAAAAGACTTAGAGAATGTATTTGCTTCGCGAACTTTTGGGATCCTTTGATCATTGGGAAAGGAATTTTTCTCGAACTATTTACTGGTTTCACCTATTACATGAACATGTATGCCACGTTGCAAAATATATCTTTATTACCCTTTGTTTAACTACTTTCTGCTATAGACTTAGCACCTTCTCCTGCTACTGGCCTGTACTGGCTGCAGTCATTGATCAAAGTCCGTCAATGAATAATTAGAAATTCGTACCACCAATGATGAGAGTAATCTAAAAAACATTTAATCATCTCGATCTGATTTTGCAGTTTACGTAGGCCTATAGTTCATGATTTCTTATTAGCAGCTGTTACGATTTCATCATTGAAGCTTTATTGTTTAAAAACAGTTTACTTTCTCTCAATTTCGTAACTAAACGGTAAAAAAAAATTATAGTTTTATTTAAAATTTATAGCAACAGAAAAATGATTTGACACCTCTTTACTTTTGCCGTGACCACCGGAATATACAAGCTTAATGGCTTGTTCCTGTCAATAATTAAATAAAAAAAAACTAGTTTTTTTAACTGAAAGTAAGGAGCGACATTAAAACTTAAAACGAACAGAAAATACTCCGTATATGAAATGCGTTGTCCCCTCCGCAATCCCTCACTCTTACGCTAGAACTGTTTGATTTGAAAGCTTCGTTTGAATAAGTTGATATAACTTCATTGATTCATGTACAACGTTGCATCGTCCCAAGAAAGAGAGGAGGTTAGGCGGAATGAGGGTTTCCGCCTAACAGTGATTAAAATGTAGAAACCGTAGGAAATATAGAAATGTAGAAAATCACGAAAACAGTGATTAAACTGTAGCTTGGCACTCTGGCCAATGACACTCCAGGTGTATATTGTACAGTTGGGAGGATTTAGGACGGAGGCCCTACTCTCATTTGTTAGTATTGGTTTTGTTCTAAAACCGACTTGATAACTCATTGTAGTTTCTATTCGTTCGAATAGCACCAATTCACGTCAAAATAGAGGGAGAGGCAATAGCTTATCTAGGATTTTTTTTTCGGAGGATTCATTTTTTGAGGAGGAGGGGGAGGGTTAGAACAAAGTATTTACAGAGTGCATCAAAATTTGATTATATGCATTTTTAATTTTTTTACACATCAGAAAAAAATTGGGGAGGGGGGCTAACCAGTAACCCCCCTGGGCATGGCTTTGAGGAGATGCAAATATTTTTTTTAGAATTAGTAATAATACTATTTTGAAAATTGCTACTAAATTTGTACTTTCGAAGACCCTGGGAAGTTATATGTTTGTTCTCTGTCTTAGGCTCGCACGCAGTAATATTTTAGGGGGATGTAATTAAAAACACTACTATGAATGATTTGAATAAGAAATCACCATAAACTAGGCCAAATTTATGGTTTCGGCGGGGCTGAAATTACACGTTCCTGCCCTGTAGCCACAATTCGGGAGGCCTTAGTACTCTTAACGAAAACATGCTACATCCTCCTCTTGTAAGCGAACAATAGAAGAAATTTGGGATTCAAATGAGTAATATACTTTATTGAAACATTTTGTGTTCTTAAGACATTGCAAAATAAAAGAAGTTTATAGTTACAATAATTATTACATGAATATAAAAAACAATGATAAAACTTAAAACGTTTCGGGAGGTTTTTTTAAGGGGGATTTCCCGGGGGTAATTTTACACGGAGGGGGATTTACCGGCCTGATTTGAAAAACGATCAGAAACTAAATAAAAAACAAGTCTTTTCGACTGAAAGTAAGGAGCAGCATAAAACTTAAAGCGAACGAAAATCGTTCCGATTTTGAAAAAAAAACTTGTATTTTTCTATTCAATCAAATAGTTCGTGGTAATGAACAGTAAGTAAGGAGCGATGCGTCTAAATAGTAGCCGAAACTGTAAGAAACAGAGTCTTGATAATAATAGATACATCAAAAGAATTAAATTTTGATACTTATTCTAAATATATAGAACTCATTAAGTTTAATGTTACCCATCAAAAGCTACGAGCCTGAGAAATGTTCCTAATTTTGAAAAAGGGAAGAAACACCCCTAAGAAATCTGGTAATTCTTATGAAAACCACACCATGAGACACAGGATAACAGAAACTCTACTCGAGAGGTTTCAAGCTCCCATATATAAAAATGTGGAATTTTGAACTTATTGCTAAAAGTAAGATAGCGGATGCGTTTTTATTTGTTTGCTATTTGTTATTATTTGTTTTGTTGTGCGGTCATCCCAAGAGTGACCGTATCAAACCAGCGACCCTAGAAAATTGGGAGAAGGCTCATTTGATTGGAAATCAAAAATTGTAGTGCCATTTTGTGACCAAAAATATTGAAGAGCAGCTACCCGCCCCTTCCCACTTTTTACCCAAAATTGTCCGATAAAAGATTTCGAGATAGCCATTTTCTTCAACATAGTCAAAAGATATCTTAGTCAAAAGAAACCATATCTTTCAGGATGACCTGGCCCGTCACAGCCTCCAGGGGAAGGGCTACAATTATGAACTTTGCCCATTGCTTACATATAGTATTGGCTATTGAGCATATATAAGCATAAAGATATTTTCAGGGGGAGGGGATTTTCTGGTGGGGTTGCTTACGTGGGAGGATCTTTTCATGGAGGAATTTGGTGGGGTAGGGAATTTTACATGGGAGCTGGATTTCCCAGCATTACTTTTAAAAAAACTATCAGAAATTGAATAATAAAACAGTTTTTTGCAACTTAAAGTAAGGAGTAACGTTAAAACTTAAAACGAACAGAAATTAGTACATATATGAGGGGGTTGCCTCTTCCTCATTACCTCGTTCTTTACGCTGTTTTTTGAATTTTTAAGAAGCTTATAATTCTATTTAGTATCTCGTTAGCTGTGCAAACTGTTGACATATATTAGACCCCCTATTAATTTCTACCAAAACTGCTTTCGGAAGCTGTCCGTGGTGTTGGGAAAATTTACAAATGGACTCTTGTCTTTGAAACTGTCAGCCGACTCGCGAAATGGCATTTTCAGTATTGAACGTCCTTAATACTTAAACAAAAGAGTGAACTTTAGTGTAAAGAGGGAAATATTGGAGCGGGTGGAATCCTCGTCTTACTTAAGATAATTTTGTTTTTATGGGACTTGGTAAATACCAAGCGCCATTTAGCGATCGCAAATTCTGTCGTTCTGTCGGTCCCGGTTTTGGTAGTTTAAGCACTTCCAGATAAGCTGGGACGATGAACTTTGACAGCCGTATCAGAGACCAGACCAGATCAAATTATGAATAGTCGTTTCCCCAATTCGACCATTGGGGGGGGAGTGGGGGGATGGTTAATTCGGAAAAATTAGAAAAAATGAGGTATTTATACCTTAGGAAGTAGCTATCGGATCTTAATGAAATTTGATATCTAGAAGGATCTTGTGCCGTAGAACTTTTATTTTAAATCCCGACCAGATCCGGTAACATTGAAGGGTTCGGAGGGGGAAACCTAAAATCTTGGAAAACGCTTAGAGTGGAGGGATCTGGATGAAGCTTGGCGGGAAAAATAAGCACAAGTCCTAGATACGTAATTAACATAACCATAACGGATTCGCTCTCTTTGTGGGAGTTGGGGGGAGGGTTAATTCTGAAAAATTAGATAAAATGAGGTATTTTTAACTTACGAAGTAGTGATCAGATCTTAATGAAATTTCGTATTTAGAAGGACCTGGTAATTCAGATCTCTTATTTTGAATCCCGACCGGGGGGGGGGGGACCGAAATCTTGGAAAACGCTTAGAGTGGAGAGCTAAGGATGAAATTTGGTGGGAAGAATAAACACAAGGCCTAGATACGTGTGTGACATAAACGGACTGAATCCGCTCTCTTTGGGGGAGTTGGAGGGGGTGTTAATTCGGAAAAATTAGAAAAATTGAGGTATTTTTAACATACGAACGGGTCATCAGATGTTAATGAAATGTGATATTTTGAAGGATATCTTGTCTCAGAGCTCTTATTTTCAATCCCGATCAGATCCGTTGACATTGGTGGGGATGTAGGGGGGAAACTAAAATCTTAGAAAACGCTTAGAGTGGAGGGATCGGGATGAAACGTAGTGGGAAAAATAAGCACAAGTCCTAGATACATGATTGACATAACCAGAACGGATTCGCTCTCTTTGGGGGAGGGTTAATTCTGAAAAATTAGAAAAAAATGAGGTATTTTTAACTTACGAAGGAGTGATCGGATCTTAATGAAATTTCATATTTAGAAGAACCTCGTAACTCAGATCTCTTATTTTAAATTCCGACCGGATCCAGTGTCATTGGGGAAAGTTGGGAAGGGAACCGGGAATCTTGGAAAACACTTAGAGTGGAGAGATCAGGATGAAACTTGGTGGAAAGAATAAGCACAAGTCCTAGATACGTGATTGACATAACCAGACTGAATCCATTCTCTTTGGGGGAGTTGGAGGGGTGTTAATTCGGAAAAATTAGAAAAATTGAGTCTTTTTTACTCAAGAACGGGTGACCGTTCTTGAGGTATTTCTAAATTTGATATTTAGAAGGAACTCATGTCTCAGAGCTCCTATTTTAAATCCCGATCGGATCTGGTGACATTGGGGAGGGAGTTGGAGGGGGAAACTGGAGATCTTGAAAACACTTAGAGTGGAGAGATCGGGATGAAACTTGGCGGGTAGAATAAGCAAATGTCGTAGATACGTGATTGACGTAACCGAACTAGATCTACTCCCTTTGGGGGAGTTAGAGGGGTCCAGTGCTTTGGCGAGTTCGGTGCTTCGGAACGTGCTAGG
Organism: Artemia franciscana; assembly: GCF_032884065.1. Taxonomy (NCBI): domain Eukaryota; kingdom Metazoa; phylum Arthropoda; class Branchiopoda; order Anostraca; family Artemiidae; genus Artemia; species Artemia franciscana. Next base: position 40,603,495 of record NC_088865.1, read on the forward strand.
ACGATGAAAATTTGTAGGTGTGTCAGAGACCTGCACAAATTGACTTGATAAAGTCGTTTTTCTTGAGTCGATCATCTGGTGGGGGGCTGAAGGGAGAGGAAAAATTAGAAAAAAATGAGGTATTTTTAACTTACGAGTGGTTGATCGGATCTTAATGAATTTTCTTGTCTCAGAGCTCTGAATTTTCGTGTCTCAGAGCTCTTATTTTAAATCCCGACTGGCATTAAGCCTCTGATTTTCCTTTTAAATTAATCTATTGATTCTTAGAATTTTGCTAGAGCTCATGCCATATGAGCTCTTGGCTCTTCTGACCTCGCCACAAGTGCCATATGAGCTCTTAGCTCTTGTTCTTAAGGTTCAACGCCACTCTTTTTTTATTTGAAAATAAACAACTTGTTTTGATTTATCACAGACGGACTTTGCATGCCACCAGACTAAGAGACATTGAGAATTAATCTTTATTACTTAGCTGAAGAGCAATAAAATTATAAAGATTGAAAGACTGATAAATTATAATCTTAAATAGCTATTTACACCCAACATACCGATGTTTTAGCTACACCGATATCCAGCCTCTTTCAAAACCAGATATTAGTAAAAACACCTTCTTGCCAAAAGTAACTAACGTTGTCTGTTCTTCATATTTTCAATATGCTGTACAATTTCAGGGACAGTTAAATCTCAAGCCCTGATCTCTGCGTAGTATTTGGTCGTTTTTGGTAGGTATTTTTTTTGAACAGTTGACTGAATGTTTTTAATAATACTATGTAGTATTTATTTCTCATTTGAATGGCTTAATTAGTTTCAAATACTCTCTCTTTCACCGAAGATCATAAAGCGTTGAAGCCATTTGTTCGCTCGTATGGTGTAAATATAGCATATGATGTTTGACCTTAGTTAGTATGAAAAGGTCTTGAATTTGTAAAATATGATGATTATCATTTTTTTTCTTTGTCATTTAAATTTGCAATCTGTTTTTTTATTGAACTAGTTTTTATGCTTCTCTTTTCACGACTCAAAAAAAGCATAAATAATTCCAAAGTCGTCACTGTAGTATTTGACTCATATTAGAAAGAGGGTGGTTTATTTCTATTTTTAATGAGGTAATTCTAGAAAATAAACAGATGGGGTAATTCAAAAGAAGCTATGTGACATTTAACTTTAAAAAATGCTACTACTACTACTAATAGCAACAACTCACTGCAGCAACAAGATGGACCAACACAGCTGCGCGCGCTCCTTCTCCATGCCAATCTATTCAAGGCTTTCCTTTTTACACCTTCCCAAGAATCCTCAATTTGCTGTAAATCCTTTCTTACGATCTCTCTAACTCCATTCGGGAACGACCCACTTTTCGTTTGGCCCCAGATAGTTGGCAAATATGGTTTTCTTTGACAATCTGTCATCTTTCATCCACAGATGGTGTCCTAGCTATTTCGGCATTTCTCTCCTTATAACCCTAAAAAGCAAAATAGACGGCTGGAAAGCCGTAGAATTGTAAAGATTAAAAAATGATAAACTCAAATCTTAAATGGTTACTTTCACTGATCTTACCAATATTTTCATTACTATTCAGATTCATTTTTGAATAAATGAATCTGAATATTTTCATTACTATTCAGATTCATTTTTGAATAAATGAATCTGAATATTTTGGTTACACCGATATTTAGCCTATTCCAAAACTAGATATTAGCTGATGCTTGTCGCCTCTTAGAATTTGACTTTTAAAATATTCTTGTTGATACTATTTATCGTCTATTCCACATCACAGAGAGATTCTTTTCGAAGCTATTGATCATATCTACATGTTTATTTAAGTTTGTCTTGTTAATCTCATCGAAAAGTGTCATTTAGCACTAAAAATAGCACTTTTTGGTGCCGTTTGTGAAATTGAAAGATTGGGAAGTATAAACGGGTACCGTTTTAAAAAACAGGTTCTGTCGAAATCAGAAAAACTTTAACTGGAGGCTTACTGCTCCCTCTTTTGTATACCCCCTCTTTCAGTCACCCTTTGCTCATAAAAACCAAAAAAAGATTTCAGAAACAACTGTCTAAGGAAATAATTATGTTAACTTTGATTTTGGAATAACAACGGTTATCTATGATTATCTTAACAGTAGCCTAAAAGGTAAGTACTAAAACAATTTTTAAGAAATTTCAATTAGTGGTTAAAACGCTGATGTGTCTTTTTTGTATATTCTTTTTATTTCTTTAGCATTAGTGGGCTACCGAAACATCGTAGAAAGCTAGTCTAACAGTTCATTTGAAAGCTAATGCTTACTTTTTTGTGCTTTGCGTAAATTTGTCTGAATAAGGTCATTGTAAGATCGTATATGGCACCATGGGACTTTTAATGTCATTTCTGAAGTGCATTTGGCTACAAGCATAGACAATGTAGCATTGAAATCTCCATCGCAAAAGTCCTTAACCGGAGGCTTAAAATCCCCTCTTGAGTATTCCCCTTCCGGGTCTAATAAATAAGTGAAAAATAAAAACGAGTTTTGAGAAAAAAGCTCTCCAATGTAATAAGGGTTTCGTTCAATTTCAAAGCTTATTATGGAATAAGAATTAATATTTGTTATTGCTTATCAAGGAACAAGGAATTAGAATCTTTATTCCTTATTAAGGAATAAAAAACTTATTAAGGAATAAAAAAGGAAAAACTATTTTTGTTTATTTCACCAGTAAGTAAATTACACCCAATCTCAGGAATTTCGAGAAAGAACTTGAAACCCAAATGTGTCTTGCTTTCTTTTTCTCATTTAATTCATTCCTGGGGAATTGAATTTTTTCTAATGTTCATAATATTTTTAATCTTTTTTTCGCAATCTGACATTAAAAAAGGCTTATTTCTTAGGACCGATTTACTTTTCAAGCCCTCGCATCGCTCTTTACTGTCGCTCCCTACTTTCGGTTAAAAAAAACTTGTTTTTTTATTATTTAATCTTCACAAAGAAGGAGATGAGATAGTACTAAGCCATATGACATCCAGGTTTATCAAAAGCGAATCATCATCGCAATCTTAAATACTACGATTTTCATCACCATTTTTATCGCCATAGACCTCATTGCTTTCTTCGTTGGTTATCATCATCCCTGTTTTTGGCGTTCTCGCCATTATTATCAACGATACCATCGTCACCTAGGTCATTATTGTGGCTCTTGACGTCGACAATGACCGATTATTATCATATGCCTAGTTTCCACGTTAGTATTATCGTCAACGATAATACCCAACAATTGGACTATCTGTCTTTATAAGAAAAGATCAGATAACTTAGAGAAAAGATGGCAAAATTGTCATGTTGCTCTGGGTCATGTAATATAATGTTTTGGTTCGGTGTTTTTTTTTTGTGTGTTTATTTCATTTTGTTTATTATTGTTTTTCTTAGCGTTTTCGCCGTATGATCTCACAAGCTGAGCTTTTGCTAGTGATTTTTCTTTTTGCACTTTGATTATTTTAAATTTCTTTAGTATCATTAGGAATTGCACTTCCTTTTGCAAGTAACTGCTTTTAAATAATTGTGGAAAAATCATAAAATTGATTTTTTAGTTTTTCTGATATCCAGTAAAATTTATCTTGTGTGACTGCTTTTTGAATGACAATGGTGTCATTATCTTCGGTTGTCTGAGTCTTCATTTTTCAAATTTTGTTTTGTCTCTCGGTCTTATCTCATGTTTTTCAAAAGATTAGTTCCTTTTAGTTCATTTCACTGTTTTTGCTTCTAGTATATTATATATTTTTGACTTTCCACTTTATAACCGGTAAAAATAAAACATACATTATTGTTATATACAAAAGTTTGCTTTTATTGCTTTTTTTTTAATTGGTATTACTAACTCCATTAATGAGGAATAAAAAAGAAAAAAAAAATTAAATCAGCTAACTTTAGTATGGAGCTGAGGGCTATATTTAGGGGGATTGGGATAGATAAGGCTGATCTAATAATTGTAATGGTAGTTGCTATTTTGAATACCCAGACCTAATATAGTTCTTGCCTTAGCATTTCCTTCGTGTGCATAAAAGGAATCTAATTAAATAACAAAAATTATATACCACTAAGGCGGGAGGAGAGGCTGGTATTTTGGAAATACTTGGCATCTGACAAAACATGTTTTTGAGCACACTATTTTAAAAGTTAAAACAAGATGCTTTGTCGGATACGATATCAAATTCTTTTTGAAGTCAAGCAATAAATTCGTCATCAATCTGAGTTTTTGCCTTTTTGTTTCTCTTCTTCTCTCAGATGTTCTAAAGACAACTTTTAGCAATATCTCAAAACTGTGAAAATTTGAAGCTTCGTAGAAATTAAATTTTGATGGAATTGACTTATTTAGGATTATTTTACATATGTCTATGCTAATCAATATTGACAATAATTAATAACCAAGAATCAATTAAGCATATGATTAAGCAAATGACCTTCAGAATAAACTTAGCCTCTGCGGGAGCTAAAGGAATCGGCTGCGCCATGAAGATCCTGTTCTGGAGGTCGTAGATTCGACCCGAACCCTCAACCTCGGGAGCAGGATCTCGATCAGTGTCGCGTTAATTATGATGGCACATCAAAGAGCCATGACATCTGACCATTCTTGAAGAACGATCATACTTAAATCAATATATGCATTCTGTATTTTATTTATTCAGGGTTGGATCTATTGTCGACGCAAACCTTAAAAAATATCTTATATTGAAATGAGCAAAAACACTTGTAAATTAAATTTCAAAACACCTTCAAAATTCTGGAAATGTTGAAGGAAGAAAAATAAGTACTTTTCTTATTTAAAATGTGCCATTTGACGAACGAACATGCACATAAATAAGTGTAAAAAATTTCTACAATTTTGGGCTTGTGTCAATCGATTTATTTAAATATCAATATTTATGAAAAGAACGTTTGATTCTAATATTTACAATACAATAGTTTATTTTACAGTGCCCGGTTTCAGCCCCTGTCTCATTTAAGAGAAGAAGGTGGTCGCGCCAGATATCAAAAATATGTTATCGAAAGTTTATAAAGATTATCTTATTCTTTTTTAATGTCAGATTACAAAAAAAGATTAAAAAAATACTACGAACATTAGAATAAATTCAATTCCCCAGGAATAAATTAATGGAGTAAGAGAAGACACTTAAATGCAACACCAAAGTAGAGATTAAAAAGGAAGTAAACAAGCGACAATTTTTTACAGTCTACTTAGATTTTTTTTTCTACTGTATTTTTCCAGTAGGGTATTTGAAGGGCTAGTTTTGTTTGTTTTTTAGCTCTCGGAATGCCCAAATTTTTTTTTATTATTGAGAAGGAGGCCATGGATGATTTATAATAACTCTTTTTATAGTTAAATAACTCCTTTTGTAGTTATATAATAACTATACGTTATCATATCTAGTTTCTTGACAAAACATTGTAATCTATGTCATAACCACAGTTTTTGTGTCTAATTTTGAAAATGGAACATTGCTACATCTTAATTTAACTACCAGTATCTGCGGATTCACTCAAAATGTAAAACGTTTTACCCTCCTACAACTAAACCACTAGTCATAGAGACCTCCGGCGGCAGAAATCAATATTCCTGATATCAAAAACACATCAAGTCTAAGAAAAGTACACCATTATTTGGTGGATTCGTTTTCTTCTTGTATTAAATAAAAAAAACGAGTTTTTTTAACTGAAAGTAAGGAGCGACATTAAAACTTAAAACGCACAGAAATTACTTCGTATATGAAAGAGGCTGCTTCCTCATCAACGCCCCGCTCTTTACGCTAAAGTTTGACTCTTTCTCTCAATTCTTCTTTTTAAAACAGTAAAAAACTTTAGCGTAAAGAGCAGGGCGTTGATGAGGAAGCAGCCTCTTTCATATACGAAGTAATTTCTGTGCGTTTTAAGTTTTAATGTCGCTCCTTACTTTCAGTTAAAAAAACTCGTTTTTTTTATTTAATTTCTGAACGTTTTTGAATCAATGCATGTTTTGATTTTGGCTCTCCGCAGAGGAATAATCAAAACGAAATTTGCATATTTTTTTGGGGGGGGGGGCTAAATGGCTTTCTCATAATTTTGATCGAATGATTTTGAGAAAAAAAGAGCGGGGGCGAAGCCTAGTTGCCCTCCGATTTTTTGGTTAATTAAAAAGGCAACTAGAACTTTTAATTTTTTACGAATCTTTTTATTGGTAAAAGATTTACGTAACTTATAAATTAGCTTACGTAAAGAACTTTTGTATTCTCATGTTTTTATTACATATATGAGGGGATTCGCCCCATCGTCAGTACCTCGCTCTTTACACTAAAGCTTAAATTTTATCCCAATTCATTAAGAATGACCCCTGAATCACAAAAGCCGTAGAATAAATAGTTGAAATTACTAAAAATACTTTAGTTTAAAGAGCTAGGTATCATAAGGAGGTGAGCCCCTTATATGGGTAATAATTTCTGTTTGTTTTAAGTTTTATTGCTGTTCCTTACTTCCAGCTGAAAAAGATTTTTCACATTTATTTTTTAATTCTTTTTTAAATAATGCTAGTAAATCCTGATCTCCCTTCATGGAAGTTTTCTTCTCCCATGACAAATTCTCGATGGAAACTTCCCCCAGCATATCCCCCTCTTCTCAACCCCTCCCCCCAACCAAAAAAATCCTCCTGAAAACGCCTGTATACTTCCCAATAACCAATACTATATGTAAGCACAGGTCAAAGTTTGTAACTTGTTGCCCCTCCCACGGGGACTGTGGGGGAGTAAGTCGTCCCCAAAGACATACTTATAAGGTTTTTCGACTACGCTGAATAAAATGGCTATCTCAGAATTTTGATTCGTTGACTTTGGGAAAATAAGTAGCGTGGGAGGGGGCCTATGTGCCCTCCAATTTTTTTGGTCACTTAAAAAGGGCACTAGAACTTTTCATTTCCGTTAGAATGAGCCCTATTGCGATATTCTAGGACCACTTGGTCGATACGATCACCCCTGGGAAAAAAAAAAAAAAAAAAAAAAAAAAACAAATAAACACGCATCCGTGATCTGCCTTCTGGCAAAAAATGCAAAATTCCACATTTTTGTAGATAGGAGCTCGAAACTTCTACAATAGGGTTCTCTGATACGCTGAATCTGATGGTGTGATTTTCGTTAAGATTCTATGACTTTTAGGGGGTGTTTCCCCCTATTTTCTAAAATAACGCAAATTTTCTCAGGCTCGTAACTTTTGATGGGTAAGACTAAACTTGATGAAACTTATATATTTAAAACCAGCATTAAAATGCGATTCTTTTGATGTAGCTATTGGTATCAAAATTCCATTTTTTAGAGTTTTGGTTACTATTGAGCCGGGTCGCTCCTTATTACAGTTCGTTACCACGAACTGTTTGACAAAATACTGATCTTACAGGAAATTTTCTTAGATGAATGTCCAGGTATACATAATACAGTATCATTAGAGTGTGGAGGATAGATCGTCAGGATAGCTCGGATAGCTTGTCAAAATAGACCACATATGTATATAACAAATAATAAAACATGCAATAATGGAATAAAAATCATAGTGTTTTAGGAGGAGTGTACTGCGTGCGTACTTCTCTGTGCTAAGCAAATTATCTACTGTAATACAAGTGATGCTAAAAAATATTTTTTGGAAAACCCATATTTACGTAAATTTGTAAATTCCACAACCTCAGGCCAAGCGAGTTATATCGATTGGTTATATCCGTTTTCTCACATTTTGCTACATTCTTCAAACATCTAGAACTGTGTATTGTTTCCAAAATTAGCTATATTATCATATACACACTAAATGGAAATTTGATGATCATAAAATGGATGAATTCAAATTTGAAATTTGATGAATTTGATTATCAGAGTTGTTGCTTAGTATCTAAAAAAAAAAAAACAGAAAAAAAGACTTGTAAAAATGCAAAAGGAATTGAAGGATGGGTTATCTACCCTCTACTCCTGGTGTACATCTTAAAACACTACTTGCTTTACCATGCGTGGCATAATTCTGCCCCAGCACACCATGAATGGCTTACTTCCGGCCGAATTTTGCACGCTTTAGCCCTGAGTGGCACTAGTGGAGACATTCATTCAAAGCGGACAGCCTCTAGAAGTTACTGTAACAAAAAGATGCATAAAAACAAAAAGTTTGCCTTCCAATCTGATATTGCTTCAAAATTTAGTGTCATGAAAACACTAAACACACAAATAACACATTGTTTTTATGTTTCAAAACTTCATGATGTTTTAATCAAAGCAAACATAAATTATGCTGAACTTCATTTTACCGGCGAATGCGCTACAATAAATAATGCCAATTTTTAGCTTCCTGTTAACTATGCAAAAAAGAAAAAAACATGGAATGGGCGTTTTATTATGAGAATTTCATTAACTTTTTCCTTGTGAAATCCAGTTTTTGTCTAGTATCTAAAAATGGGGTCAATTTAGGTGAAATCAGCTAGTTTTCTACTTTATTAAATGCAAGCCAAATTAAAGGATTTTGCTCTAGGTACTAAAAAGCCAAGATAAAACAATCAATGACAAGGCCATATCAAAGATTTTTGTTCTGAAGGAAGGGATATTTTTTGGGGGAGGGATATTTTTTTAGGGGGGAATATGAAAAACTTCAAAAACGCATAAGAAATTTTTTTTAACGCAACTTTATTAATTTTTTGCCATTTGCTTTACTGTTTTATTAAATTGGTAAATTTTATTAATATGTGGTAAATTTTTATTAAAATAGTAAAATTGGTAATAAATTTGATGAATTTTTATCCATTTTTTATACCGTCTTTTCTTTTATTTTAATTATCCAACAATAATCGATAACCGCAATCAATCTTCAAATCATTTTTTTTTTCTCTGTGTAATTGTGAACATTTAGCTTTTATTGTGAAAACTATGGTAAACAAGACCATGACAGACTCTATATAACAAAATAATGAATCAGAATAATACATCATAATAATACATCATAATGAAATTATAAAGAAAAACATAATACTGTTACATCGAAGAACATGATAATAAATCATAGTAACTGATATCAAGTAGTTTGTGGTGACGAACTGTAAGTAAGGAACGATGCGGCTCAATAGTAACCGAAACCCTAAAAACAGAATTTTGAAATCAATAGAAATATCAAAAGAATTGGGTTATTATGCTGATTCTAAATATATAAGATTCAGTAAGCTTAGTGTTACCCATAAAAGGCTATGAGCCTGAAAAATCTGTGCTTAATTTTTGGAAAAGGGAAGAAACATCCCTTAAAAGTCAGAAATCTGAAGAAAAATCACACCATTAAATTCAGCGTATAAAAGAGCCCTACTGTAAAAGTTTCAAGTTCATATCGGCAAAAATGTGGAATTTTATGTTTTTTGCCAAAAGAATTATCACGAATGCCTGTTCATTTGTTTTTTCATTGTTTTTTTTCCCAGGGGCGATCGTATCGAGCCAATGGTCTTAGAAAACTGGGAGAGGACTCACTTGAGCGGAACTTAAAAGTTCTAGTGCCCTTTTAAAGTGACCAAAAAGACTGGTGGGCAACTAGCCTCCCTTCCATGCTCCTTTTCTGCCCAAACCGTCTGATTAAAATTTTAAATGCCCCTGGAGGCAGGTCTTTAGCTTAATAAAATTTGCCCATTGTTTACGTATACTATTTATTATTGGGAAGTATACAGGCATTTTTCAGAGGAGGGTTTTGTGCTTGGACTGGGTCTCCATATTGAAAATTCTCCATTGGGAGGTAAATATAAGGGGGTGAACTTTTCATGGGAAATTTTACGAAGGGAATTTGACACAATCCTTATAAAAATTATTTGTATTTGTATTAATATCTCTTTGCCGACTCAATTTTGCACTTAGAGATGTTCCGGAGGAATTGTCCGAGAAAATTTTCAATGTGTTTGGATTTCTGGAAAAAAATTACCACGGAAGGGGGTATTTCAGGAGTAATCTGAAAAATAAATTCAATTTCAAATGTAAGTTTGCTAAGGACAATTTTTCAGGCTGAATCGTCGGCAAAGAATTTTACGGAAGGGTGGTGGGACGGGATTTCATTGAGGATGGAATTTTCCGGGAGGAATTTTACCGGGAGGGTGTGTTTTGCGTGGAGGAACATCCCACGGAGGATTTTCCTGTGAGGAGAGGGAATGTTTCATTGAGGGTGAGCCATATTTACTGGCATTAATTGAAAAACGATCAGAAATAAAAGAAAAAAATTCAACTGAAAGTAAGGAGCTACAATAAAACTCAAAACTAACAGAAATTATTCTGTATATGAAAAAATTGCCCCTCCTCAATACCTTGTTCTTTACGCTAGAGTTTGACTGTTTGTTCCAATTTTTTTTAAATTACTCCTGAAACACAAGGGCCGTTTAATCGGAGTAGGAAGCTTTTTTTGAAAGTGCTGAAATCTTTAAAGTAAAGAGCCATGTATTGAGGAGACAAACAACCCTTTGATATCCGGAATGATTTCTTTTCGTTTTGAGTTTTAATGTTGCTCGTTACTTTTGGTTGAACAAACTTGTTTTTTTTCTTATATTTAATAATATAGCAGAGCTGGCCGAGCCTTATTACATGCGTGAAGCCACATTCAAACAGTCATTTCGATACGAGAGCCAGCATAAAAACAAGATGTTAAAAATATCATTTGTTATGGAATTTTTATTTTCTTGGGTATATTTTAAAATATAATACATATATTTAAATTGCATTTCATGACATCTATTGTTTGCTGCATTATTATTTGTAATTGGGCCGTCCATTTTCTGGAATTGGAGCTATAGTTCTTTAGCGTGATACAAATTAATTCTGTTATATACTAATATGTGAGTTTTGAACGTTGCTTTGACATTATAAACTTCATTTTTGAAAGAAGGGCCTAACACCATTTTATTGTGCCGAATGTGGACAGTAGTCTGCAAGCACCATTTTTTGAATTCGGGTAGTTTGCTTGTAACCCTAGTTTCTGAAACTCATATGCAGATTGTGCTGATTTGTGATGCATTTTAAGACTGTGTGCACAAGACATTATAGTTCATTACATTATGATGGTACAGTTAGATATGAATAGCATGAATTTTGTCATATTTCTTTTATTTTCATTCAATGAAATAAATTCCATATCTATTAATTTTTCGATTATTTTCGAGAACCGCATTCAGTCTTAAAGACCTGAGTTTGACTATGCGTGTAGTATAGCATAATCCAATTTTGACGAGTCGTGAAATTTTCGTTTTGTTTTAAGCTTAATAGCAATTGCAAATGAAATTTAAAAACAAAAACAGAATAAACTATCTTACTCAAATGAACCTCAAGTGAAAAAATACAAAGTAGAGATTACTGGTATCAGCTATAAAATCAAAAATCAAATACCTAAGAAATTCATGAGTAAACTTTTCATTAGATATTTTGTAAATGTTTCTTACACATTATGATCAACAAATAAATTTATAAGCAAAATCTTGGTAAGAGCTAAGAATCTAATACTATGTAGCAAAAACCAATCGGCTCGTAGGCTATAATCAGTGACAAATTTGTCGATGTAATAATAATAATAAAAAGCAAGAAGGGGACCAACCACAGAGAAACAGAGAGTATACTTACAAAAATTATATGACTAAAAAACTATTTGTCGTTTTTTACTGGCTTAAGATTTTATGCAAAAGAACCAACCAGGTTTTTAAAAGTCAGAATTATTTGTCTCTCGAAAATTAAATTTCCTAGTCTTGCTAGATTGTTGACATAGCTACCCCGAAGTATTAGTTAAACCGATTTTAAACAGGCGTGGCTACTGTTTTGTTCTGGAAAAAGGAATAATGCAATTGGCTTGCGATAATACGTCATAAAAATAAACCAATGCTCTTGAAGCATACATTTGAACACGAAAATATATAACAGTTATCTTTCGTTGCCTCTTTAGATGAACTAAATAAAAAGCAGATTAAATCACAGGATATATCATAACAAATTGAAATTTTGGAAGGCTTGCACTTGAATCCTCCTCTTGTACACTGGCTTTAACTACGCATAAACTGAAATCAGCACAACATTACCGCTCGTCCCGTAGAAAAACCGCATTTATAAGCCAACTGTTCGAAGCACCACACACTGGTTAATAATCTTTTGGAATGACTATCTCTCGCTTTCAATATAGCATAATAACCATAATTCTACAGTTGTTAATGGTTTAGTTAATATTATTCAGTCTTTAATTGTATACATCTCCGCCTCCGAGAAACAGAGGGACTACTTCTAAAAAATCATGTGACTCCTAAATTTTCCATAGCTACTATGATGGCAATTCCTCCTTGGTGAATATCCCCTCCCTCCAAGAAAAAGCATCCTTGTCTTTGTATGTACATCAAGCATTGTATTTGTACAGAAGAAAACATTGGGGCAGTGACGGACTCAGTAGGACACATCTCTAGGAAATCAGCGTAGACGCAGCCAAGAACTCGGAATGACAAGGGAGTCACTGCGACGTGTTCTTACGTTTAATTGAACACGTTTAGTAACGTATAGTTGAACAGTGAGGGACAGTGTAGTCCCTCACTGCAACAATGTTTTATTTTGTCCTTGCACTCTTTTTCCTGCCTAAATAAGTTCCCCCTGTGGCTTTAGAACTTAAGTCCACTACAGTCCCATGCTCTCTGAACTTCGTAACCTAACTAGCAATCGTTGATTTTGGTGGAAAGTTGCGACAAGGGAAACATTTTCGAAATTGAATTTGCACACTCTGGTATGATTTTGTCGCAAAATAGGTCTTCAGGGAGAATATGTTCTGCTGTTTTGTCCAAGATATTTTTGGGAGCAGACGATCATTCATAGGTTCACCTTTTAGTCTTGCAACCGAAAATACATTCGTTAAAAAATTGTTTTTTTTATCGAATAACATATGGGTACGCATTTTTTTTGGGTCACCCTTTAGCATACAGCTGTGCATTTCTTAGTTTTTCAGTTTAGAAGTTTTTCAGTTTCAGTTTCAGTGTTAGAAGTGAGTGTGTATAAGCCAAGAACTCAGTAGAATCAACACCATCACACGTTGACCATTATTGGGACCAAATCTTCTCAATTATGGATGCTGTTGGTGGGCTAAAGTTTATGCTTTTTTGAAGTTTGTAAAAGCTGTGTTGGCTTTAGCTTGTTTGGTTGTTGTGTTTGATATGCCCAAGTTTTGCGAGGAGTATAAACAATTCCTTACTATGACAATCACTATCCTCAGATTCAACTATAATTTTTAAACACAGAAAGCCGTGGGTGTTGACAAAATTTTTCTGTTTTATGTGCATCTAGGGCCTGAGCTTCTTCGTTAATTTCTTACGCGTAACTTTGGAATAGGTTTTTTTTTTTACACAAAGGTATTACTAATCAATGCCAAAAAAGTAGAGAAGTAAAGTTGTAATAATCCCTGACACTAGAAAATCTGGTTTTGCAATCCAAATGTAATTTTTAGGCTCTCCACCCATTAACCAGAAATATTTTCCTAAACGTGGAGTAAAAGCGGTCCAGGACGAGTTAGCTCAGAAAGTGTTCTGGTCATTTACATTATTATCTTAATGAAAATTTATGTTTAGCAGCGAGAATGGCATGAAAAATTGGCATTAATACATCATACTATTTCCGGGATATAATATGTAGGCGACACTGTTCATGAATCCTTTAAAGGCCGTAAAGAATACCTTGGGACTTCCTTAGTTAAGTCTGTGAATTTTCTGTATCTCGTGAGAAATTTTAATGCCTGTCAACACTCTTGGAAAGTTTTACCTAAAAACTTCGTGCTTAAATGTGTTAATAGTGTAGTGATAATTGAATGTGAGCACCGATCAAATATGACAAGCGTGGGAGAAACTGCCAAATAGGATATTTTTTATGATTACAAGTCTGCAATTCTGGATCTCTTGTTGATCGTTTTTAGGTTTCTTTTTGTTACGTTTCTAGGTTTCTTTTTGTTTAAATTCTTAGTCTTTTAATAAAATAAAAACACTGAATGAGTGCGTTTAGTATTAAAAGGAACCATATCCACACAATTCCAAGCCAGTGGCAGATCCAGGGGGCGCGCCCCCTGACTTAGTTGTGAATTTGTGATTGGGACCGCTTGCTCTGGTTTGGGTTGGGACAAGAGTAATTTTTTTTGTAATTGGTTTTTAATAGTTGAGTTTTCAATAAGTTTTTAATTATTAAGATTGTTTGTTTTTGCAAACATGTTTGAAACAAGGTTTTAGCTACTTTGTGCAGTTTCTGTTAAGTTTTACTAATGACGCATACCGTCAAAAAATATTTAATTAAATTTGGATTTATCAAGTGAATCTGTCCGTATTACCGCAAAAGCCAATTGGAAGATTAAAATCTTCATTTCGTAAAAGCAAGGAGGGGAAATTTGAAATCCTAACTTCTTTAGGCTGTCGAAATTATATTTCAGGATTGTGGTGTCACAACGGGACTGAAAAGCAAAATATTTACCTCTTTTCTCTACCAAAATTTGTTTTCGATTCTTGCTATGGCCCTGAGGCGAAGAAATTGATATTATTACATGTTTTGGTTTTTTGGGTTTTTCTTTTTTTGCGAAGCGGGGTGGTTTTTGCAACCTTTTTTTTTTAGGGGATGTGCATATTAGAAAGTAAATGTATGAGAATTGCAAAAAATTATTAATTTAAGTTTTGGATTTTGGTCAGCAAATGGTGGGCACTTTACAGCCTATTTTAATCAAATTAAAACTCTGCATTATATGACATGTCACCTTCACTGTTCATCCTAAGACATTAAAATAATGGCAAAACTCTTTAGAATTTTAATAAAGGTTCGTATAAGTATATACTTAAAACTAAGTATATGAGTCATAATACTCCTTTAAAGGTCGGAGTAATCATTTAAGAGGAATAAATCTTCGAAAATTTTTTTTATAAAAGAAGGCAAATAACTATATGTTTTTTTTCTAGCTGGAATAGATGGGTCTCTGAATGGGTCTTCGAATCAGTAGAATGGCATCGCTTTTTTCTAACATTTACTAATAAATATCGATAAAAAGTGGAAATTCATACAATTTAAGTTAACCACGGAAACGGAATGCAACTACAATAATAGATCTGCGTTGCATGGGCAACATGAGATGTTGCGGCAACCTTTGTTCGGCTTCGCCGAGTAAAGTCTTGCGAGAGTAACACTTCAGTTTTGTTTCCTCGCTTCGATTAAACGCTGAAGTTGTCAATCTGTAAGGATCTTAAAATAGATACTAGGTACACCAACTCGTAAAAGTTGCAAATCCCTCATTGCAACTAGCAAAAGTTGCAAACCCCTCATCACTGATGATGATTGTAGCCTAACGGCCGATTATCAAACAGTTCGTGGTAACGAACTGTAGTAAGGAGCGACCCGGCTCAATAGTAACCAAAACTTTAAAAAATGGAATTTTGATACCAATACCTACATCAAAAGAATCGCATTTTAATGCTGATTTTAAATATATAAGTTTCATCAAGTTTAGTATCACCCATCAAAAGTTACGAGCCTGAGAAAATTTGCGTTATTTTAGAAAATAGGGGGAAACGCCCCCTAGAAGTCATAGAATCTTAACAAAAATCACACCATCAGATTCAGCGTATCAGAGAACCTTACTGTAGATGTTTCAAGCTCCTATCTACAAAAATGTGGAATTTTGTATTTTTTTTGCCAGAAGGCAGATCACGGATGCGTGTTTATTTGTTTGTTTTTTTTTTCCCAGGGGTGATCGTATCGACCCTCTTGTCCTAGAATGTTGCAAGAGGGCTCATTCTAACGGAAATGAAAAGTTCTAGTGCCCTTTTTAAGTGACCAAAAAAATTGGAGGGCACCTAGGCCCCCTCCCTCGCTAATTATTTTACCAAAGTCAACGGATCAAAATTCTGAGATAGCCATTTTATTCAGCGTAGTCGAAAAACCTCATAACTATGTCTTTGGGGACGACTTACTCCCCCACAGTCCCCATGGGAGGGGCAACAAGTTACAAACTTTGACCAATGCTTACATATAGTAATGGTTATTGGGAAGTATACAGGCGTTTTTAGGAGGATTTTTTGGCTGGGGGAGGGGTTGAGAAGAGGGAGATATGCTGGGGGAAACTTTCCATCGATGATTTGTCATGGGGGAAGAAAATCTCCATGAAGGGAGCGCAGGATTTACTAGCATTATTTAAAAACACAATGAAAAAATAAATATGAAAAAATCTTTCAGCTGGAAGTAAGGAACAGCATTAAAACTTAAAACAAACAGAAATTATTACCCATTTGAGGGGCTCACCTCCTCCTAATACCTTGCTCTTTACGTTAAAGTATTTTTAGTAATTTCAACTATTTATTCTACGGCTTTTGTGATTCTGGGGTCATTCTTAATGAATTGGGACAAAATTTAAGCTTAAGTGTAAAGAGCGAGGATCTGACAAGGGGGCAAACCCCCTCATATATGTAATGAAAATATGAGAATACAAAAGTTCTTTACGTAAGCTAATTTATAAGTTACGTAAATCTTTTACTAATAAAAATATTCGTAAAAAATTAAAAGTTCTAGTTGCCTTTTTAATTAACCAAAAAATCGGAGGGCAACTAGGCTTCCTCCCCCGCTCTTTTTTTCTCAAAATCATTCGATCAAAATTATGAGAAAGCCATTTAGCCAAAAAAAAATGCAAATTTCGTTTTAATTATTCCTCTGCGGAGAGCCAAAATCAAAACATGCATTGATTCAAAAACGTTCAGAAATCAAATAAAAAAAAACAAGTTTTTTTTAACTGAAAGTAATGAGCGACATTAAAACTTAAAACGAACAGAAATTACTTCGTATATGAAAGAGGCTGCTTCCTCATCAACGCCCCGCTCTTTACGCTAAAGTTTTTTACTGTTTTAAAAAGAAGAATTGATAGACAGAGTCAAACTTTAGCGTAAAGAGCGGGGCGTTGATGAGGAAGCAGCCTCTTTCATATACGAAGTAATTTCTGTTCGTTTTAAGTTTTAATGTCGCTCCTTACCTTCAGTTAAAAAAACTTGTTTTTTTTTTATTTGATTACTTACAAGTCACTGGAACCAACATGTCTTATCACTGGAACCAAATTGGTCTTACCATCAAATACAACGGAAACAAGTAATAGATACACCAACTACCAAAAGTTGCGAACCCCTCATTGCTGAAGATGATTATGAGCTAACAGCCGACTGTTACTTAAAACTCCCCAATATGTCTCACAATTGGTATCGGTCTATTTTTGGTTTCAGTGTGTACCTTACTATTGAAGTTGTCAACCCCTTTAAACTTTCAAACTGGTATATTTCATAAAAGAATTTTTCTACCAAAAAATGGAAGAAATATACTTTGATCTGCCCATCAAGAGTTATCGACTGCCGTCGAAAAAAAATCTATCTGTCTTAGTTCAAAAGTTGACTTTTTTGCCACAGGCCAAGTTTCTAACGTCATCACTTAGAAAAGAGCAAAGCATAAACTTTAATATCCTTAGCAATGAGAGAACTTTTAAAGTTTAAGAGGCACATCTGATACCATTTCTGTATCGGCCTAATTTTGGTTTTATTGTGTACCTTACTACTGAAGTTGTCAACTCCTTTAAATTTTGTAACTAATATATCTCATGGAGGACTTTTTCCACCAAAGCATAAAGATGACATACGCTTCGATCAGCTCACCAAGAGCTATCGACTGCCGTCGAAAAAAAAATCTATCTGTCTTAGCTCAAAATTTGACTTTCTTTGCCGTAGGCCAAGTTTCTAACGTCATCACTTAGAAAGGAGCAAAGGATAAACTCTAATTTCTTTAGGAATGAGAGAACTTTTAAGGTTTAAGAGGCACATCTGATATTATTTCTCTACCTCCATCCCATGTGCAAGAAACGGAATGACAAACTCAGCTGAAATCACAAACAGGAATGTGTAGAAACAAAATGTGTAGAAACAATTTTTGGCTCCAGGCAAGAGTTCTAAGAAGCTTTCCAAAATGCAGTAGTATTCATCAATCCAGCCTAATATCCACACTTTCCGTAAAAACCGCAGAGGTTAGAGCCTTACCACTTTCTAGGAAATAAGCTGAAATTGGGGTGTTAGGAACAAAAAAAAAAAAAAAAAAAAAAATTCGACAAAACCAAAGTGTTGCTCTCGC
The DNA here is from genome assembly GCF_032884065.1 of Artemia franciscana. NCBI lineage: Eukaryota > Metazoa > Arthropoda > Branchiopoda > Anostraca > Artemiidae > Artemia > Artemia franciscana. The sequence continues at coordinate 40,621,610 of NC_088865.1, forward strand.
AACACAATTAGTTCATAATTTTGCACCTTCTCAATACCAACCAGTCACAAAATATAGTTGTGTTTTTGTATAAGGGTTGCATATATTTGTCCATAAAATTGTCTAAACTGCTATATATACCGCTGAGGATTTTTATACTTACTTTGATATCTGCCATCAATCGTATTTCCACGATTAGTTGTTTATAAATCAAAATTTCTATAGGACAATTCTTCTGCTTAATGCTAAATCTGAATCAATTTTTTATTTTTGTGCTCAACAGGCATATTCAGATTCAAACGTTTGAATTGAATATCTGAAAATATCAAGATTAAAAAAAAATAATTAGAAATTTCTACGGTTTGTAACCCTGAGAATTTAAATTACCAATCTATACCTATCAAATACAAGGATAACAAACACATAAATGTTTATTTTTTAAGGAGCATTTCGGCTCATATACCTAGTTTGATGCACATATTGGAGTTCATATTTTTCTGACGATTTTGGTTTTTGTTCGAATATTTTAGGATGAATAGAGGAGGAAGTACTAACAAAGAGCTCTAAACTGACGGGACTAGCCATTATAAACGTTCACCAAAATAATGAGGTAGACATCGACCGTGTAATAGATATGGCAGGAGTGGAAATCGAGAAATCGACTGTTCCTAATAAAATTTTGAATTCTGTAATTTAAGCGAAATATATCAAACTTTAAAAAGTTGAAAGATAGCCTACGCTACGTTTTTATGAAAAGTATAATTTTCATTATTAAATTTTTGAGATTTCGTTAAAGTGGACACTGTTTATTAAAACACTATATTTAGAAAGAAACAGTGATTAGTTAATGCTATATTGCCTATACTTAAGACCCTCGTTTTAAATGTCTACTATGCATTTCTGCATCTTCCTTCTGTTTTTTGTGTTACACTCCTAAAAAAAACTAGTATTTAATGTTTAATATTCTTTTACGAATATAAAGTTATATCTTTATCCTCATTTCCTACTCTTCATTACTATCATATTTACTAAGCGATGCCGCAAAATTAGGCGACATGCTAAATGGTTTGACCTATACAAATTCTCACAAAGAGTGCATGACTCCAAAAGATGGTTCGAGACCTTTTATTTTTGACAATAATAATAAAAAGCTTAACTCACTTGCTATAGTGGTCAGAGGTGCAAAGGCAAAAAACTATGCAGGTAATATTAAATATCATATTTTTTTATAGATGGTGAACAGCTTTTTTCTATGGCGGGGTGGTTGTTATAGCTTAATATTTTTTTGAATCAACATTTTTATACCATTTCAATATCAACAGATTAATTAAAACTTTAACCCTCACCAGACTTTAGACTAAATTTACGACCATTTCCGCTACCTATCTAGGACACAAAGTTGTGGAGGTTCCCTTTAAATTACGGGTATTTCTTTGCTCGTAAGTTTATCGAAGCAAACCATTATGTAACCCAACCCCCTAAAGAAAATTCTGGATCCGCCCCTGTTCAAAGCCCACACTTATGAGGCTTTGAAATTGTCCAAGAAAAAAAAACATTAATTACGGTTATAAATAGAATTTTATCTCACTGGTTAAACATAATTTCTACTTTCTGAAACTAGAAGACTAACATTGCTACGCATATAACAACCTGATTATGTTTTACGCCTAAGCAAAAATTTATTTTGGAACTTAAAAGGATTTTAAGTGCTACTTCTCAAAACAATACATTAGATTTGATCTCTTTTGGTTCGGGTCAAGCTCCCAAAGTAAGCCTCCTAAAATTCAAATGCTCATTTTTATAATATTTTTATGACAATTAATGAATTTTGAGGCATACTTGTAGGATATGGGATAGCCTTGCCTTCAAAAAGTGCTGCCAAATGTCCGATATTAGGCTATATAAAATAAAATGTGCCCAAAGCACAGTTTTTTTTGGGGGGGGGGAATGCGAGAAGGTGCAGTTAAAAAAATCACTAAGTAAATGTATTGATTTGAAAAATTCAATTTGCAACAACCTAGAAAAAAAAACAGCCAATTGGCGCAAATATATATATATATAAATAAATATATATGACAATGCTGCAATAATTTTAGAGATAAACTCAAACAGAATGTGCTTATGATTCCGGTTAAGTGAAATGAAGAACTGATTTGGACGTTGAACTTTGACACACATTGAATTCGTGTGGTGGTAATATAACAATTATCCAACAGAAATTGATTGAAAATCAAATGTTAGCCTTGACAAAAGGCTGGTAAAATTTCTCCACGCTCTCTTTATTTATTAAATAAAAAAACAAGTTTGTTCAGCTGAAAGTAAGGAGCAAGATTAAAACTTAAAACGAATAGAAATTATAACATATGTGAGGGCGTGTGGTCTTCCTCAACACCTCGTTCTTTATGCTAAAGTTTTTTAGTTCTTTTAAAAAAAGCTTCATATTGTTCTAATGAAACGAAAGTAGTGTTTCAGGAGTCATTCTTAAAAAATTGGGATAGAATTCAAACCATAGAGTAAAGAGCGAATTCTTGAAGAAGAGCAACCCCCCTCATATACGTAATAACTTCTATCCGTTTTAAGTTTTAACGTTGCTTCTTACTTCCAGTTGAAAAAACTTTTTTTTTTAATTTAATTTCTGATCGTTTTTTTAATAATTTCAGGATATATTGCTACACCTCCTCAGAAAAACCCCTCCTCGCCACAGATTTATTCTCTAGACAATTCAATCCTGGTGAAAATTTACCTGGGCAATTATCCTTAGCATCTTCGCCCGTAAAATTGAGTTGGCAAAGAGAAAGCAAGACATAAAACGCTAAAGGAATTCTGACAAATTCCTTCAGTGTAAAATTTCTCATGAAAAATTCACTTCCTGGAAACTTCCCTCCCGATGGAAAATTATCAACGTAGAAAAACCCCTCTCCCTGCAAAAAATCCCCCCACCCTAAAAATACATGCATACTTCCCAGTAACAAATACCATACGTAAAGAATGGACAAATTTTGTAAACTAAAGACCTTTCCCCAGGGGCACTGGGGGTCATGATATCTCCAAAGGCATAGTTAATCGGCCTTTCAACTATGCTGAACAAAATGGCTATATAAAAATTTGGATTATATGATCTAGAGAAAAAAGGGTGTTGGAGGGGGCCTAGTTGCCCTCCAATATTTTTGGTCAATTAAAAAGGGCACTAGAATTTTGAATTCCGTTCGAATGAGCCCTCACCCGGTATTAAAAAAATTACCTTTTCCTTTTATACATTTTCCCGGTGTATATTTATATAGAAAAAAAAAAGAAAAAAAAATCTACAGTAGGGTTATCTGATACGCTGAATCTGATGGTGTGATTTTCATTAGGATTTGTTCATTTTTAAGGGGCATTTCCACCTTTTTTTGAACATCAGGCAAATTTTCTCAGGCTTATAACTCTTGGTGTGTAAGACTAAACTTATTTTCATTGGGATTTATTGACTTTTCAGGGCTGTTTCCACCTTTTTTTTTTGAAAATCAGGCAAATATTCTCAGGCTCTTAACTCTTGATGGGTAAGACTAAACTTATTGAAACTTATATATTTGAAATCAGAACAAAACTCCGATTCTTTCAATGTATCTATTGGTATAATAATTCCGTTTATTGGAGTTTGGTTATTATTGAGCCGTGTCGGTCCTTACTTACTGTTCGTTACCACGACCTGTTTGATTAAATTATTACAAACTACCATCATTCCGATAATTTTGATCATGACATTGCTATATTATCAAAATTATTGAAAGTATTTACGTACTTAAGGGACACTAAAGGCCATCTTCCTCCGAAATGTTTTTATTTTATTAGATTTTCATATAATTTTCTTCAGTTTTCACACAGATCTTTTGCTCTTTGTGGTTTGACGATTCCCTTCTCCTGAGATTAATTTAGTGTACGTGCCTGATTAATAGGTAAAATTCATGCTGAACAGTAGGTGTCATTGATTAATGCAGCAATTTAAGCTGAACATTGATTGAAAAGTCGATACAATTGTACTCTGTTATCTAATGTAGCAACAGAGCTTTTGTAACTTATGCTAGTCCCGCGGAACATTTTTAATACGATACTGCCATGCAATTTGATAATGTTTAGCATTTTTTTACGCGCTTTTCTCCCCTCTGAAACGCTTCTGTTTCACTGCGGTTTGTCAAATTCCTAAGATTTCGTTTTAAGCTTTCTACTGGAAGTACTTAAGGCCTGACATCCATCAGGAGACCACTCCAAGGAGAAATTTTGCTGCTAAGAAAATTATTCTTGAAGCTTCTAGGGTGTGCTTTTCAACCTTTTCAGCCTTAGGTTTTCAGCGTTGCCAATCAACTTTTTCAACTTAATGCAAGGTTTGATGATGACAGGTTAACTTAGATTAGGCTTTTAACCCTAACCTTAACTAGCCTAGACTAACATAATCTATCCTAACCTAACTTTAACTTTTACCATCATAGCTTGCATAAAACTGAAAAAGCTGACTCGCAAAGCTAATTGAATCCAGGCAGAGAAGAAGAAATTGGAAACTTACCGGGTGGATGTCGACATTACCCAGATTTCGGATATTCAGGGTAACATATACATACCTTGACTCTCGATGGGGAAAGAGTGATGAAAGATAATTCCCTCGAGACCGAAATACGCATGGAATGTTGAAAAAATGACTTCAACTTAGTTGAGCATTATGCTCAGGACTTTAACTGGGATGGACTATTAGGTGAAGAAAAAGGAATTTACCTTGCGACGGTTCATGTTATTTAGATGGGAGGGATGAATTATTTTTTAATTTTTGTGTGCTGCTTAACCAATGTTCGTAAGTTTGGTATCATTGGTCTTATATAGGTAACCACAAGTACTAATATTTTTAGAAGCCCCCGCGAACTTCCCAAAGCTGCTGCAAAATATATACATCAGAAGTTTCGAAGCAAGGCCTTAAATTAGGTATCCTTTTCTCAGACCACACTGCCTTTCTATGACGAACAAATAAACGTTCAAATGAGGATGAATCCATTTATTTAGACAGTGAAAACGGGTATAAAAGTCTAGATACTCCGATCACATATTAGTCGTATATATGGGGAAATGAGGCAAATCAAGTATACAGTTATAAAATCATCATCTCGTTTGTAATTAAAAGATACAAAAGACTTTGCCACCTTCATTGAAAATTTATTTTACGTTTGGGCAAGATTAAAGAAGAAAATTTACATCAATACTTTGAATGAACTTTGTCACTGAACTCTCTCCGAAAAGAAGTCTAGTGAATAACCCCTTTAGGGGCACAATACTACATCAACGATTTGCAAGCATCATTTCTGTAACATTTAGTGTGTATTAGCAGACCTATTCATCACTAGGTCGGCACCAAAATTGGGTTAGAATAAAACCGTTAGTAAATTGAAATATGTTTCAGCTCTAGCAGAGGATGTCTCGTCAATTGACTCGTCATTGGCAATGCCAACAAGAACTGTCTATGGATTCTCAGATTTTACTACAACTGTTAGCAATACAGTCATGGTCTTCAAGCCACAAAACAAGCCAACAGGTAAACAAAGGGTTCGTTAACTGTGCTTTTCTTCCGGGTGGGAGAGGATTAACAGCCAATTATTAGACATTGTCTATGGAACAGTGTGCAATTTATATGCTAACCGTATACCCCTTCTTTTCTCCAAAGAAAAACACCGTCTCTCAGCAAAAAAACTCATCAGTGTATCGCTTACTCTACTTTATTATTCTTTTTCATCTTTGTGCTTTTACATTTTAGCCATAGGTATTAAAAATCTCTTAAAAACCAATTTTTTCTCCCTTTTGTCCATTTGTTTAATTGAATTTTATTATCTAAGGATATAGGTATGTTATTTAAAGGTTTACTCCTTGACGTCATTATAGAAATATACAAGCATCGATGAAAAAAAAATTCTTAACGGACATCTAGAATTTCGGTACCTTATATACTACTACTACTACTAACAACTTACTGCACCACCGAGCCGGCTGAGGGAGACACATTTACGCACGCTCCTCCTCTATCCCAATCTATTCAAAGCCTCCCTCTTAACACCCTACCAGGAAGTTCCCATTTTATTCAAATTTTTCTTTATGACATCTTAAATCTTTCTTTATGTCCTGGCCGAGTGGATTGGTGCGCTGGATTCAGGATCCTTTGTCTGAGAGGATGCGGGTTCGAATCCCAGTGTACCCAATTGTTCAGTTTGGGACGGGGGTCAGTGGCTTGACTCTGTAAGCTTAGCTACAGTCGACCCAGCTCTAAATGGGTGCCTGGAGAAATCTGGGGAAGGTAAACAGGAAGGGTGTGCGAAAGCACAGGATGGTTGGCCCCCAGCCCCTATTGCACTTCCTGGCTGAGGGGCCAAGAAACGGAGATCAGAACCGCCGGTAGGGACTGTAAAGTCTAATGCCGTATCCTTTACCTTTACTTTTTTTTTCTTTATGACATCCTCCCACCCCAACCGCGGACGACCTTCTTTCCGTTTTTGAACTAATATCGAACCAAGTTTTTGTTAGTGTAACTGTCTGAGTTTATGAATCTGGTAACTCGCCTGATACTATCCGGATTGGCCCAAATAGGTCTTGGATACTTGTTTGCCTTGCTATTCCAGGCAAACTTTTGGTAACCCAATATTAAATGATTTTTTTGGTAGATCAACTATCTGAGTTTGTTGATTGAGTCACTTGCCTGACACTCGAGATAGTTGGGGCCCCACTACTAGGCTTTGGACGCTTTTTTGCCTGTCATTCAAGGCAAATTAAGGGCCCTGTGTCAATTCTAAATTCTTGATCATCCTGCCTAAGACTATAGGAGGGCTTGCCATATTTGCTTGTCATTCCAGGCAATCTATCGGTCCTGTGTCAATTTTAAATTCTTGGTTAACCTGCCTGAGACACTAGGTTGGTGTGCCTTTCCAAAAGCTAACACACAAGTATTTGTCCAACAAGAGAGTCATACTCACTCCCGCCGTTTACGCATGCCATTTAACCAAACACTTCGAAAACTATACAATACCAAAAAGGACTTATGCCAGATTTGCCTCTCGCCAGGACTATCTGTCTTGGCTTTTTCTTCAATTAGCCATGGTTTTATGCACACAACCACATGATTTTAATTAAAAATATACGGAGTCCATCGGTTTTCAATCAAAATCATGTGGTTGCGGGCATCAAGCCATGGCTAATTTTAGAAAAAGCCAAGACAGATAGTCCAGGTGAGATGTAAATCTAGGTATAATCCCTTTTTAGGAATGTATAAAAATGATCTCATTTTACTTTTTAATAGATAAGTGTATCATCCATCCGTACATACATAGCCCTAGACGGTTGGCCGAAAAGGATAATCTTCGGCAATCTGTCACCCTTTATCCGTAGAACATGTTCTAGCCATCTCGACCTCTTTTTTCATTATAGCTCTAGAAAGCGAGATCGAACCATACTTTTCGTACAGCCTGGGTACCTAGACACACTGTTTGAAATACGGTCAGTCAGCCAGATACCTAGATCATTCCGTAACCAATTTCTCTAGAAATTATCTAGCAAATCTTCATCCGCTCTTTGGAGCGCCCATGCCTCAGAGCCATATTTGACCATTGTCATAGCTGTAGCTTCTAATATTCTAATCTTGGTTTGCAGAATTATGTTCCTATTCTTCCAAACTTTTTTTACTATGAAAAAACACCCTGAGCCTTGGCTATTCCACTTTTGACATCTTCACTGGTTTCGCCGTCTAAGTCTAGGAGAGTTTTTCCTCCCCATTTGAATCCGTGGGCTTCCATCGCCTTTCCTGTACACCTTAAAACAAAATTCATCAAAATGATCCATATAAAGGGAGATAGAACACAACCCTGCTTAACTCCTAATTCAATAGGAAACCAGCTGCAAGCCTCATTTCCTACCTTAACCGCAGCAGTGTTATTCTCGTATATAGCACCAATCACTTTAATGGTTTTTGTCTGGTATACCATACAGAGACAAGACCTTTGCTAAGGCCCTTCTATCAACAGAATCGTACGATTGCTCATAATCTATAAAACTAAGAAGTGACCAAAGGTGTTTGATAACTCAAGCAGTTCTCAATTATTAACCTAAGAGTGAAAATTTGGTAGACATATCCTCTACCTTTTCTAAAAACCGCATTGTTCTTCTCATAAATCTTTGTCTACAGCATCTCTCAGTCTGAAAAGTATCATATTGTTAAGTAATTTGCTACCTACAGAGACCAGACTAATGCCTCGATAATTACCACACTTACTCTTATCACCTTTCATGTACAGTGGTTTAATTAAGATTTTCCTTAAAGAGCTAGGTACTTCCCTTTTTTTCAAAAATCGTATTCATAATCTTCAGTTGCTTATTTTTAACTTCAGAGTCGCCATATTTAAGAAAATAATTTACCACACTTTTATTGATTATAACTATATTGTTATACCTACAAAATTGCAATAGTCTGTAGCCATTACTATTTTCTTTTCCTACACCTAATTTACCCAGGCTAGCATAACAGTAACGAATCTAATATCTTATTACTAATGTTAATGACAATATTTCAAGTCAAAAGACGCAAATGAACAGGGACACATTGACCATGTAAAATAATGACCATATATGACCAGATACGTATCTACGCATCTGTTTCCGGGCTATACATGTATAACGTGTCATTTCTAGGGCTATAATTAGAGAAAGGTTGAGATGGCTAGGGCACGTTCTGTGGATGAAGGATTCCAGCCAGCCGTGTAGGGCTAAACGGAAAGCAGGCGTCCACGGTTAGGGTAGGAGGATGTCATAAAGAAGGATTTAAAGGAAATGGAAACTTCCTGTAGGGTGTAAAGAGGGAGGCTGTGAATAGATTGGGATGAAGGAGGAGCGTTCGTAGCCGTGGTGGCTTCAGGTGGCTTGGTACTGCGGTGAGTTTTTAGTAGTAGTAGTTAGTAGTTCCGTATATATATATATATATATATATATATATATATATATATATATATATATATATATATATATATATATATATATATACATATATATATATATATATATATATATATATATATATATATATATATATATATATATATATATATATATATATATATATATATATATGTATGTGCGTGTGTTAGACCTATGCATGCTTAGCTACAGTACTTAAATGTCTATTACTCTGCTAGACACCCATATTGATGAGGCTAAGTGTCTTGCATTGATGTCGCTGTCAAAGTGAGGGCGCTATGGTAGATAAAACCGAGCTGCAGTAAAATAACCGTCCGTTGCCAAAAATGTTGCTTTCTTTTGCGATCAAGCTGGGGCCAAAAAAATGTTTTCCAATGAGGCAGACGTGGGTCATAAAAACTATGTAGAGTAAGTTCAAGCTTCATGGGGAGAGTGAATTGTGAAACTATGAAAATGTTAAGGGATATAAGGAGTTTAGGCAGCGGTGTTGGCCATGGTTCTATAACGAGCTATTAATAGTAATAGCATTTTTAAAGCTGTCTTTAAACTTTACATTGGTTACCTGTACCTTTAGATGCTGCTTGCATATCTGTTTCCTCATTAGCTTTTTAATGGTTTGATTATTATGTCAGTAATGTACCCGTTCCATTTAACCAAGCACTTTGAAAACTAGAGATTCTATGACTATCTTAGTTCTATGACTATCAACCTTAGTTCTTCTGCCCTAGGAATGACGCATAGACGCTTATTAGGGGATAAGGAGTTTGTGCAGCAGTGTTGGCAATGGTGCTTTAACGACCTGTTGGTAGTAATAATATTTTTTAAAGCAGTCTTTACATTTTACATTAGTTACCCCTACCTTTAGATACTGCTTGCATATCTGTTTCCTCATTTGCTTCTTAATGGTTTGATTACTATTATGTCAGTAATGTACGCCTAATTTTGTAATCGTTTTCGTCATTTACTTCAATGCAACGTATCTCTACTCTTAGTTGTGTTTCTATTGTCTAGAGTTCAAATTTGAGACAAAAATTAATTTAGTTTTTGAAATGCAAATATAAAATGTGTTTGTAATGGAGCAATAGTTAAATTTCACAACAAAATCGGTGAAGCACACTCCAATACTCATATTTCTGGAGTGTTCCACAAGTTTTTGGGTGTTTTTATGTCCCCCCCCCAACTTTGACTAAATGCCAAAAATTATATGAATCATCATATTCTTTGATTGCATGCTGAAACTAAAATTGTTTTTATTTATTTCTTTTTATTATATTTAGAACTTGATTATTTCTTTAGTTGACAAATCCAAACTTTTGCGTGGTGGCATGCCACACAAGAATCTCTCAGAGGGAGGGGGTGAGCCTCCAGGAAGGTCGTAAATGAATTTAAATGTTCCTTACTTGATTAATTGATAGGCCAATTTTTATGTTTTCTTTAGTTAAGACATTCTCAATCAAAATACTAAGTCCATCTTTATTGACAAGTAGAAAATTCCCTTTTTTGCATTGAGAGGCTGGGACAACTCTGATTTATGACGGATTTGAGCAATTACGTAATACATAATTAATTATGATGTAAAATATATCTCAGCAATAGCTTTTGCATAATATGAATTAAAACAATAGCATGAGGTTAAATAGGACAATAAAAATTAAAACCACATTTAAACATTGAAGCAAAAATCGCTTAAGCCCTAATAAAACCTGTTCGTCCTTGTTCTGATACTAGTTAAAATCTTGAAAGAAAAAACAAAAATAAATTTAACATGATCTAAAAGGGCATGATTTTAAGATGCAAATTTTACACCCTAAATTTTCAGGTAGAGTCCTTGGTGCGTTATTTTAATTGAAATGGTATAAGCAGTCAATTAAGCCAGCAAGAAACATGTGAGATAATTGGCTTGTGATTTAATGTTTTAATATCAATATAATGTACTTGTAAGAAACTGTTAGGAAACTACAAGTATTCCGCACGTTAAAGAGACAGTTTTATGCCTAGAGACAGCTAAACTGTTTCATGGAGGGTGGGGTACTGAGCTTACAAAAAAAATTGCAGGAGAAACTAAGACTTGGGAAACATTCTTTTTTGCCAAATTAAATTAAAAAAAAAAGTTTTTTAAATAAAAGTAAGGAGCAACATTAAAACTTAAAACGAACAGAAATTACTCCGTATTTGAAAAGGGCTTTTCCTCCTCAACGCCCCGCTCTTTACGCTAAAGTTTGACTCTTTCTCTTAACTCTACTTTTCAAAACAGTAAGAAACTTTAGCGTAAAGAGCCGGGCGTTGAGGAGGAAAAGCCCTTTTCATATACGGAGTAGTCTCTGTTCGTTTTAAGTTTTAATGTTGCTCCTTACTTTCATTTAAAAAAACTTGTTTTTTTATTTTATTTCTTGACGTTTTTGAATTAATGCACGTTTTGATCTTGGCTCTCCGCACTCAAATAATTAAAACGAAATTTGCATATTAATTAATTGCAATTAATCGGAATATTTTGAGAAAAAAGGAGCGAGGGAGGAGGCCTAGTTGCCCTCCAATTTTTCGACTGCTTAAGAAGGCAACTAGAACTTTTAATTTTTTACAAACATTTTCACTGGTAAAAAATACACGTAACTTACGAATTAACTTATGTAACGAATTTCTATATTCGTATGTTTTTATTGTGTATATGAGGGGGTTCTACCCTCGTCAATACCTCGCTCTTTACACACAGCTTAAATTTTGTCCCAATTCCTTAAGAATGACCTCTAAATCCCAAAGGCCGTGGAATAAATAGTTGAAATTACTAAAAATACTTTAGCGTAAAGATTGAGGTATAACGAGGAGGTAAACCCCTCATATGCGTAATAATTTTTGTTCGTTTTAAATTTTAATGCTGCTCCTTACTTTCAGTAGAAAAAACTTTTCATATTTATTTTTTCATTTTTTTTCAAATAATGCTAGAAAATCCTGCGCCCCTTCATTGAAATTATCTTCCCCCATGAGAAGTTCCTCCATGGAAATATCTTCCCACGTAACCTCCCCCCTCAACTCTCCCCCTAAACCAAAAAAATACCCCTGAAAACGTCTGTACACTTCCCAGTAACCATTACTATATGTAAACACGGGTTAAAGTTTGTAACTTGCAGCCCTTCTCACTGGGACTGCGGGGGAGTAGATCGTTCCTAAAGACATAGTTATTAGGTTTTCGACTATGGTGGATAAAATGGCTATCTCAGAATTTTGATCCGGTGACTTTTGGGAGAAAATGAGCTTGTGAGGGGCCTAAGTGCCCTCCAATTTTTTTGGTCACTTAAAAAGGGCACTAGAACTTTTAATTTCCGTTAGAATGAGCCCTCTCGTGACATTCTAGGACCACTCAGTCGATACGATCACCCCTGGAAAAAAAAACAAAAAAAAACAAACAAATAAACACGCACCTGTGATCTGTCTTCTGGAAAAAAGTACGAAATTCCACATTTTTGTAGATACGAGCTTCAAACTTCTAAAATAAGGTTCTTTGATACGCTGAATCTGATGGTGTTATTTTCGTTAAGATTGTATGAATTTTAGGGGGTGTTTTCCCCTATTTTCTAAAATGAGGCAAATTTTCTTATTTGATGGGTGTAATTGATCTTGATGAAACTTATATATTTAAAATCAGTATTAAAATGTGATTCTATTGATGTAACTATTAGTATCAAAATTCCATTTTCTAGAGTTTCGGTTACTATTGAGCCGGGTCGCTCCTTACTACAGTTCGTTACCACGAACTGTACAATACTTATCAACTGTTTGATAAGTATTATTTTTTCACAAATGTTACATGATGTGAAACTTACATAGACTATCTTACTCTAGAAAGGGGGGGGGGCGAAATCATCCATCTGCAATCCCCGTGGGTTGCCTTGGTTGTCAGTATTTAGTTACGGTATTTTAGTTGTATAGAACAACTTCAAAATCCCTGAAAGAAGGCATCAGTCAAATTGTTTTGGATAGAAGGGGCGCTGAGCCTGCAAAAAAAATTTCCAGGCAAAATTAAAGGTTGGAGGAAAGTTTTCGTTTTGTCAAAAAAGCACATATTGCTTTACAAATGCTACAAATGTGAAACCTTCGTAGATTTTTGTGTTCCAGGGGGGGGGGTGAAATCCTCTGATCTTCGCTTATCATAAATGTCCTTTGTTGTCACTATATAGTTCCAGTATTTTAGTTGTATAAAAAAAAAAACTCAACACCCTTGAAGTAGGCACATTTGCAAGAGGAGGGGAAAGTTTGGGACTCTGTCCTTCCTGCCATCTCAAATTCTTGATTTTTCTTGTGTTTCGTAGATGTAATATATAATTTTCTTATTTTTTGTTCTCATCAAATTTTTAAACACTCCTAAAATGTAGCCCCCCCCACAAACGCACCGTTATAAGTCCCTACGTTTACGCCTTGCTTAGAGCAACACAAAGTACGCAAAGATAGGGTTGTGAATATTCAGGCTGAAAGGTTTTGTTTTGAATGATCAACCCCTCAATTTCTGCAACTAGGCTACATCCAACAGTTCGTGGTAACGAATACGTCTTACTTACGTAAGGAGCGATGCGGCTCAGAAGTACCCGAAACTCTAGAAACGGAATTTTGATATCAATAGATATATTAAAAGAATCAGCTTATTATGTTGATTCTAAATATATAAGATTCATTAAGTTTAGTGTTACGCATCAAATGCTATGAGAATAAGAAAACTTGCAAAATTTTCGAAAAAGGGAGAAAGCATCCCCTAACGGTCAAAAAATCTTAATGAAAATCAAACCATCAGATTCAGCGTATCCAATAGCCCTGATATTGAAGTTTCAAGCTTTCATCTACAAAAATGTGGAATTTTGTATTTTTTGCCAGAAGAAAGATCACTAATGCATGTTTATTTATTTTATTATTATAATTTTTTCCGGGGGTGATTGCATCGAACCAATAATCCTATAATATCAATAAGGGCTCATTCGATCGGAAATTAAAAGTCCTAGTGCCCTTTTTAAGTGACCGAAAAATTGGTTAGCAACTGGCCCCCCTCCCACCCACTTTTTTCCTAAAAGTCATCCTACCGAAATTCTGAGATAGCTTTTCTGTACAGCATAGTCGAAAAGTCCAGTAATTGTAGTGAACTTACTCGGGAACTGTAGTTCACGAGGAGTGAACTTTCCAAAGAAAATTTTACACAGGATAAATTCGCCAAGATTCCTATGTAAAATTCTTTTTTTTGTCTTTCTTTCTCTTTGCCGACTCAATTTTACATGTGGAGATATTAAGGGGAATTGTCCGGGGGAAATATTTACCGGGTTGGAATTGTCTAGAGCATATTTCTGTTGGTGGGAGGATTTTTCATGGGAAAATTCTCCATGGGGGAGTTTTCCGCAGGATAAATTCTCTAAATGGAATTTTCTGCGGGAACACCTTTCTACTAGGGAGCGGTGGTATTTATGAGAAGAAGTTTCCACAGAGGGGGGATTTCCAGCAGGATTTGAAGAACAATCAAAAATTAAAGTTTTTTCAAATAAAAGTGGGCTAAGAAAAAGTTATCAGCCGGAATCGTCTGCAAGAAATTTTCCAGGGGTAACTTTCAGCTAGTATGGAATTGTTTGGGGGTATTTTCTTGGTGAAGGGGTATTTATGTGGGAAGAACTGAGCAGAAGGAATTTTTCATGGAGAGGGAGCCACATCTCCTGGCAACTGTACGAGGGCACAGCCCGCTCACACACAATCAATAATATTGGTTTTATACTGTGAGATGTTCACATTGGGAGGATAGTTTCTAGAGATGAACTTTCCAGATGAAATTTTACGTGTGGGAAATTTCGCCAAAATTAATTTGCAAGTTCAGTTTTAGTTGTTCATGTAAGGTGAGCCAAATTCGAACCTGCATTAGTTGAAAAACTTTCAGAAATTAAATAAAAAAAACAAGTTTTTTTAAACATAAAGTAAGGGGTGATATTAAAACTTAAAACGAACAAAATTATTCCAGAAATGAAAAGGGCTGTCCCCTCCTCAACGCCCCGCTCTTTACGCTGCATATTGCCTCTTAGTCACAGCTCTGCTCTTTAAAGTAACAAAAAACTTCAGCGTAAAGAGCTGGCTCCTTTCATATACGGAATAATTTCTGTTTGTTATCAGTTTTAATGTTGCTCCTTACTTGCTTTTGAAAAAAAAACTTTTTTGTTTAATTTCCACATAAAACTCGGGTTTTGCATCAAATATTATTGTTTTATCTCCAACTTATAAGTCATGGCACTTCACCGCCTTCTTTGATACAACTTAACAGAACTGTTGGAAAAACATATCGATATTGAATCAACAGAATTCTGATCTATACATAAATCGAAAATTTTAAGATCTTCAGAGTTTTCAAAACCTAATTTGTGTATCGGAAAGACTATCCATTTTTTCTACCACAAGACAAGCATAATATAAAACAAAAATAATTCTACTCAGAAAATGCAAGAACAGCGGTCGCAACCTATAAATTACATGACTCCTGTATTATTTTCCCATTTTCCTCAACTTTTTCGGCTTTTCGGTATTTTCAAGTTTTGCTCCTTCATATGTCCTTTTCTTCTTCTTATTTAAGTTTGTCGTCCATTTTAAAGTCTTATTCCGTATTTTGTGTTTTTTTTGTACGATGAGTGATGATCTTTTCGGCTTTTGTGGTTCAATAAATTTAGATGTGGGTTTTACTTAAGCTTTGCTTAAGCTTTTACATACTCCCTCCCTCCCCTCCCCCAACAAAGAGAAAAGTCGTATTTCTGTTTGTTCTTAAGTTAATTTTCGATCGTTAATTCTGTGTTAATGTTAGTATGTTTATTCTGTTCGTACATTTTATGTCCGTAAATAAAGTTAATCTACGTATCAGTCTTCGCTACTTGTCCCTTTAACTGTTGATATATCCATTCTTCGAGGTTGAAATTTGCCAGCTTTACAAAACAGTTTTTTTTCTTTTAATCTTATTTTTTTTTTAACTTTCTTTTAATTCTTTAAGGGCAAAACTTTCCATATATTTTTAAAAGTGAAAGTTATTCTGTATAAGTAAGCTGGAGCTAATATTCTGATTTTATTTACAGAGAAACATCCGAAGAAATCTAGTAGCAGTGGGTCACAGAAGAAAAGCTCAAAAAATCCGGTGAAGAAAAAGCTTCATAACTCATATAGCATAGAGGCTAGCACAGACGCAAACATACTCATTGAAGGAAGTATGACAAGTACTGAAGCACAGTTTGACGTGGCAGATCATGCTATTGAATCAGGCAGGTCGAATGATGGAGTTGCATATGCTAAACTGTCAGTTTATAAATTAAAAGACGTCTTGCAGCCATTGAGCATGAACGTAGAGCAATCCGAAGAGAGTAAAACAAACTCTTATAATCCTGAACTAAAGCTTGGCCTTGTTTCAAAATATGGTGGAACAGTTATTAAACATGGAGTTACAACAGTTCATGAAACAAGTGTTATTGGCACGTATATAGATGGAAAATATGCACAGCTAAAATCAAGCACGTCAACAATATTTATGGCTGTCAGTAGTGATCTAGTAGGTGGGAAAAAAGGCTCTGTACAAGTTGTTGCTGGAGATGATGATAATAACAGAATAAAACCGTCACTTATTCATGCTGCCATTGCAGTTACATCCACGCCACAAATTAATAAATCATCATTAGACAACGATGAAAATTTACCTCTTGAAGCTCTTTTTGAAATAACAAAGCCTGAAAGTACCACGCGAAAGTCCTTCAAGTCGTCTCCCAAAGTTGAGACCACGAGTCAAAAACATTTGGAAAGAAAATCAGCACAAGAAACATTTTTGCAAAGGTTACAGCGCCATCGACAAAACCAACTACTCGACGAGGATGCAGATGCGGCAGAAACTATTGCACAAAAAACTATTGTGAAACCATCCTTCCGTCGTAGCTCCTTCCGAAGTACAACTATTGCTCCAACTAATCCAGAGCCATTAGATCAGAGTGATAAACCCAGATATACTAGAAGGGCTGGGTACATAGTCTCTAAGAAGCGAAACCTTAATGTCGAAAATAACATAAATAAAACACCAGCATTGGGTAGAATAGTAGCAATTAGAAAGCTGCAAAATAATGGAGAAAGATGGCGCTACCGTCCTTCTCCGAAGCCCTTCGTAAATATACAAGGAAAAAATCGCTATCAGCAGGTTAGAGAGGAAAGAACGACTGAACCAACTACGACTACATCTGAAAGCTATTATGATGAAGATTTCGATGAATCGTATGATAATTATAGTAAACAAGATTTTTATAGTAGTTTAGAAAAAGAAGATCTCTATGATGAGCCTGCTGCTGTTGAACAAATTAATTCCGAGCCACCCTTAGAACCTACAATAATTACTTTGCATGTACAGACTGTGACTCCTAGTGCATATTCAGATATATACTTAGAGCTTGTAACACTAAAGTCTCCCCAGGTAATGAAGATTGGAAATATTAAAAGCACCCGGTATCTAACTGTTACCAAAACAAGTACAAGGCACTCTCCAAGACCTCTTACACCAGAACCCGAAATAGAAGTTCCTGATTACGACGAGCCAATACAACCTGAGGAGCCCTTTCCAGAAGACAATGAGTACCAATATCAACAAGAGGTAGATGAAACTAAAGGAGGTGATGTAGAGGTACCTCAGATAGAACCTGTAAATAGAGAAGAGGAAGTTCAAGAGTTGGAAGAAGTTAATGAAGACATAGAAGACAGTCATTTTGTGCCTGAGCTGATGATGAGTACTATAACAGAAACATTTAGCTCTGTTGAGCTCATGACTAAAACAAGCATTGTCCCATTCACTAGAGGTAGGCTTTCAACAGATATGACTTTAACGCAATCATACTATATAACTAGGCTCATTACTGCTGTAAAGACTGTTCCTTCAGAATTTTTACAAACTGACTTACTGGATTCTTTACCTGAAACAAGTGATGATAACAGTAGACTAGACAATTCCGACCTTAACTTTAAGGATGACTATGATGAAAATATACCAAATCAGAAAAGAGTTCTTCGCCAGCCATATAGTACCTTATCGGATTTATCAGAAATTGACAATGACTTTGATCCAACCGACTTTGAAAGGTTTGAAATTTTACCGAGCATTATCGATACTTCGGCATTACTTGTAGAACCAACACCCCCACTTGAAGAAGTAACTTCTGCTGTTTCAGAAATTTACAAAACAATTGATGCAACACCTATTGCTTCAGAACCAAGCAGTTTGACTGCAGAGCAAATGCAGCAGTTTGCGATGATGCGTTACGTAAACCAATATGCAGCTTTGAACCCTTACATGAACCCAGGATTTGGATTTGGAATGCCCCCTGTAAATCCTTTGTTTCCCCAAGCTTCTCAGAAGCCAGTTTTTGAAACTAGTGATGTTTTCAAAACTGATTTAGTTCCTATTTGGAACGGTGTTTCTACGATTTATAGCTCTTTGACGCGAAAAATTGGTGAAACAACGATAACAAAATATGAAAATATCCCAAGCACCTCTGTTACAAACCCTTTTCTCCAGTATACTGTTATGAGTAGTCCCGTAACAGTGGAGACTATGACCACTTCCACAGATTATAGGACATACAGAATCATTTTTAGAGCCCAAGCGACGATGACAACAGTAACTTCTACCACAGTTTTTCCGACTGTTGTTACCTCGTATGTAACTTCCTCCATACCACTGCAACCGACAATGTTCCCTAATATGTTCCCAGGAATGGGTGGATTGACATTTCCAGGTTTTCTTGGTTAAAATTACATTCTAGTGAAAAAAAAAACAGTTACTTCTGTTGTGACGCAAGTCTATCGCACGAAATGTGTCAGACTTTCCGAGAGTTGTGTTGTGAATCTTGAATCTAAGAACACAATTGACATCAACAAGGGATTATCCTTAATCATAAAAAAATGTCAAAGTTAGAAAATACTCCAACGCTAAACAAAAATTATTTCTTAACAGTGCATATGGTTAAGAAAGTTGTTCCATGTCAACATTTATTAAATAAGTTGTATTGCCTACTATGAGTAACATATTATAAAGTGCGTATCGTGCATCTTCAAATTTTAAAGATGGGACGTACTTTTTGATGAAACAAAGTTTGCCCATTAGAAAATCGACTTATTATGCAGTCTGGATCTTGAACATTTACTTATCGAATTTTTTTTTACAACGTAATTTACGGGGCCGGTTACATTGTAACTGCCCTACAGGTAGCTAGTCCTTTACCATGATTGACCATAGTACATTATGCATCTATTTAATCTTCACATAAAAGGATCAACAGATGGATTAGATGGGATAAGCCATTACGACAATGGTCCCAATAGGTGTTTTACTTTATTTTCTTCAATTGGGTATGGAATGACATTGAAAGTTGCACCAAACATGTGTTTTTTGTCGACAATTTTTAAGATAATCAAAGCATTTGAAACAGCGGGTTCGGAGCGTTAAATTCTGATACACTCTTTTTGAATACACCCGTGACTTATTTCATAGGGGTGTTTTTAAACATATGATTTTTCAATAATAGGTGTTTGGTAATTGTTGAAAATCGTTTTTATGAACTATTTGATATTATACGATAGATTTTCCTTAAAACGCAATTCATCATCGCAAAGTAAGCTATAAAAAGGACTCAAATTAAAGGAAACATCTACATCAAGTGTCTAAAACTAATGTTTCCTTACCTCGGACTTTTTTTCATCTTTACAAAACTTAAACTCAATCAATAACTAATTTGATTCAGAATAAGGATATATTTGAAATCAATTTTTTGCAGTAACGCCTCCTCAAGGCTACTTTGGCTGCCATTTGAGACCAAAGCAAAAGTCAACTTGCAATTAAACTTAAAATGGTTATAAAAAGTACTTTTATATGTAAATATACCCAGTCGTCAGTTTATTATCAACTGTACCAGCTATGGCTTGTTTAAAGGGGAGAAACTTCACGAGAAGGGGGCATAAGCATTGGCTTACCTAGCGATTCTTCACAGAAATTAGCCACAAGCGAGCTAATCAGCTCCTGCAACCTGCTGATTTCAGTAAGTTGATATCATTACAGACAATTTTACAGGGACTATTAAAATATGGGTATTTGCAGTTCACGTTCTTAACCTAAGTCCGTATGTTCTTTGATAAAAGCTTTAAGATGTATGCGGTAGTCTTTTACATCTTCAAAAATATGTGGTAAAGCCCCTCACTAACCACCTCCCTCCTTCTCTCTGAAAATACATTTTGTAATATGTGTGATAATCGATACTGTTGGTAAAAATACTCCGGTGAACCTCCTCACTTAATAATTATTTAGTTGTGTTTTGTTATGTCTTTTTTATTTTGCCGTATTTATAATTTCTTTTGTTTTGTTTCGCTTCTTTCCTCATTTTACTGATTACTGTATTTTACGCATTGTTTTTTTTTGGCGTCTTGTATTTATATTTTTCTTTGTTCAGGCATTTTTTTTTTTTTCAATTTTGAATATTCCTGTATTTGTACTGTATGTCTTGAATCTTTTTGTAATGCTAATTTATACATTAAATTCGATACAATTGCAAACAAGAGCTTACCGAGCTATTCATTGTCATGAATAGTAAGTAAAGAAAGGCCCTTGTCATGTTTACCTGAAAATTTGAAGTTCTATGCTATATATGTCTTAAAAGGAAATTACCTGAAATCTGGATCCAAATATGTAAAACTAATGAAGCTCAACGGTGCCCATTAAAAGTTGTTATCATAAGACGATTTGCCAAATTTTAGAAAAGAGGTAAAACACCCATGAAAAGAGATCTGATCCTTATGAAAACTGCACTATTAAATTTGACATGTCTGAGAACCTTAAAATGGATGTTCCGAACCCTTATCTACAAAAGACGAAATCTATTATTTTCCCCAAGAAGAATGGTTTTGGAGGTAAAAACAAGGGTTTACAGATGTGTATTTTGTTGTTTGGGTTGTTGTTTTTTAACAAGGACTATCGTATTGACCCAGTGAGTGCAAAGCGTCAGGTAATAGCTCTTCGAATGTAAATCTGAATTTATAGTGGCCTTGAAAATTCCCTATATATATTAAAAATATCATAAAAAATTATTTATTGTGAAAGAATTTTGATACCCTATTTTAAATGTTTGTTACTTTTTTAACACAAGCATATTTAATTTATTTGCCACTACATAAACCTTAACTTGCTTGAGATTGTAGAAAAATAAACATTTGGAGTGCTACTACGCAAGAACAGATGATATAAAAGGGATATATATATATATATATATATATATATATATATATATATATATATATATATATATATATATATATATATATATATAAAAGCACCCCCATTTGAGGGTGCTTTAGTACAGAACAATGTGGTCCTTATGCATAATTTCATTGTTTTTCTTCCAACCGCTTCGTATAGAAGGGTGGGTTGTAGATACTTAGGAAAGGGCTCATTCAACTGAAAATTCAAAATTTTTAGAGTCCCCCTTCTTGACAAACAGCTCTAAAGTATGCGGATGAAATTCTACAATATATTTTGGATGCTTCAGCGTTCATTAATAAATCTTCAGCTGATAATGGCATGAATGCTGCAGCGATTACCAATCAAAGTACCCGCATTTGGGGGCACTACACACTTTAGCAAAGAACAATGTAGTTTCTGCGTGTTTTTCTCTTTGTTTCCTTCCGACTACTTTGTATAGATAGGCGGCCGTAAGAAGTAAAGCAAGGGCTTATTCGATTGGAAATTAAAAGCCCCTGTGCCCACTTTGAGAGTCAAAAGTGATGGGCTTAACGTAAGATGGGATTTCTCACGAATAACTACAGATTTTGGTATTTACTTATGGTAAATAAGGTCAAAATGTCAAGCAATAGAAATTGTAAGATAGCCAACCAAAAGCCTCTTCAGGTGATGTAGACATCCTACTTGAATTGTTTTACAAAACAACTGCACAATTCAAATACAACAAATTTTTTTTAGATATGTTTCCTGATATAATCTTTCTCAGCTCACCTTTTATTTTGTTAAGCGCCCCATCTCTCTCTCTCTCTCTCTCTCTCTCTCTCTCTCTCTCTCTCTCTCTCTCTCTCTCTCTCTCTCTCTCTCTCTCTCTCTCTCTCTCTCTCTCTCTCTCTCTCTCTCTCTCTCTCTCTCTCTCTCTCTCTCTCTCTCTCTCTCTCTCTCTCTCTCTCTCGCTCTCTCGCTCTCTCTCGTTCTCTCTCTGGGGCTGTTCTATTTGCGTTTTGAGATACTAGCAAATTTTTTTTTTTTTGAAGACCCGGGATTAGAATACTAAATCCTGGATCTAAGGATTTGTGCTTATTAGGGTAATCTCTCCTTCAGAGAAGCTTCAAATGACACGTTAATCCTGGATACCACTTGCTGTATTTTATGTAACGCCGTAATACCGTAGCATTCATTCTATTTTGACAGCTAAGATTATTTGCCAAAATGCTTTACCCTAGGTGAAAGAAAAAGAGTTTCATGTAAGAAGTTTTTGAGGGATAGATCCTGCTAGAAAAGAGGACAGTAATCGAAGTAGAGACGGCATTATAAGTGCAAATTGAAGTGGAGGCTTATAGCACTGTCAAGTACTCGGAAGATGTAGCTAGATGGGATAACGGTAAGATATTGTGTTGACATGTTAAGAAGTGGAAAGAAAGAAGTCAGGTTGGACTTGTCCCAGTTAAAGATAGGAGAAGGGCCTCAATAATTGAGAAGGAAATTGTTGAAGAGAAATGGGTTAAACATTTTAAAGAATGTGTTAAACCATAATAATGGTGTCGTAAATTATAGGGAAAAGAATAAAAAAAATATGGAGAAATTAGGAACGAAAAAAAATTGTAAGAAGGAGTTTAGGGCACAACTAAAGGGATAGAAAAATAATAAGGCACTGATTAGGGCCGAATTTAAAACTTTGACGCTTCTAGGCCCAAGCGTTTTTGCCGATCCGTTTTTGTGAGATTTTCGGGGAAATACCCGAAAGTGCGTGGATGGCGGAAGCAGTGAACAGAAAGTAACTGATGAGCCAAAAGTAATGAAAGAGAGGGATGATGCCGAAACCTCAGCTGTCATTTTTGGGAGACATCTGACAGTTTGTAAGTGACAACGGAATCCCTTTGTTGTTTTATAATATCTTTCTGTGAATAGGCAGCGCGGTGGCGAAGTTCATCTGGTACTTAGACGATAAATCAAAGCAGTCCAGTTTTTGGTAAGAAATTATCACTCAGTTATAATTTATTGCACCCCTACGCCAGGGCCTAGCGGGCCCATTGGTAAATCCTGACCCGATGTAGAGAGTGTGGGAATGAGCTTTTAAATATGGAGGTCTCAGAATATAGGCAGGAGACTTAAGACTATGAATATTGTTTTTACCAAATGAGGAATTATAAAATGATTTTGCTAAATCTTTATTTGAACTCCTTTCTAAGAAAGATGACTAAAGAAAGTATTGTGCTTACAGAGGCAGTATCTTGATTTCTGCGGGGAACAAATTACTTAGCATGAGGATACTTGTTAGACAGGGGGATCCTGCACATTAAGCTTTAAGACAAGAACAGCGTGGTTAAGGAAGGGGAGAAAATGCGCTAATTTGACCGCCATACTTAGACTCATAATTGATAATCATCAAATTCTTTTAGTCCTTAGTCTGATAGGTTGTGAAGAAGTATTGAATTCAGGAGATAAAAATTTTCTCAATGTTCTTTCTTTGTATGGTTTAGTAGATAAGTACATCAATGTGATTAGCGCTATGTACTGGAACACTATTCTTGTGGTAATGTAGGAAAAAGGTCAGTAGTTTGTTCGGTTTGGAATCATGAGTTAAGCAGAATTGTGTCCTATGCCCGTGTATACGGGCTATTTTATGGACCTTGTCCTTAGGAACAATACAAAGGCTATGGACAATATGGTATCGCATAGGAATATAAGGGTCTTCTAATCTTACATTTTACATGTGATTTGAGCGTCCCATATGCACTTGTTAGCCAAATGAACAAGTTCCAAAGGTCAGATATGGCTCTGAAAGATGGGTGGGTCTAGCTCTCTGCTGAGTTCTATGCTGTTGTAAATAAGGGCAGCGGCAATCAATACAGCTCCCATCAATGTTATGTGACTGTGACGCTCGAGTGTAATAAAATCTCGAAACACTAATTCCTTCCGATAGAAATAGCGCGCTTGCACCACAATTGATAATTTCATCACATTTTTTTTCAGAAATCATGATAGACTTTTATCAAAAATATTAAAGATTTTGAGATTAGCACGATAGTTCAGCCCTAGATTTTCAGTTTTGACTATAGAATATGCTTATTGGCAGATTTTGGGAAGACACATGTCTAAGCTGGATATAATGGATATATTAAAGTCTGATGCACTGTAGTATAAAGGAACATGGCAGTACCATTTCAATCGGTCCTATCATATGGAATAACAATTACAAACTCAGCAGCTTTCCAAAAATTATTCAGTTAAAAATACGATTAATGATTTGAAAGCTCCATTTTAAATGTTCTAAAATCCATTTTATATAATTCTATCGGCTTATTTTTTTTAACAGTTAATGAAATTGATAATGAAATAATTTTACTCTTAAAATAAATTAGTCCCAGGACAAGGAGTGACGTGCCGCTTAGAATAAAACTAAATATCCTGCTTTTAAGCAGTAAAGGGTCATACAAAATTCAGCGAGGGAGGGGAAAGCATTTACACTAATATATTTCAAAAAATATGTTTATTATAATTTTTATGGAAAACTTCCCATTTTAGTTCCACTTAAAACTATTTAAAAATAGTGACCCTCCTAGATTTTAAAGAAATATATTTTGACACCCAATTCCCCTAGTATTTCCCTGAACTGGTACCACTGCACTGAGTCCTGTGGCAGCACTTCGACATACAGAAAGAATTTCTGGCGGTGGCTTTTCAACATAATTATGGTAGTGCACAATTTGTGTTTGGTCTGGCTTGGGGAACTAGCTCAAGATTTCTGACAAATAAATACAGCTGAATAAAATACAGTCGAATCAAACTAAATAAAAGCTGATAAGCATGATTGTAAATTAAATCCTTAAAAATGCATTGACGAACGCATAACTTTTGTTTTCTTAATGAATCGTGTAATAACCCGTTCGAAACAACCTCCAAAAACAATATGTTCAATTTGACGCTCTTAATGGAGACAGCAATGCATAAGTCAAACATTAAAGAGCGAAATTTCAACGTAACATCTATTGCATTGTCTATAAGCCTTGCAGTAGAAAATCAAACTTGGCTTTGATTATGGTAAAACTAACTATTTTCAAAGGTTCTAGCTCAGAAAATTTATAGATGACACTGTACTGATGTTAATTTGAAAATCAGAAACGTTACTTGCGAAGCTAAAATTTGAAGATGGGAAAATCCAAGAAAAGTAAAAAGGATAAAAGAAGGGTGAGGTGTTTCAAACTTGGAATAGTGTTTTAAAATTAAAAATGATTATTTTTAATTCATAGGCATAGATAAAAGATTGGCCTAATGCATTAGCTAGGCCTAAAGGCATCTAAAACATTGTTCTGACTTTCAATAAAGGTAGCCTACCTTAAATAAAGGTAAACGTGGAATAGTGTTTTATAATTGAAAATGACTATTTTTGGTAAAATTCTAGTTGAGTGACTTCTTGCTATCTCTGAAAGGGGTTAGGTTGGGGAAATGAAACTTTCAGGGATGGGTCTACAGGCTAAAGTATGTCCAGGGAAGGTGTTTTGAAATACCTACCTCTGCTCCCTCTCCCTCTAGAGGGTCCTGACCTTTGATGACCTTTAAAAATATGTGTGTTATAAAAGTGAAACCTTGCAAAATAGATCTTCTGCTTGAATGAAGTACAACAAAATTCTTTTCAGCTTCACAACTTTGCTCAATCCCAATTTATGAGGTTTGAAAGATATGCAAATACATTTCCTAAATTTGGAAAAAACATTGGTATGGCTCAGAGTTCTACTCAAGTAACAGGAATTGCATTTTCAAAACTAAAGGCAGAGAAAAAGCAACTGGTAACTGAAAAATAAGGTTAATGTTGTTTTGTCAAAATTTATAGTCTTATTGGTCCTCTAGAGGGAGAAAGAGTAGAGGTGGGTACTTTAAAATACCTTCCTGGGATATATTTTACCCTGTAGACCCATCTCCAGAAGTTTCATTTTCCTAACCTATCCCCTTTCTGAGATAGCAAGAAGTCACTCAACTAGAATTTTACCCTATTTTTAATGCATAGGTATACATAAAAGATTGTCCTAATGCATCAGCTAGGCCTAAAGGCATCTAAAACATTGGTCTGACTTTAAATAAAGGTAGCCTAGTTTTGGCAATATTCTAGTTTGACATCTCCACCAAAGCAAAACCAAGGTATGAGTTTAATATTTCCATTTTCCAGAAGATAACACTAGCTTATAAAATTTTAGAAAATACTTCAAATATTCAAAAAAAACCTTCCTCATATCAGTCTTTAATGTGGACTGCTTCACTCTACCTCCTCCGAGTGGAATAATATTTAGTGCTAAGTCATATATACTCATCTTTTTAGTATTAATGCACAATTGAGGTTCTTTAGAAGGAAACATTTTAAGAAAACAATTCTTACTTCATAATATACAGAAAAATTGTAGGTCTGGTTAATAAATTTTGAAGCCTCATCCACTATAATTTACCCTCAACCCCTTAATATACAAATATATAGTCCACAATATATATATATATATATATATATATATATATATATATATATATA
This sequence comes from Artemia franciscana, assembly GCF_032884065.1. Taxonomy (NCBI): domain Eukaryota; kingdom Metazoa; phylum Arthropoda; class Branchiopoda; order Anostraca; family Artemiidae; genus Artemia; species Artemia franciscana. The sequence continues at coordinate 40,648,327 of NC_088865.1, forward strand.
TATATATATATATATATATATATATATATATATATATATATATATATATATATATATATATATATATATATATATATATTACCTTAATTACCTTAAATCACATTGTCCAGCAAAATAAGGATTAAATCCTATAGAATTGCTGGTTAATGATGATGATGGTTGGAAATCTCAATGGCATCCCACTCAGTTTGTCATGGCTTTGATGACCATTCTCCTTCAATGGCTATTTTAAAGGCAGCAGTACTGGAGGTAGTGACCACTTCTTTGGTAAGAGAATTCCACAAACTCACTATTCTGTATGTGAAGAAGTTATTGCATAGTGTAGTGGTAGCTCTCTTCTGATATAGTTTCTGACTATGCCCCCTAGCTCTGGAAGACTGGTCAAGTTAAAATAGATTATTTAATGGAGAGTTATAATTCAGGAGCTTACGTATCATAATATTTTCACCCCTTTTACATCTGTAGACAAGAGTGGGGAGTTTCAGTTTCTTGAGACAGGATGAGTAGTTTAAGTATTTCTATCACTCAGTTGCTTTTGTAGCCCATCTCTGAACTGTTTCTAACTTCTGTTGGTCACCTTTGTTGAGGGGGCTAGCAACACACATGCCAAAATCCAAATTAGGCCAGACCAATGCCTTACATAATTTAGTCATCACCATAGGTGACCTACTAGTGATTGTTCTTTTTATAATGCCAAGGGTTTGGAGTGCTTTGGCTATTGCTGTCTGTGTGTGTATAGTGAATTTTAATTCTTTATTGACTATGACCCCCAAGCCTCTCTTCACTTCAGACAAGATTATAGTCTGTCTTGATCCATCTATCTCTAACATATGATAAGAGTATTTCTTATTTTTCTTTCCTAAGTGGATTGTTCAACATTTATTTACATTGAATTCAAGCCTCCACAAAGTTGCCCAATGGGAAAGTACCCACAGGTCATTCTGCATAGAAGCTCTCTTATTGGGTGTATTCACAGGTCAAATGAGTTTGGAGTCATCAGCATAAAGACTTATTTTATTTTTGACTGTGGTTGGTGCATCATTAATATAAATGTTGAATAAAGTTGGTCCCAAGATGGTTCCCTGGGGCACTCCACTTAATACTTCCACCTATTTTGAAAAGAATACCTGTCCATTTTTTCCAAATATTTTCACCCTTTGCTTTCTCCCGGAAAGAAACCGGAGCACCCACTGTACAATTTCATTATGTATTCCAATTGCAAATAACTTGATCCTTAGTTGATGGTGACATACTTTATCATAGGTTTTCACAAAATCCAATAGAACCAAGTTGACATGGATAACTTGATCTAGATGCTCAGTAACATAATCATCTGGATCAATCAAATTAGTTTCAACTGAGCATCCATGTCTAAAGCCATGCTGACTATCATTGAGCAGCTCATTGGTGGTCAGGTGTTTGACAATGTTAGTATTTACGATTCCTTGTAAGATTTTACCAGCTACAGATGTAAGACTAATGGGTCAATAATTGGAAATGCTGTTGCGGTTGCTCCCTTTGTGTACAGGTGTAACATTAGCATTCCACCAGTCTTGAGGAATCTGCTTAGTATCAAGAGACTTCTGAAACATGTTTGTAAGGGGAAGGGCTATTTCTGCATGAGCTTCTTTCAATACCCATGGGTAAACTTCATCTGAGCTAACTGATTTTTTAGGATTAAGCAGCTTCAGGCAACTCTCCACACCAGAGGCAACCACAGTTATCTCTTGAATAGGTTCCTCAATAAAATATTCTGGTGCCTCTGGTAAGGGGGCATTGTCTGATGGCGTGAACACTGACTTAAATTGTCTACTCAATTCAGCTGCTATATCTTTTGGGGCACTAACTACATTGCCATTCACAAGTAGTTCCATAACTGAGTGTCTCCCCAGACTCTGAGCTGAAGCATACTTCCAAAATCTCTTAGGATTAGATTTTGAATCCAATGCCAATCCCTCTTCATATTCTGTCGTAAGCTTTCTCTTGAGATACCTAACTTTATTCCAGGTTTGTTTAAATTTCTCATAGTTTTCATGGGAGGGGTTACTTTTACATTTGCTCCAATACTTCTTCTTTCTATCTACAGCTTGCTATACATCACAAGTGATAAATGGTAGGGTTTTGGGTCTTCTTTTCCAGAAAATTACTGTTATGTTTTTCCATTGCTTTAATCAAAACCCTTTCCTCCATATTCTTATCATCAATGAATGACCAATCCTGGTATGCCAACTTTTGTCTGACCTGGTTATAATTTGTGTACACATGCTTAATCTAATTATCCTTTTGTGGGTACAACCTAAGCCTACAAGTAGTTGCAACATGGTCACTCACTTCAAATGGTGGTTCCAAGTCAACACTAATGAGTGTCTCATGGTCATTAATAAACAAAAGGTCTATTAGGGCTGGGTTCTGCCCACTTCTATATCTGGTCGGGAAATCAATTGTTGGTATAGCAAATGTTCATGAAGGCACTCCAGAAGTGGGCAATTTGAGTTTTCAACCCCTTCTGCAACAGCAAACCCATCAATCCACTGTAGTTCAAGTAAATTAAAATCTCCAACAATAAGAACGTTCATATAATATTGCTTCATGACATTATTAATAGAATATGCAATTGCTAGAAGGGAACTTGTCTGACAAGGGGAGCTGGGATTTCTATAAAAACAGCCTATGACTACAGGGAGACTTCACTGCAGAATCGTTTTCCATATTTGCTCAACCCAAGGTTCGTAATCTGAATTTACTGTAAGAGCTCTTACCTGGAGCAGAGATCTGATGTACACTGCTATCTCTCTACCATTTGGCTTTGACAGATTGGTGAGTAGCTCAAATCCAGGCACTTGCATTTGTGTATTAGTAAGAGCAAATGCAGTATGTTTAGGTTTCACCTCAGTGAAGGCTAAAACACTTACTTCATGCCTTGTTGACATCACTGACTTAATTTCGTTCATCTTTGTGGTAATACAGTCTACATTGCTATATAGTACCATAAGTCCTTCAATAATAGTATTGTCGTCATTAGCTTCGCTTGATCCAGAATCACATAATTTAAAAGAAATGGTATCTGATATGGGTTCATAATTTCTGGTATCTGATCTAGCACTAACATACGATTCAGTTTTTGTATATTTCGTAGAGCCAACTTCACTAGTACTATCAAAAATGGAAACACTACTTATAGAACTATTTACAAGTCTTAAAGGGGTACCAGATACATCTATGATTCCATGACATTCTCCTGCGATGGTGACTGACACGTCACAAGGGTCTGGCAGTTTTTTGACACAATCTTATTTCCTCTGATTACTATGTCCACTTCCCCATTGAATCTTCTTATATGCAGTTCTTCACACAATCTTTGTCTTTTATTCGCGATCATGCTTTGACTCGTCATTTCTAAATCGAATAGCACCCTTTCTTTCGGAAGATTTCCGAAGAATTAATTTCTTTAGTTTGAAATTTGCCACTGAGAAGATAATCGGGATAGGACGTTCAGTACTTGGTCCTGGCGCGGTTGTTATGCTTCCTAGTCTGCGAACATTCACGACAGTAACATCAGGGATTCCATAATCGTTAGCCAAATAATCACGTACAAATCGGGCATCATCAGTTTGTGGAGGAACTTCAAAGACCACTATATTAAGTTTTCTTTTTTGTCTTTTACAATCCTCGGCAGTCATTGCTTTACGCGATTTTCGAACTGTTCATCTAAAGCTTCTCTCAATGTAGCTACTTTGGCGGTCATTAAATCTTTTAAGGCGTTATTATCCTTTGCCATTCCTGAGTATTACTCAAAAGTATGAATCCTATCTTCTATTGCCTTAAACTGAGTGTCAATTTCCGCTATAAGTTCATCTTTAAAGCTAGCAAAAGAGTCCTTAACCGTCTCCTTGATCCTAACGTCTAGGGTCATTACTGCATTCTCAAAACCGATAAGAGAGTTCTTAATAGACGCATCAACAACTCGTGCAATCTCGGAGGCAATTAACATTGCTCGCTTGGGTGTTTCCCTTGCAAATTGGATATTTCCATTGACAACCCATACGATGAGTCATTTTTGTAAGTAAGATGTATTCTGGTTCCAAGAGCTCAAGAGATTCGATACATAACAAGCAATCGCAATCATCACAATTCATAGCGCTTGATTCCTCGCTTAAATTAATTGAACAAGACGAACCCTTGTCCTGTCCTTTTACTGGGCTAGAACGCACCCGTTTGTTACCAGCCATAACTCTTGGAAAAATAGGCAAATGTTCAGTAATAAGTCATGGACAAATGACAAAGCACAAAATTTAAAAACAACTTGTGTTGTGGCCCGCTGAAAGAAGGCTTCACGGTTTACTTAATGTCTATAAACTACTTATGTAAGTCTCTAATGTTTATTGTTCAACTGTATAATCTTGGAGGTTAATTAAATGTATATAAAACCACTAATCATAATAAATTTCACAGAGCAGAATTTCACATATGTTAATATTTTGGCATCACCATCATGACTGATGGTATATTTCCTATGTATGTGTCTGTTTCTTGAATTTGCCAGGATTAATTCGATTTATGGGTATTAGGTTGAAACAAATGCTATGCTTTGGAAAAATACATAGGAATTATATAACTTCGGCTGTATATTTGCACATTATAGGGGGCAAGGGGTTCTGTTGTAAAAACTGTAATATAAAAAACCTGGTCAGTAAAATAAGGTTAAAATTTGTAAAATAAGGTACTTCCTAGGGTAAAATTGCTGTTTTAGAGTTGCCTTGTAGCAAGAAGACCAGTTGAGAATTTTTTTTGTATATATGTCCCAGCTGATCCAAAATGGATGATTTTTACCATCTTTAATACCTTTAGCTGTTGCACTTGTAAAAGCTGCATTAACAAGTGGTGCTGCAGCCTTAGGAACATATGCAGTTAAAAAGTTGATGATAAAATTACTGGTAACTCCGATGGAGTTTTGAAGTTACCTGGGAAAATCAGCGGAGCTTTAAAATTACCTAGCACTACACAAAAAGTTGGAGGAGCTTTGAGACTTCTAAGTACATAGAAAATCATTGGAACAGGAAATGATGAAGCTCCTAAGAAACTTGGGTGACATAAAAAAGTTGTTGAAAACGTTGAAGTTTCTAAAAGACATGGAAGACCTAAAGAACTTGTTGATAACACAGTTTCACCTCCTTCAAAAAATGGGAAGAGCGTAAAAGAGAAAAAATCAAATGATACCCTTAACAAATATTGATATAACTGCTGAACTACACCACATTCCTTACTTTAGAGGTGTATTTTCTCAAGAAACCTCACTAAACAAAATCAGTAAAAAAGAATGTGTTGTAATTATGATTTAAGTTGGTCACCTGGAACTCATTGAACTTGTTATGTCAATGATCCTAAATATCTATTTGTATAATTCCTTGATTCGTTTGGTGTTTGACAAGGAGATGAAATAGTACACTTTTTATAATTTCAAATAAATCTATTGCCTATCATTCTATTCCAATTCAAAATTTAAGTGATGTCAGTTGTGGACATTTATGTGTATAATATATTAAAAAAAGATTTAAGGGAGGAAGTGGATTCACAAAATTCTGTTTAAATTTCATTTCTTAATATAAATGGAAGAAGAATTAGAGAAATTATTATTTGTTTATTGCAGAAGTGGTAAATATTATGGAAATGTTAGTAATGCTTTCTAAATTTATATTTAGTGCTTCAGACTTATACGCTTTTGCCATGTTACACCTTGCTTCTTTAAGTCTTGGCACAGTTCTGATAGAAATACTTGAAAAATATCTAAGAATAGTAGAGAGAAGGATGAGTATAGAGCTGCTTATTCATTCTATGTAGAATTAATAAAAAAAAACAAGTTTTTTTTTAACTGAAAGTAAGGAGCAACATTAAGACTTAAAATGAACAGAAATTATTCCACATATGAAAGGGGCTGTTCCCTCTTCAACACCTCGCTCTTTACGGTAAAGTTTGACTCTTTCTCACAATTCTACTTTATAAAACAGTAAACAACTTTAGCGTAAAGAGCGGGGCATTGATGAGGGAACAGCCCCTTTCATATACTGAGTAATTTCTTTTCATTTTAAGTTTTAATGTCGCTCCTTACTTTCAGTTAAAAAAAACTTGTTTTTTTAAATTAATTTCTGAACATTTTTGAATTGATGCATGTTAGGCCTCCTTCCCCACCCCTTATTTCTCAAAATCGTCTGATCAAAACTAAGAGAAAGCCATTTAGCCAAAAAAAGAATTAATATGCAAGTTTCATTTTAATAATTTATGTGCGGAGAGCCAAAATCAAACATGCATTAATTCAAAAACGTTCAGAAATTAAATAAAAAAAAACTAGTTTTTTTAACTGAAAGTAAGGAGCGACATTAAAACTTAAAACGAACAGAAATTACTCCGTATATGAAATGGGTTGTCCCCTCCGCAATCCCTCGCTCTTTACACTAAAGTTTGACTCTTTGTCACAGTTCTACTTTTTAAAACAATTAAAAACGTTAGCGGAAAAAGCGAGGGATTGCGGAGAATCGAGGTCGAGACAGAAGGTCTCCACCGATTCCGTTAATTTCGAATTAAAATCAAGTAGTTGTGGGCATCAAACCATGGGTAATTGTAGAAAAAGCCAAGACAGATAGTCCGATTGAGTGTGAGGCAAATCTGACATGACCCTCTTATTAGGATTGTACAAAAATGATTTAGTTCATTTGTTAATAGACAAGTCTATCTATCATCTGTCCATCTGTCATTCCTAGGGCAGAAGAACTAAGGTAGATAGTCATAGAACTAAGATAGCCTATAGTTTTCCAAGTGTTTGGTTATTTGGTATAGTTTGAGATTAAATTTTCTGATAGAATCTTCAGCAAACATTGGTAATTAGGGTGTTAAAAAGTCACTAGGGTTGGTAGTGATGCTATTTTGGGATCTGCATATTTGAGACCAGGATCATAAACAGAAAGTTCTTGCTGAACCTTGTAGAAAGCGACTGCTTTTTTGATTTTCTACCAGTAAAAATGATCGTTCGTCATAGTTTCTGAGGAAATTAACTACTACTGACAGTTGAGTCATTGCAGTGTATAAAACTATGTGATAAAAACAAATTGGAGAAGACTTGGACTTTTTCAAAAGATGCAAGGCTGCCGTGAGTAAACAAATGTTAGACTTAACTAGGGTATTCTAAAATCAAAACCCAGCTGTTTGTGCATCCCATGAAATTGCTTTGAAAATTGTAACAAAAAGACAGATTCATACACCTGCAAAAGCCCTCATTAAACTTCGTTTCAAAGGGTTCAGAAATATTAAAACAGTGCAAACTGGCACTAGTGTCAAAATGAAAATCACCAATGCCCACTTGCGTTTGGGGATTTTGTCCCTTTTTAGCCCTCATTAAACTATTGCACGCTTCTCTTTTTATGTACTATAAGATATAGGGACATTAAAGGAAACATTATCTTTCTCCAATACACCTACCAGCTTAAGGTCAACTAGTCTAATTAATCTGCCAAGATTTTTTCAAGCAAATATAGGCCTATTTTATACAGACTGGTTTTTGGACTAAAATAATTCTTATTTTAATAGAATTAAAATTTTTCCTAATTTTTCCTAAATAATTCAACTCACAATGAAATTGCAGTTTTTATCCTATAAAATTAGAGAAGAATGATGTCTTTAATTCTCCTTTTCTTTTAGTTTTCTACTTTTTAATGAAGATGTCATTTCCTACACTGTGGGTGGTACTAGTAGTTATGGCACTTGACATTAACCAAGTGACATATTGCAATGGTAAATTCTGTTGGTCTGTTGGCCTGTCAGTCTGTCTGTCGGTCTCGGTTTTGCTAGTTTAGGCGCTTCCAGGTAAGTTAGGACGATGAAATTTCGCAGGTTTATCAGGGACCAGACCAGATTAAATAAAAAATAGTCGTTTTCCCAATTCGACCATCGGGTGGGGGGAGGGTGTGATGGTTAATTCAGGAAAATTAGAAAAAATGATGTATTTTTAACTTACGAACGGGTAATCGGATCTTAATGAAATTTAATATTTAGAAGGATATTGTGTCTCAGAGCTCTTATTTTAAACCCCGACCGCATCCGGTGACATTGGGGGGGGGGGAGTTGGAGTGGGAAATCTAAAATCTTGTAAAACGTTTAGAGTGGAGGGATCAGGATGAAACTTGGTGGGAAAAATAAGCACAAGTCTTAGATATGTGATTGATATAACCGGAACGGATCCGCTCTCTTTGGGGGAGTTGGGGGGGGGAGAGGGTTAATTCTGAAAAATTAGAAAAAATGAGGTATTTCTAACTTACGAAGGAGTGATCGGATCTTAATGAAATTTCATATTTAGATGGAGCTCGTAACTCAGATCACTTATTTTAAATATCGACCGGATACAATGTCATTGGGGGGAGTTAGGGCGGGGGGGGGGGGGGAACTGGAAATTTTGGAAAAGGTTTAGAGTGGAGTGATCAGGATGAAACGTGGTGAGAAGAATAAGTACAAGTCCAAGATATTTGGCTGACATAACCGCTCGCTTTGGGGGAGTTGGGGGGGGAGTTAATTTGGAAAAATTAGAAAAAAATGATGTATTTGTAACTTACGAACGGGCGCTCAGATCTTAATGAAATTTGATATTTAGAAAGATATTTTCCTTCAGAGCCCTTATTCTAAAACTCGAACAGACCTGTTGACATTGGGGGGAGTTGGAGGGGGAAACCGGAATCTTGGAAAACGTGAAAGTTGAGGTATATTTGTATCACGAAAGGGTGATCGGATCTTAATGAAACTCGATACATAGAAATATTTTATGTGTCAGCTGCTCCATTTTTCATTCGAGTTGGATCCGGGGACATAGGGGGTCGGAGGGGGGAAACAGAAATCTTGGAAACCAGAAATTTTGGAAAACGCTTAGAGTGGGGAGATCGGGATGAAACATGATGGGAAAAATAAGCACACGTTTTAGATACGTGGTTGACATAATTGGAACGGATCTGATCTCTTCGGGGGAGTTGGGGAGGGGGGGGGGGTGTCAATTCGGGAAAATTAGAAAAATTAAGGTATTTTTAACTTAAGAATGGGTGACTGGATCTTAATGAAATTTGATATTTAGAAGCAACTCATGTATCAGAGCTCTTGTTTTAAATCCCGACCAGATCTGGTGACATTGGGGGCAGTTGGAGGGGGAAATCAGAAATATTGGAAAACGCTTAGAGTGGAGAGACCGGGATGAAACTTAGTGGGTAGAATAAGCAAATGTCGTAGATACGTGATTGACGTAACCGGACTGGATCCGCTCTCTTTGGGGGAGGTAGGGGGGGGGGGTCCAGTGCATTGGCGAGTTTGGTGCATCTGGATATGCTAGGACGATGAAAATTGGTAGGCATGTCAGGGACCTGCACAAATTGACTCAATAAAGTCGTTTTCCCCGATTTGACCATCTTATGGGCTGAAGGGAGAGGAAAAATTTGAAAAAATGAGGTATTTTTAACTTAATAGTGGGTGATGGGATCTTAATAAATTTTGACATTTAGAAGGACCTCGTGTCTCAGAGCTCTTATTTTGAATCCCGACCGGCATTAAGCCTCTGATTTTCCTTTTAAGTCAATCTATTGATTCTTCAAATTTTACTAGAGCTCATGCCGTATGAGCTCTTGGCTCTTCCGGCCTTGTCACAAGCGCCCTGTGAGCTTCTAGCCCTTGTTTAAATTCTTATTTTCCCATACTAAGTAAGTTAATAAGTTTCTCATTTTCTTTTACTTGTTTATTAGTTATTGTTATTCTTTCATGTATAAATGAATGTTCATTATCGATTTTGGAAGATATCAGATTGAGAAAGATGTTTAACCAACATCATCACTCTGACAAAATTTGAAAAAATAGAACATACTGGTATAAGGAAAGATGAAGTGTCACAACAAAATTTTGATGATAGAAATTAGTTCTAACTAGATCTACATTGCATGGGCAACGTGAGGTGTTGCTACAACCTTTGTTCAGCTTCGCCGAGTAAAGTGTTGCGAGAGCAACACTTTGGTTTCGTTTCCTTGCTTCAATTAAACGCTGAAGTTGCTAATCTGTAAGGATCTTAAAATAAATACTAGGTACACCACCTCGCAAAAGTTGCAAACCCCTCATCGCAACAAACAAAAGTTGCAAGCCCCTCATCACTGAAGATGATTGTAGTCTAACAGCCGAATATTACTTAAAACTCCCCTACATGTCTTACCACTTGAACCAAATTGGTCTTACCATCAATTACACCTGAAAAAAAAAAATAGATACACCAACTAGTAGGAGTTGCGAATCCCTCATTTCTGAAGATGATTATGAGCTAACAGCCGACTATTGCTTAAAACTCCCCTATATGTATCACAATTTGTATCGGCCTATTTCTGGTTTCAGTGTGTACCTTACTATTGAAGTTGTAAACCCCTTTGAGCTTTCAAACTGGTATATCTCATGAAGGAATTTTTCTACCAAAAAATGGATGACATGTATTTTGATCATCTACTCAACAGCTATCGACTGCCGTCGACAAAAAAATATCTGTCTGTCTTAGTTCAAAAGTTGACTTTTTTGCCGTAGGTCAAGTTTCTAACGTCATCACTTAGAAAGGAGCAAAGGATAAACTCTAATTTCTTTAGCTATGAGAGAACTTTTTAAGTTTAAGAGGCACATCTGATACCATTTCTCTGCCACAATCCCAAGTGCGAAAAACCGAATGATAAACTCAGCTGAAATCACGGAAAGAAACAGGTAGAGACAATAGATTTTTGGTTCTATGAAGGCAAGAGTTCTATGAAGCTTTCCAAAATGCAAAGTCATATTCACCAATCCGGCCTAAGTTCCACACTCTCCGTAAAAACTGCAGAGGTTATGCCCTTACAACTTTCTAGGATTAAGCTGAAATCGGGGTGCTAGAAAAAAAAACACGACGAAACCAAAGTGTTGCTCTTGCAACACAATAAAGATAAGAAAAAACTTAAATTTTCAAAATTTGTTCGTAAAAAGTTTTTGAGAATAAGAGACATGTGGTGGCTGCTAAGTCAATAGTACCTCATCATTATTTCCTTCATTTGTGCCCTTGTCATGTACCTCATTCATGTAGATTCTCTGTCCCAATCATTATATTTCTGCTGTCAGGGCTCTTATGAACTCTGATTTTCGTCCATAGCCTAACTTTTGGTATAGCCAAGTGTCAGCGCTCATTGGAACAAAATGCTGTACCCACAGAGACAATGCAGCACTTTTTTGCCTTGTTTGTTAAAGTCAGTCAAGGTAGTTCATGGAGAAGTAAGTGAAATTAAAATTTTTAAAATATCTGTCTCCAGAAACAATTTAGAGGTACATTTCAGAGATGTCAATTCATGTTATGGAACTCTTTTCTTATGAAATAGTTGTATCTCTCATCTTTCCCTTTCAACTTGATGAGTCTAACAATGTAAGCTCAAGTTCTTTATTACTTGTTTTCATGAGGTATTTTCGCTTAAAAGGGATCAAAGAAGAATTTCTGTGTTGTAGGGAACTAAAAAGGGAAAGGTAAAGATGTCATGGAGATGACAAGTTCATTCTTTGAAGCAATTACTCCGAAAGTCTTTCCTTAAAATGGAAAAAAAAAAATATTTGGAGCATGTGGAGCACCTAACACACATGGATTGATGTTGAGCTTTCAGACGAAAATTAAAGAGCTGGAACTGCAAGCGAAATGAATGTTCAACATTATTCACTGATTTGCCCTTGCTACAGCGACTTTTAAAACCTTTTTAAAAAGTTCTTGGTAGTTTGGTAACAATGGCATTAAATCCAGTTTTAATTACATTAGATTTAGCGCTTTCAATACTCGTCTGTTCGAAGAAATATGTAACAACATGAATTGTGTACCAATTTATTGTTGGCTAAGTCGTTGACTTAAAAATTTAAATCAAAAGGCTCTTAAGGATTAAAGAAAAACTTGAGTTTGTGAGATACTTGGATCCAGAGAGCAGCTTATCTGTCTGACATTTTGAATCCACTAAGAATTATGCTATTTTTAAAATTGACAGATTTTTAGCATAGGCAAAAGGAGTAATTTGTGCTATATGATGACTCACCGTGAAAATCTTTTAAACTGTTGGTAAATATACCTCTGAGAAGAAATGGAAGGTGCTAAGAAATTTTATAAAAAGAGATATATTAAGCATATTTCCTCTCACCTGACTTGCCTTTAAGACAAAGTATGTTACCAAGGCCTTACAAAAATTACTGAATTGCAAACATAAACCGAATTTATGGTTTTGCGTTTTGTATATCACACCAAAACGCTCTCAAACTACAAGTGATGGGACAATGCCAATATTATTGATAGAAAAAAGGGACCCAATAAATAAGGGGGCCCAGAGACAGAATAGGTTTCCAAAAAAAAAAAAAAAAAAACAGGAAGAGAGTATACAGAATCAGGGGTGCCAATGAACAAAAATTTAGAGTGGGGGAAAGGATTTCTTTTCCCTTGAAAAAAAAGAAGAGACAAAAACAGATGTTTTTTAAAATTTAGTGGGCACTCTTTTTTTTAATAAAATTGCCAAAAATAGGTATCTCCGAAATCAAAAAGGGTTAATTGTTATCCTGACCTCCCCCTGTAATTGGCGCCCCATTAAAAATATGTGATTTTCAAAAAGTGAACGTGAACCGTAACAAGTACGAAACTGTTTTTTATTGTTTTGGAAATCCGTCAACTCTTTGATGTACCAACTTCAAGATGAATTTAAGGCGCTGTGAAGGCCGTCTTTATGAAATGGTAAATTTCACTGAATGACCTGATTTGCTGACTGTTTATTTTATTTTAGAGTGACTCAGACAGTGACGAATGGGTAGAAACCCCCCGTACTTCGAAAGAGACTATTATTGATAAAGCTGGACCCATCAAATTAGAAGGTATGGATGATTCTAACTGGAATGCTGTTTTTTCGCGTACCCTTGTTTCAAAGGAAAAGAAGAACAAAGAAAGGGAAGACCAGCCTATTCTTGATAAAGTGAGTTTTTGAAATTGGAAGGCAGTAAGTTTGTATGAAGGTATCCGCCTATAATTTTTTTTCTAATGTATAACAACCTAGACCTATAGGGGGGTGGGGGGTGGGATGTTTGCACCAAAATTGTTTAGTGGATTAGCCCCCCCCCCTCCGGAAAACTTAAACGTCGCTGCCTTAAAATGTTTTTTTGTTGCATGTTTTCAATCCCTGAACACCCCCCCCCACCAAAAAAACAACAAAAAACTCTGTTACTCTTCTCCCTGGTTTGAACCTGTGTTAGCCTGTGAGATTATAGAAAGCAACAAAATTCACCTTTATATGGTCTTGTGTTATTAATGCCTTCTTTGTAGAATTTTGGGTCGTTTTTTCAAATCAAATAATCCAGTTCATTATTTTGTTTTCTGTTGTATTTCTGATCAGATATAGAGAGAAATAGAGCGATCAGGCAATGGAGCACCGGAGCGATGGGAGGATGAAGGTTTTTTTGTGTAGGTTTGATGTTCTTTTTTCTTCTGATTTTTTGAATGGCCTTGGCGGCAATTAGTGTTTATTTACCAGAAAGAAATTGTGGACAAAACTCTTCCAGTTTTTTAAGAAGTGTTTGAGGAACCTTCCCATCAGAAAAGTCGTAAGAATAATAATCTTAAAGATTAGGGGCATAAGATTACCCTTTTAAAGTATAAAGCCCCTTCCCAATAAGCTTTTCACTGTCAGGAGTTGTGCTCAGCTGTCTGTATTTGTATGTGCATTTCCTTCCTTCATTCAAACGCTTTTTTTTGCCTATTTTAGCCTGGTCAGCATCCACGTGAACTAAATCCTTATTGGAAAAGTGGTGGAACCGGCTTGCCTGAAGAAAGTAAGACCACCGAAAAACGTCCTCTTGCTGGAACTAGCGATGCTGGACTTCAGTGGCTATTACGAGCGAAGAAACGCCTGGTGGAGCAGAGTGAAGAAACGGGTGCATCTGTTGAACAATTAGCTATAGAGCGATGGGGAGTAAGCGATTTTCTTTTTTATTATAGTTCTATTCAATTGAATACCATAAAGAAACTATAGCATACCTAAAATGACATTTTTTGATAATATTGATATTCGTGTTGCAAAAATAAATTATAAACTAGAAAACGCTTCAAAATTAAGAAGAAAGAGGAAATTATTACAGAAAAAGATAGAGAATTCTGCTTCTTCTGATAACGGCTGATTTTTGCTTGATGGAAAGCTTAGTACAATGCAATAAGTGTAGCCTGTTGGAAATTGTGTTTATCAACATGTTGGCTTTCAGAATGTTTTACTTCTGTCCATCTGTATATTGAAGTCACTATGCCTGAGTGAGCACGTTCATTTTTGAAGCACTTTGGTAACAAAGAAAAGTAATACGCTAAGCTCTTAAGTAAACACTAGAGGGATGTGGGCCTGGCAAATTGTGATTTCTGCAATAAGTATGTAATAAACTAATTTATGAATAGATGTCATGTAAATGAATAACGTTCTTAAGGGGAATTATAAAATTACCAAAAGTAACAGTATAATTAGGTTGAAGGTAAAACGGACCGAATTTTTGTCATTAAAGGTAAAAAAAGGGAAAGAGTTCGACATTGGACTTTACAGTCCATACCGGCGGTGTTGATCTCCGTTTCATGGTCTTTCAGTTTCAATGTCAGTCATTGCTCTCCCGTCAATAGACTCTCTCTTATTATTGAAAGCTGCTGGTATGTACTTTCGGCCCTTTATTTGAAAATAAGGAGCAAGAACACTTAATTTCTGATCCTATTGTTTTTTTTTTAATTTTCAAACGAAAAGGACTGGGAATTCTGTCTTGGTTTTAGTCTGAAAATCTTCTTTGCATTCAATCAGTACACTCTTTGGACTCTTTCTAAAGAATTAGATAAAAATTTGAATCGGAAATAATCTGGAAGGAAGCTCGAGATTGACTTTAATTTCATCAAAATTGATGCAATTGGCTCGAATTTGACGCCATAATTTGCTGAACTGTTACAAGATGTCAAAAATATTAAGATTTTTAAGCAGATTTATCCTTATTTGATATGTCTTTGTATCTGATTAAACATCCAGATGATTTTAAAGTCAGAAAATTGAAATAGATGGAGATTGCTAAAAAGAACCATGGTTTTAAAAATGTGGTGAGGTTAGGATAAGTGAAATCTGGGATCGTGTGACCAATAAATTGAGCAAAAAATCCTTTGCAATGTACAAAGTCCCATAAATTTTAACTTAGTGAAGTCTCCGAGCAAAGCAGACATAGTTGCATCTTCGAATGTGTTCAATGTCAAATTAAAGCATGCTTTTTACTGTTTTATTTATTAGTGTTCTTGCAGGTTTTTATGGCACTTGGTATTAACCAAGTGACATATAGCGATCGCAAATTCTGTCGGTCTGTCTATCTGTCTGTTCCGGTTTTGCTACTTCAGGCACTTCGAGGAAAGCTAGGACGATGAAACTTGGCAGGCGTATCAGGGACCGGACCAGATTAAATTAGAAATAGTCCTTCTCCCGATATGACCATCTGGGGGGGGGGGAGTGGGGCGCTGGCTAATTCGAAAAATTGGAAAAAAGAGGTATTTTCAACTTACGAAAGAGTGATTGGATCTTGAATTTTGGAAGGATACCGTGTCTCAGAGCTCTTATTTTAAATTCCGACTGGATCCGGTGACATTGGGGGGAATTGAGGGGGGAACGTAAAATCTTGGAAAGCGCTTAGAGTGAAGGGATCGGGATGAAACTTGGTTGGAAAAATAAGCACAAGTCCTAGATACGTGATTGACATAACGGGGAAGGATCCGCTCTCTTTGGGGGAGTGGGGGGGGAGGGTTAATTCTGAAAAATTAGAAAAATGAGGTGTTTTAACTTACGAAGGAGTGATCGGATCTGAATGAAATTTAATGTTTGAAAGGATATCATGTCTCAGAGCTCTTATTAAATTTCAACCTTATCCGGTGAAGGGGATGTTGGGGGGGACCTAAACTCTTGGAAAATGCTTAGAGTGGAGGGATCGGGATGAAACTTGGTGGGAAAAATAAGCACAAGTCCTAGATACGGGATTGACATAACCAGAACGGATCTGATTTCTTTGGGGGAGTTGGGGGGGGGGAGAGGCTAATTCTAAAAAAATAGAAAAAATGAGGTAATTTTAACTTGCGAGAGTGATCGTATCTTAAGGAAATTTCATACTTAGAAGGAACTCGAAACTTAGATCTCTTATTTTTTTTTAATCTCGACCGGGTCCAGTGTCATTAGGGGGGAGGGGACCGAAAATCTTGGAAAACGCTTAAAGCGAAGAGATCAGGATGAAACTTGGTGGAAAGAATAAGCACAAGTCCAAGATAGTTGACTGACATAACCGGACCGGATCTGATCTCTTTGGTGGAGTTGGAGGGGGGGGGGGGGGTAATTCGGAAAAATCAGAAAAAATGAGATATTTTTAACTTACGACCAGTTGATCAGATTTTAATTAAATTTGATATGTAGAAGGATCTTGTGCTTTAAAGCTCTCACTCTAAATCCCGACCAGATCTGGTGACATTGAAGGGAGTTAGAGGGGGAAGCCGGAATTCTCGGAAAAAGTGAAATCGAGGCATCTTATGATTGGGTGATCGGATCTCAATGAAACTTGATATATAGAAGAGTCTTATGTCTCAGATGCTCCATTTTCAATTCGAATTGGATCCGGGGACATAGAGGGTTGGAGGGGGGAAACAGAAATCTTGTAAACCGGAAATCTTGGAAAACGCTTAGAGTGGAGATATCGGGATGAAACTTGATGGGAAGAATAAGCACAAGTTATAGATACGAGATTGACATAATTGGTACGGATCCGTTCTCTTTGGAAGAGCTGGGGGTTGTTAAATTGGAAAAGTTAGAAAAATTGAGGTATTTTTAACTTAGAACGGGTAACCGGATCTTAATGAAATTTGATATTTAGAAGGAATTCATGTCTCAGAACTCTTATTTCAAATCCCGACCAGATCTGTTGACATTGGGGGGAGCTGGGGGGGGGGGGAACCAGAAATCTTGGAAAATGCTTATAAATGTCGTAGATACGTGATTGACGTAATCAGACTGGATCCGCTCTCTTTGGGGGAGTTAGAGGGTGGGGTTCAGTGCTTTGGCGAGTTTGGTGCTTCTGGACGTGCTAGGACGATGAAAATTGGTAGGCGTGTCAGGGAGCTGTACAAATTGACTTAATAAAGTCGTTTTCCCCGATTCGAACATCTGGGGGGCTGAAGGGAGAGAAAAAATTAGAAAATTTGAGATATTTTTAACTTGCGAGTGGGTGATCGGATCTTAATGAATTTTGATATTTAGAAGGACCTCGTGACTCAGAGGCCTTATTTTAAATCCCGACCGGCATTAAGCCTCTGATTTCCCTTTTAAAGCAATCTATTGAATCTTAGAATTTTGCCAGAGCTCATACCATATGAGCTCTTGTTCTATTTTCACTTTCTTGGTTTGCATTTCCATTTTACACATTTCTCTGTTTTCTAGAAGCAGTAAATCTGCTCCAGGATAGCTTTCTGTAGGGCGAGCTTTCTCCTCTAGAACTGTTGCTTGCGAAGATAATGTGGTTTCACACTAGTTTTACTTTATATATATATATATATATATATATATATATATATATATATATATATATATATATATATATACATCTATATATATAAATAAGTTGTCTGTGTGTGTGTGTCGAGTGACGTCATGTTTGTTTGTCGACTGACGTCATGTTTATCGACTGACGTCATTATAAGGATTGAGATGTATGCGTCATGAAGTTGTTTGTCGACTGACGTCGTGTTTGTCAACTGATGAAATTACATACCGGGACACCGGGACACAAATGACGACGGGACACAGGGAATATAAATGACGACCGACAACCTCAAAGAGAAATTACAGACTGGGACACCCGGACACAAATCACGACCGGGACACAGGGAATATAAATGACGGCCGGGACACAGGGACACAACTACAACGGGGACGCCGGGGGCACAGGCGGGATATATAAATGACGACCGGGACACAGGGATTGTTCGAATAGAAATTACAGACCGGGACACCGGGACGCAAATGACGACCGGGACACCGGGACACAGGGAATATAATTGACGATCGGTACACTCAAAGAGAAATTACAAACTGGGACACCGGGACACAAATGACGACCGGGACACAGGGAATATAAATGACGACCGGGACACAGGGACACATAATTAGAATAATGAGGTATAGATCTGAATACGGATTGTTTTTCCCATGGACAATTATATGTTGCATGTTCAAGAGTCAGTAAACCTGACAATCTATTTATATGCACAGACAATGGGACAGCGAAGAATGTTGTATATTCGCATGTTTTACGTAGTTAAAAACATATATATATATATATATATATATATATATATATATATATATATATATATATATATATATATATATATATATATATATATTATATATATATATATATATATATATATATATATATATATATATATATATATATATATATTTACATATATATATATATATATCTATTCACAGGTGGGACAGAGGGACAGAACTACAATGGCGCGTAACTAATATGGCGCGTAACGACTTACACGCGTGGGGGGGCTTGGGGGGCGCGAAGCGCCCCACCAACTAAGAGCCAAAAGCTCATCAAGAGCTAAGAGCCAAGAGCTCATATGGTATGAGCTCTAACAAAATTCTAAGAATCAATAGATTGATTTTAAAGGAAAATCAGAGGCTTAATGCCGGTCAGGATTTAAAATAAGAGCTCTGAGTCACGATGTCCTCCTAAATATCAAAATTATTAAGATCCGATCATCCACTTGTAAGTTATAAATACTTCATTTTTTCTAATTTTTCCTCTTCCTTTAGCCCCCCAGATGGTCGAATCTGGGAAAACGACTTTATCAAGTCAATTTGTGCAGCTCCCTAACACGCCTACCAATGTTCTTCGTCCTAGCACGTCCAGAAGAACCAAACTCGCCAAATCACTGAACCCCTCCCCCCAACTCCCCCAAATAGATTGAATCCAGTTCGGTTACGTCAATCACGTATCAAGGACATTTGCTTATTCTATCCACCAAACTTCATCTCGATTTCTCCACTCCAAGTGTTTACCAAGATTTCCCCCTCCAACTCCCCCCAATGTAAAAAAATCTGGTCGGGATTTGAAATAAAAGCTCTGAGACATGGATTCCTTCTAAATATAAAATTTAATTAAGATCCGATCACCTATTCGTAAGATAAAAATAACCCAATTTTCACGTTTTCCAAGAATTCTGGTATCCCCATCCAACTCCCCCAATGTCACAGGATCTGGTCGGAATTTGAAATTAGAACTTTAAAGCACAAGATCCTTCTAAATATCAAATTTCAGTAAGATCTGGTCACTCTTTCGTAAGTTACAAATACCTCATTTTTATAAATTACCCCCCCCCCAACTCAACCAAAGAGAGCAAATCTGGTTCGGTTATGTCAGTCACGTATCTTAGACAGATTTTTATTCGTCCCATCCAGTTTCATCCTGGTCTCTCCGCTCTAAGTATTTTCCAAGATTTCTGGTCCCCTTCAACTGCTCCCCCCAATGACGCTGGATCCGGTTGAGATTTAAAATAAGAGATCTGAGTTACGAGGTCCTTCTAAATATGAAGCTTCATGAAGATCCGATCACTCCTTCGTAAGTTAAAAATACGTCATTTTTTCTTATTTTTCAGAATTAATCCCCCCCCCCAATAGAGCGGATCCGTTCCAATTACGTAAATCACGTATCTAAGACTTTTGCTTATTTTCCCACCAAATTTCATCCCGATTCCTCCAATCTAAGCGTTTTCCATGATTTTAGGTTCCCCCCAAACTCCCCCCAATGTCACCAGATCCGGTCGGGATTTAAAATAAGAGCTTTGAGACACGATATCCTTCTAAATATCAAATTTCATTGAGATCCGATCACTCATTCGTAAATTAAAAATACCTCAATTTTCTTATTTTTCAGAATTACCCCCCCCCCCCCCAACTAACCCAAAGAGAGTGGATCCGTTCCGGTTATATCAATCATGTATCTAGTACTTGTGCTTATTTTTCCCACCAAGTTTCATCCCGATCCCTCCACTCTAAGTGTTTTCCAAGATTTTAGGTTTCCGCCTTCCAACTCCCCCCCCCCAATGTCACCAAATCTGGTCGGGATTTAAATAACAGCTCTTAGACACGATATCCTTCCAAAAATCAAATTTCATTAAGATCTCATCAACCGTTCGTAAGTTAAAAATACTTCATTTTTTCTATTTTTTCCGAATTAATCGCCCCCCCCCAGATGGTCAAATCGGTGAAACGACTATTTCTAATTTAATCTGGTCCGGTCCCTGATATGCCTGCCAAATTTCATCGTCCTAGCTTACCTGGAAGTGCCTAAAGTAGCAAAACCGGGACCGACAGACAGACCGACAGAATTTGCGATTGCTATATGTCACTTGGTTAATACCAAGTGCCATAAAAATTTAGAAAAAGGGATAAACTAATATAACAAGATGATATAGTAGCCCGTCTTTTAGAAAGGGTTATGGTGGAACATGGAAGATAAAAGAAAAGAAAAAAAATCATACGTGAATATAAATAGTCACTAAAGTTAAAGCTGATGATAGACTTCATCTTGTTCGTTTCACTTTTTTTTGAACTGACACATACTCTGGGTCATTATTTGCATAGACCTATGTGTTTTAAATTCTTAGAGCCCATAATTCCTATGATTTTAAGGCAGGAACAATATTAGATAGGTAGACAAGATAAGGTTTATTAATAAAAAAAGAAACAAAGTGTCAAACATGCTAGATCCCTGCTAGCGTGTTACTATATCTTTTTCCCTATATTAACTGGAATCTAATGACGACCCTTATGCATTCCACAGGTAAAAATCAGATTTTACTGGAACAATTAAAAACTACAAAAAAAACTACAAAAAGAACAACAAACAATTCATACATATGGTCCCACAAAAGGCTCTAAGGCCTATATATGTAGAGGGAACAAATACACAGCTAAATCAACACATACAAAAACAAAACGAAAGAACAAAAAAAAAAAAAAAAAAAAAAAAAAAAAACAACGCTCAAATGAAGAACTGTTGCCCACTAACAAAACCCAGCTGAAACCAAACCACGACAGATTCAGCACACACGGCAAACACCACCTGAGTTACAAAAGTTCGTAATAATTACATATGGTCCCACAAAAGGCTCTAAGGTCTTTATATGTAGGGGGAACAACTACACAGCTAAATCAACACATACAAAAACAAAACGAAAGAATGACAACAACAAGAAAAAACATCTCAAATGAAGAAATGTTGCCCACTAATCGAAACCAGCTGAAGCCAAGCCACGAGAGGTTCAGTGTACACGGCAGAAACCACCTGAGTTACAAAAGTTCGTAATAATTACACAAATGGTGAATCAAACCCGCGGCAGGGAATTGTTGAAGTAGTGAAAGGGGTTGACAGCGATTGGGCAATCTGAACAGGAGTAGAAAATAACTATAAATCCTACTTCCTTCGCTCTCAAACAAGAATATATTTATACACAGCAAAAAAAGAAGAAAAAAACAGAAATAAAAAAAAGAAAAATTTCTTTAACGAAACCGACATATAGTAGTTTTTTGTGGTACTATAATGTTTGTTAACCTTGTCCTTGGAGGGGGTATGAGTACGGTCCAAACTCAGATAACGTTTCCTTAGGGTTGACCTGACTAATTATCTGGCGTACGTACTGGGGAAATCGAGAAGCTTAAATAATGTTATGTTTTGAGGTTTGGTATATTAATGTCACTTTTATTAAACTGAACACAACGGTACAAGGTCTGGCTATGCATACGCCACTGGGACTATTTGCCCCACAGAATGAACAAATACAATAATATCATTACAAACTACGAGACATTAAGAAACTTACGATATTCCAAGGTATTCCTAAATAAACGGACCAGAGCTCACACCAGCTATTAAGATAGAAAAGTTACTCGATACCATAAAATGTACCTTTTATACCATGGGTCAACCACATCATTCCAGACTATAGACGTACATAAGCAAAGAAGTGATGATTTCTCAATATCCTTGAATGTCCACATTCAAGGATAGTTTTCTAAGATCTGTTATATTTTTAATGGTTAAATTTCACTTCTTATCCTAGTAAAGTGGTATTTCCAAAACCCATGATTATATTTTGCGTCATGAATATTTTATTTCACATTAAATTAATTTCTGCTTAATTGGACAGGTTACCACAGACGCGACACAAATATAATAATAAAACGTATATAAAAAAAGAAGGAAAAGGAAAAGACGAGATTCCTCATAAGCAACACTTATATGCAATCTAAAAGGAAGTTAATTCGACGAAAAGCTTGCTGACTTGGAATCTTTCCGAGCATTTGACCACGGTCTGACCATGTATTTTGAACTCAGAGCTTGGTTCTCGCCGTAGTCAGAACACCAAAACTGCGCTTTGTTAGAGACTCAGACATGACAATTTTAGAACCAGGCAATTTCACTTCTTATCCTAGTAAAGTGGTATTTCCAAAACCCAAAACCCATCGCCGCAGTCAGAACATCACAGCTGCGCTTTGTTAGAGATTCAGATATGACAATTTTAGAACCAGCCAATTTTGAGTTGTGAATACTTTGTGGGCCATGTCAAATGAAGAAAATTTTACAAAAACTGGGGCAACTTTATCATCTTCCATCCATGGAGTGTTCTCTGTAAACATATAGAATAATGAAAAATCACGTTCAGAGACATTTGAGGGTCCCATATTTTGAGACACTATATTCAGAATGGCGAACTTCAGATCAGCATTTGGCTTTTGCTTGACACTGTGAAAAACAAGAGTTTCAAGCTGTTTTTCTTGGTCATAATCATTAATTTTTAGCTCCAGCTTTGCTACTAGGTTTTCTGAATTTTCAATCAGGCATTTAAGATTCTTTACCAATAATTTTACCAATAATTACCAATAAAATTACCAATAATTACCAGTTAATAATAATACCAAGTTACCAATAATTGCTCTTGCTTGGGATTAAACTCGACTGACACTGATGGTAATAATTTCAACAGTATTTTTGTTTAGCATATAAAAAATGTGTAGCATACACATACACAAAGCTTAGTACTTGTAATAGTATGCTTTTATTTTGTCCATGTGTCTCACTGACAACACAATGGATGTACTGGTGATGTAGGTAACAAGCACCTGACGCACTAAGCCATAGGTCGAGGCAGGGGATATCCTAGGTTAGCGTCCATGATTTGGCGCAACTGTACTATATGTATATTCAATGGTTAGGTTGTCTGATGGCCTGCGTGGTTTTACTGATCGCTTCTGCAAGCAATATACCAAGATCTTTTAGCTCATACGCTTAGGTGTAAAGCATAGATTTTTTGCCCGAATTACTCAGAACTATAATAACAAATTTATAATTATTTTTCAGTTTAACCAAGAAACAAATGCTAAAATTCAGAACTCAGTAACTGACTTGTCCATAATTTGAGAGCAACTGATTAGCTAATCTAATCAGTTAGAGATTTCTTTCTAATCAGTTTAGGAATTCGTTTAGAGATTGAAAGTAATTAGCCCATCTTTGTTGCAATAAATTTCTTTGTATTTCATTATAATTACGGAATCTTCTTCTAGTCTTTGGCCAATTTGAATAGAAAGATTACTGAGGCTGAAGAACTTTCAAGTTTTAAGGCTAAGCGGCCTTCGTTTAGAAAGCCTGACCATAGAGAAGAGCCACGAAGTCGTAAGAGGTCAAGTACGAGGAGTCGGTCAAGGTTTGACAAGTTTATGTTTTTTTTATTTTATAGTGAAGCGTGTACATAAGAAAAGCCCCCCCCCAAATAAATGAAAAGAATTTAGCGTGCAATATCTATGTTTAGATTGCTGAAAACCTCTAATAGTATTTTTTAATGAAAAAATCTTTGTAACGAAATAATCAAGTGAAATCAATATCTTTTTTCTGTTTGATATTCGAGATCAGACCCCTTACTATCTCTCTTGTCCTTGCGTATGTTCCGTTTTAAATTTGTCTGTCTTACAGCGTCAAAAGAAACACTAAAATGAACACTTTTGTTAAATTATTTATCTATATTTTTTACGTATTTGCAAGCATCGTGCGTCTGGATACTTTTCAGGTTTTACCATGTCTTTGTTTGTTTTTTTTTGTTTTTTTTTTTGTAATGGCTTATTGTCCTTGAAATAACGTCTGAAAATGTGCTTCATTTTTGGAAGCAAAAGTTCTGTCAGAATTTTATAGGAAAAACTGTCTAACCTAAGAGTGGAGTAGGCAATTACAAGTTTTTTCCTATGAGGGGAGGAAGAGGTTTAGACGCCAAAATCAAATGTCATATCGGGATTCTACTTTCAGTTCTTCTGAGGGGACGAGGTTCTCGGGTATGAGTTTGAGTAGCTTTTTGACCTCTTCTATTAGCTCCATGAATTTTTCTATCTATATCGATAATACTCATATGATAAATTGAGAAAACGTTCGCTCTAAATAGCCTAATAAATTAAATACTTGATAAGGTATGTACAGAAGAATGTTTTCATGCGCGATTGCTCACTTAAGGAGCAAAGTTTGGTAGCAAAAGTGACGAGCATCAAAGTAGCAAAAATCGATTGTGAATTGAAATTCTTTTATTCACTCCAATTAGTTGCCAAATGGATAGATATAAGCAGAGATTTGCTCTGTCTTTTATTTCTAATGTCAAAAATTCTGATTAAGGATTTTTAAAGCCTCTTTTATTTTTCGTTTAACCTATTTTACACCTTTCCTAAACCTTTCGAATACCAGTCTCACACCCACTTTGACATTTTACATTCCAAAGAATTTTATATTCAGTGCCTTATACTGACATGATTTTATCCCAAAATTTTAAATACACACGTGAGAGGGTTAACCGAGTGAAAACTATTTCTCGAGTCCAAGGCCAGAAACTAAAATAAAAGATGCACAGTAAATAAAGACAAAAGAACTCGCTTCACGTTTCTATTTCGTGTGCTTCATGAGGCGAGTGACCAATGAGAATCGAGGAATATCCTTTACCCAATAACAGGCATAAGTATTAATCAACCATGAAATTGCAAACTAGGAGGGTGAATCATAACAGCGTAATTGTTTTTTTTTTAACCGCCATAAGTGATTGGAGGGTAGCCAGCCCCTTTGCCTTTTTCTGGCTTTGAGTACCCCCGTAACCAACCCCCTCAATTGTTGCCCCTAGATTCTATAAAAAAAATTTAAAAGGAATACGACATTTGCTGATCAAGACAAGAGTTTGCTGAAACAGTCTGGTTAAATAATAGTAACAGTGTTGTGTGCACAGTGGGATTAAGGTATAGCTGATAAACATAATGTGACGTCAGTTATCCTCTTTGTTCCTGCTTTATGCAGTGGTGTTAGTGACCTAGGGCGTTCCATGTTTGTCATTTCCCTAATACTTGGCGTCATTAATGCATCTGAAGATAAATAATCTTGATTAGTGGCTAAGTTGTCTTGCTGTACTGAAGTGCGTAGTAGGTTTCATTAAGTTTTCATTATTGTTTTCATTAAGTTTTCATAAGATTCTGTTAAGTTCTAGGTAGATTAACAGTTAACGAGTCTTGCTATGTTGAAACGCACAATAGGTTGTTGTTTCCATTAAGTTTCTGTTAGATTCCATTAGCTTTTCATTTTTGGTCCTGTTGAGTTTTTTTTTTTCTAGATCCCCTCGTCGTCGGCGACGCACACGATCAAGATCAGATGATGAAGAATATACTCGATCTCGGTCGAAGTCAAGGGAGAGAGATCGGTGGCCAAAAGACAAAAAAAGGTAATACTTTTTGTCAAAATGAGATACAATAAAAGGTGATTTTTCACTATATTATATAATATGCTTATTGATGGCCCACATACAATGGACAAATGTTGAGTAAAAAAGGAAAATAAACAGAATATACTGCACAAAAAAATAAATAACTAGAAATAATGAAAATAGTGAAAAGATATAAACAAATATCAAACAGCATAAAGCAACCGGGTGAGAAGGTGATGAGGGCTTAGTCTGGAGCTCGCTTCAGATGTAAGTTTATGTTGATGATGGTGCAGAATATGCATAATGCTCATAACGTCAAACCTATTCTATTCATATTCAATTAATTTTCTATAAAGGTAAAAACGTGACAACTAAAGAAAAAACATGCAATGCCTAAATAATAAATGTGGTTTAGTTCAGATCACTTTCTCGAAGCAGATTCAGATCGATTTCTCGAAGCAGATTCAGATCATTTTCTCGAAGTAGATTGAGATCACTTTCTCGAAGCAGATTCAGATCACTTTCTCGAAGCAGGTTCAGATCACTTTCTCGAAGCAGATTTAAATCACTTTTTCGAAGCAGATTTTTTCGTTCAGATCACTTTCTAGAAGCAGATTTAAATCACTTTCTCGAAGCAGATTCAGATCACTTTGTCGAAACAGATTCAGATCACTTTTCCGAAGCAGATTCAGACCACTTTCTCAAAGCAGGTTCAGATCACTTTCTCGAAGCATGGTCGCAAAATGTCGAATAAGGTTTTCCGAGATCGTACCTGTTATAACGACCAGGATTTGCAACTATCTTAGCATAACTCATTTTTAATTTATCTTTATTGTCAGATACTGTGTCCAATAAGTAATTTGAGGGCTATTACTATAAAACTCTACAAGATAATGAGTGGTTAGTGAAAAGTAGACCATGTCAATAGTATGCGAAGCTCTCAAAAGGGTGGAATTTAAAAAGATATTCACATTGCAAAAATTGACTTCTTAGGCTGATTCAAAGTATCTACAATTCATTAAGTGTAATATGACCTATTTGAAGTTACAAGTATAAGTCATAAGCAGTACAACATTTTTATAATGTTACTATAATGTTTTGTTATTTCAAAAAAGGTGCAAGCTTTCGAAAAATGGGGGGGGGGAGGGAGGAGGAACACTCTCAAAAAATGGTAAAAACACTGATGAAAATAGTATCATCAGATTTAACATGTTAATTTGAGAATAAGGGAATTTTATACAGGTTTTAATTTTATATAGGGAGTTTTATGTAGGATGCGGGTTTATTTGTTGTTCTTATCCTTTTTGCCATGGAGGTTTCACACCAGAGCAGTAATCAGCAATCTAGTGGTCGCAGAATATCTGTGAATGACTAATTAAAACCGAAATTCGAAGTTCTTTTGCCTTTTTTAAGTGAACAAATAGTAAAGTGCCATTGTCTGTTATTTTTGCTGCAAGACGAAATGTTGGCCTTAACTAGGCCAAAATGCTACTGAGACAAAACTCTGAGATAACCAACAGACTTAGAATTGCACGTCTAGATTCTGTACAGATTTGTCAGTGTTCAGATTTCAACATGTTTAAAAAGTAACTATACGGTTTTTATTGTGGAACTGTTCATAGTGATGAGCGGTTATTAAAGAGAGGCCTGTGTCAATAGTAACCAAAGTTTAAAAAAATTGTCGATTTTTCAGAATATGTACACATAGAACGAATCGAGTTTTCAGACTGATTCAAAGTGTGTAAAATTTATTTAAGTATACTGTTGCCAATTGAAAGTTACAAGAAGAAGTTGTTAGCATAACAAATTTTAGTTTTGCTACTATAAAAATATTTTTTTGGTTATTTCAAAAATGGGTATACTTACTAAACTGGTGGGGGGGGGGGGAGCACTATCTGAAAACCTCACAGCGCTTGTTTTAGTTTGTTATCATATGCAGCGTTCAGGTTGTTATCATAAGTATTTTTTTCAGCATAGTTGAAAGAGTCAGTAACTATGTCTCTTGAGATGTCAGAGATGTCCCCCCACTTACGCGCACAGCCCTTGGAGCAAGGACTTTGTTCTTTTTTTTATATAATATTTGTTATTGAGAAAGGTTGGCATATTTGATATTTAGTATCCAAAAACAAGAAGGCAGTCAGAGCCTTTCTGAACCTTTCAGAGAATGTCGAAGGGGGTGCTGAACCAACTCAAAATATGTAATGTGCATACGGGATGTG
This sequence comes from Artemia franciscana, assembly GCF_032884065.1. NCBI lineage: Eukaryota > Metazoa > Arthropoda > Branchiopoda > Anostraca > Artemiidae > Artemia > Artemia franciscana. The sequence goes on from NC_088865.1 coordinate 40,676,410, forward strand.
AAAAGGGTGTGACTCAGGAATGACTGTGCGTATTAGTTTGGAACTTCCAGGAAATGGTATTTGCACGCTACTACTGCTACTACTACTACTGTTACTACTACTACAGCTGCTACTACTGCTACTATTATTGCTACTACTACTACTGCTACTGCTAATACTACTACTACTACTATTGCTACCACTACTGCCACTACAATTAATGCTTCTGTTGTGAGTACTACAAAGGTTGAGGGTATTGCAGTGGAAATTCAGAAAATGTTGAGGGGAAAGTTGAACAAAATCAAAATACACTATGTGCATACAGTTTGTCGAAAAGGTGCATCAGCAATATCTTTGGAACGCCTTACCGTATAAAGGTGAAACTTCCAGGGTATCATAAGGGGGATGTCCAAGTGGCCAAAAGGTAATATGTGCATACTACTGCTTAATTAATACTGCTGCTACTACTGTTACTACTACTACTACTAATACAAGACTGCTACTGTTTCTACTGGTACCACTACTGCTATGATACTAGTACTATTAAGACTAAGGGTATGAAGGTGAATATTTGTGAGAGCATAGAGGGGAAATTTGAACTAAATCAAAAAACACTATGGGCATGCAGATAGTAGAAAGGGCGTGTCTGAGGAATGGATCAGGATAATGAGTTGGAACTTTCAGGGAATGCTTAAAGGGAAAGATCAATCGAGCAAAAGGTAATATTTGCACGCTACTACTACTACTATTATAACAACAACTGCTACTACTACCATTTATACTACTACTACTGTTACTGCTACCACTTCAACTACTGGTTCTGTCCAACTTGCCAAAAGGCAACATGTTCATACTACTACTTCTACTGATACTGCTGCTGCTACTGTCACTACTACTACTAGTACAACACTACTACTTTTACTACTGCTCCTACTACTGCCACTAATACTGTGATGCTTGTACTGTTAAGACTTGGAGTGTCAAGGTGAAAATTTGGGAAAATATAAAGGGGAAATTTGAACTAAATTAAAATATACTATGTGCATGCAGATAGTCAAAAGGGTGTATCTCAGGAATGGAATAGAAAACTAAGCTGGAAATTTCAGAGAATGCTTAAAGGGGAAGATCCTTTGACCAAAAGGCAATATGTGTACGCCACTACTAATACTACTGCCACTGGTGCAACTGTTATACTACAATTATTCCTATTACTACCTCTATTGCAATTGCTATTAACGCTTAGAGTGTTAAGATGAAAATTTCTGTAAATGTTGTGGGGGAAGTTATCATAGTAACGGCTAATTGTACTAAGTTGAAACTTCCACGGCTTGATGAGGGGGGTGTTCAACTAACCAACAGGTAACGTGTTAATGCTACTGCTGCTACTAATACTAGTGCTATTATTTTTAATACCACTACTAGTTCTACAACTAGTACTCCTGCTACTACCTCTGTGACTACTATTGCATCTATTGCTAAGTGTATGAAGGTGAAATTTTCAAGGAATATTGAGATGGGGGGGATTCAACTGCACAAAATGCCGTCTACATGCAGGTTGTCGAAAGGGCGTTTCAGTAATATCTTAGTAACGACCTGTTGCGTGAAGTTGAAACTTATTTGTTTTGGGGGATGCTGGACTAACCAAGAGGTAATATTTGCATTGTGCTACTGCTACTACTATTACAGGTACCTCTACTACTATTACTGCTGCTACTACTACTTCTGCTATTAAAGCTGTGGCTACTACTATTACTACTAGTATTACTGCTACTAAAGCTGAAGCTATACAATTTTGGTGAATGTTGAAACAATGTTGAACTAAATTAAAACGCACTATGCGCATATAGGTTGTCAAGAGGAAGCATCAGCAATAGCTCAGGAACGGTTTACGGTATTAAGTCAAAACTTTCAGCGTTTGTTGATGGGCGCGTTAAAAAAACATAAGTGATATGTGTTGCTATTTATTCTACTGCTACTACTACGACTATTGCTACTACTGAAGCTAAGGGTATTAAGGTGAAGCTTTCAAGGAGTATTTTGGTGGGTGTTGAAATAAATCAAAATGAACTATGAGCATGTAGACTTTAAAAAAGGGTTTAACGGCATTATCTCAGGAAAGTTATACATTAAGTTGAAACTTTCAGGGTATGATGTGGCGGATTATGAGCTCACCAAAAGGCACTATGTATAAACTGCTACTACTGTAACTAATGAGGCTAAGGGTATTTGGGAACGTTTAGGGGGGAGAAGTTCAATTAAACGGCAAATACTGTATGCATGCAGGTTTCAAAAGGGTATATAAGCATTATCATAGGCAGCGGAGCGGTTTCATAGAAACTTCTAAAGAAGCTCAAAAAGGATCTAAAGTTCTAGCGTACTTCTTAAGAATCAAAAGAAATTGGAGGGCAAGCAGACTCCTCACGAACCCATTAATTCTCCAAACACATCCAATCTAAATTTTGAGATAATAACTTTTTTCAGCCTGGTTGAAAGACCCTGTAACTATTTCTCCGGGTTGCTGGGGATGTCCCCCCCCCACAGCCCTCAAAGTAAGGGCTGTAAACTATGCAATTTGTCCATTGTTCATATAAGTATTTTTTTGGGAAAGAAGGCATCTTTTTACCTATGTTGTTAAAAAATAAAAGTTGTAAAAAAAAGTGGATTTATGTGAAGCTTTCAGAGAATGTGGAGGGGATGGTTGAACTGAATAAAAATATGTTATGTCGAAAGTGGGAATTGCAAGAATTGCTGAGGGTATAAAGTTAAAACTTTAAGGTAATTATGGAGGGATATTCAATTAAACAAGGGCATGTTGAGGGGATTGTTGAACTAATCAATTGGTACCATTGTGCATGTTGCCACAATTGCTACTATGACAGCTTATACGACTACCACTTCTGCTGAGGTTAAGGACATTAAGGTGAAATTTCAGGGAGCTCTGCATACTGCTACTACTACTACTGCTCCTACTTCTGCTACCATTACTGTTATTGCTATGACCCCTACTGGCAGTGGCCCAGGAATGTTCCAGGATGTTAGAAACTTTCTGAACATGTCAAGTGGGGTGTTGAACTAGGCAAAATGCAAAATGTGCATACTACTACAACTACTAACTCTAGTACTACTGCTGAAAATACTACTATGACTACTACTACGACTGCTGGCTGGGTGGTTGGCGCGCTGGCGTGGGAATTCTTTGCCCAAGGGGCACGGGTTCAATCCCAGTTGTGACCAGTTATTTAGTTTGGGACGGGGGTCAGTGGCGTGACTCTGTAAGCTCAGCCAGAGTCGACCCAGCTCTAAATGGGTACCTGGAGAAATCTGGGGAAGGTAAGCAGGAAGGGTGTGTGAAAGCACAGGATGGTTGGCCCTCAACCCCCCATTGCACTTCCTGGCTGAAGGGCCATGGAACGGAGATGAGCACCACCGGTTTGGACCTTAAGGATCTAGTGCCGTCTTACTTACTTTACTTTTTTTTACTTTTTTACTACGACTGCTACTGATACAATTAATGCTACGGCGACTACTACTAGTACTACTGAAGCTAAGGTGTATTATTGTGAAACTTTTAGGGGGATTTCGAAGAGGATAATGGACTAAATTAAAACAATGTGGGTACCAGCTATTAAAAGGCCGTAACAGCAATGTCTCAGGAACAGCTTAGATTACTAAGTTGAAACTTTCGGTGCGTGTTTAGAGGACGTTGAACCAACCTAAAGGTACTCTGTGTATACTACCTCTGCTACTTCTACTGCTACTAGTACTACTATTAATGCTTAGGGTATTAAGGATATTCAGATAATGTTGGGGGTATGTTAAATTAAATTGAAACACACTGTATGTATGCCGGCTGTTGGATGGTAGTAACAGCAGTATATCAAGAACATCTTAGAGCATTAAGTTGAAACTTTCAGAGCATACTGAGGGCTATGTTGAGCTAATAACAAAAAAAAACTACAAAAAACACTATGCGTATTACCACTACTAGTAGTAGTACTGCTGCTGTTAGTGCTAATACTACTAAGGCTTATGGTATTAATGTGAAACTTTCTGGGACTGTTGAGCGGAATGTTGGGCTAAATCAAAATACAGTGTAAATACATCCAGGTTGTCAAAATAGCATAGATGCAATTTTCTGGGAATCACATTAATTTTTATTTGTCAGGAAAACTTGAGGATGTGTAAAACTAAATTAAACAGTACTTTGTGGGTCCAGATTTTCGAAAGGATGAGACAAACTATGTATTCATATAAAAAAAACGAAAAATTTAAAATATTCTTTTCTTTTTGAACTTAAAAAAAACTATGACAATAAAAACGAATAAAAACGAATAAAACGAATTAAGGTAAAAAACCTTTCTCAATTTTTTTAATAACATTTTAAAATAATTTTGTTTTAAAGATTTAAATTGGAGGGAAGGGGGTTACATCAGAAGGCGTGAGGGGCTCTTCAGACTATGATGGAATTAGGCCCCCCTGGTGTGGGACAGTTTAATTTTTGCCCAGATTTTTACGAACTATCAAGCAAAAACAACTAAGACGACCACACCAGTTACAACCGTTTCCGTACATATGAGTTCAAAAATAACAAAAACATATCACTCTAGAGAAATTTCTTAAGTCGGGTTACAATCAACCTGGAAGGCAGCGTTGAAAATAGTAACAAGATGTCAAGGGTTGGATACAAAACAATCTTTCTTTGCTTCCAATTGTTTTCTATATCAAACAGTTCGTGGTAACGAACTGTAGTAAGGAGCGACCCGGCTCAATAGTAACCAAAACTATAAAAAATGAAATTTTGATACCAATAGCTACATAAAAAATTGCATTTTAATGCTCATTTTAAATATATAAGTTTCATCAAGTTTAGTCTTACCCATCAAAAGTTACGAGCCTGGGAAAATTTGATTTATTTTAGAAAATAGGGGGAAACACCCCCTAAAAGTCATAGAATCTTAACGAAAATCATACCATCAGATTCAGCGTATCAGAGACCCCTATTGTAGAAGTTTCAAGCTCCTATCTACGAAAATGTGGAATTTTCTACTTTTTTGCCAGAAGGCAGATCACGGATGCGTGTTTATTTGTCTGTTTGTTTTTTTCCCATTGGTGATCGTATCGACCCAGTGGTCCAAGAATGTTGCGAGAGGGCTCATTCTAACGGAAATGAAAAGTTCTAGTGTCCTTTTTTAAGTGACTGAAAAAATTGGAGGGCTCCTAGGCCCCCTCCCACGCTAATTATTTTCCCAAAGTCAACGGGTCAAAATTCTGAGATAGTCATTTTATTCAGCGTAGTCGAAAAACCTTATGACTATGTCTTTGGGGACGACTTACTCCCCCAAAGTCCCCGTGGGAGGGGCTACAAGTTACAAACTTTGACCAGTGCCTACATATAGTAACGGTTATTGGGAAGTGTACAGACGTTTTCAGGGGGATTTTTTTGGATGGGGGAGGGGTTGAGAAGAGGGGGAAATGTTGGGGAACTTTCCATCGAGGAATTTGTCATGGGGGAAGAAAATTTCCATGAAGGGAGCATAGGATATCCTAGCATTATTTAAAAAAAAATGAAAAAATAAATATGAAAAGGTTTTTTCAACTGGAAGTAAAGAGCAGCATTAAAACTTAAAACGAACAGAAATTATTACGCATATGAGGGGCTCACCTCCTCCTAATACCTCGCTCTTTATGCTATAGTGTTTTTAGTAATTTCAACTATTTATTCTACGGCTTTTGTGATTCAGGGGTCATTCTTAATGAATTGGGACAAAATGTAAGCTTTAGTGTAAAGAGCGAGGTACTGACGAGGGGGTGAACCCCCTCATATATGTAATAAAAACATGCGAATACAAAAGTTTGTTACGTAAGCTAATTTATAAGTTACGTATATCTTTTACTAATAAAAACATTCGTAAAAAATTAAAAGTTCTAGTTGGCTTTTTAAGTAACCAAAAAATCGGAGGGCAACTAGGCTTCCTCCCCCGCTCCTTTTTTTCTCAGAATCATTCGATCAAAACTATGAGAAAACTATTTAGACTATTTAGAACAAACCATTTAGACAAAAAAAAAGAAATGTGCAAATTTCGTTTTAATTATTCCTATGCGGAGAGTCAAAATCAAAACATGCATTGATTCCAAAACTTTCAGAAATTAAATAAAAAAAAACAAGTTTTTTTAACTGAAAGTAAGGAGCGACATTAAAACTTAAAACGAACAGAAATTACTTCGTATATGAAAGGGGCTGCTTCCTCATCAACGTCCTGCTCTTTACGCTAAAGTTTTTTACTGTTTTAAAAAGTAGAGCTGAGAGAAAGAGTCAAACTTTAGCGTTATAGAGCGGGGCGTTGATGAGGAAGCAGCCCTTTTCATATACGAAGTAATTTCTGTTCGTTTTAAGTTTTAATGTCGCTCCTTGCTTTCAGTTAAAAAAACTTTTTTTTTATTTAATCTTTCTTAAACTTAAGATTAAGCTAATGATTTCTGATCTCATTTTTCTGATATTTGTCATTTTACGAGCTTAGAGAACGCTAGACTTGTAGTTGTTTCTTGGTACAAATCAAGTTTTGATTGATCATAATTACAAAAAGAAGGAGAGGAAGATAAAAAAAAACAAAAAAAAAAACGCTTTAACAAATTTTGTATTCAGTTTCTAAGGTAATTTGGTACTTTATCCAAATATAAATTTGGGACTTTGAAGTCTTGGGACTCCAAAGTCCCAAGACAAATTTTTATTTCCTGAATCTTAAAGCAATTCTGAACATGACTAGAATTCTGAATTTTGAAGTACTGAATAAGGGACTAATCTTGAACTGCAGACGTCCATAGTGCTTGAATACTCAAAAGTCTGTTCTAGACAAAAAACAAAAAACAACAACTGTATTTTCTCAAGATGTGCTTCAAGCCAATATGATGGGAATTGAAGAGGGGGGGTACCCCATAGCTTCTTTTCACTGGAACGAGTATCTTTAAACTGAGTGTTAGAAACCGGTGGCAGGGCAATCCCATCCCCCAATCATTGCGCAAATATTTTTGGATGCAGGATATAAAACACCATTCACATGCTTACCCGAGGACAGAAAAAAGGAGGGTGTATGGGACGTCCCTCCCTATACAAGATAGAATTTTAGCTCTTCATAAAGAATTTTGATGAATTATTTCAAGGGAATTTTTTCACGAGACTGTTCTTTAGGATTTAACAATTGTTTCAGTAAGGTTCTTTCATTTCTGTGTTCCTTTTACTTAGCGCTAAATCGAGTTTTTATCTGTCTTAGCTTTTAAAAAATGCTCTGGCTGAAAAATTTTATTAGACAGAATGAAAGTAATATCTTCATTATCTTTTGGAAACAAGTGAATCAAAAATGAAAGAAGTAAGTCATGTCAGTGATAAAGTTTCTGATCCACAAATTAAAAGAACGCCAAGTTGGATGAAGAAACAAGAAAAGGAAAGTGAAATTGCTTCTGAAACGACAAGACAAGCTGTACCAGCACTTGGAGAAGAACATAAACAAGGTAACGTCATTTTGAGTTTGGGTTTGACAAGATCAAAATTTGGATTTCACATTGGCAGCCATAAATCACTGTGTTGGAATTTTGATTTGAAATAGCTGCTTTACTTTCTCAGATTAATTTAAAACCTTTTCCACAAAATTTGTTTTTCAAAGAAAAGTATCCATTAAGACAAAAATTAGCAGAAATAAAGTTAAATAATTTTCCAAGCACAAAACTACGACAAATGACCATCAATAAATAAATGAAATCCTAAACGAACAGAAGTTACAATAAATAACCAAGTGCAACTCAAAATGAGCAGATATTAACATGAGAAGGGGATACACCCCCCATGCTTTGTGAAGACCATAGCATAATTTGCACTTAACTGTGCAGATCATATAATAAAAAGCGATGTGGGCACAATGTATATATATATATATATATATATATATATATATATATATATATATATATATATATATATATATATATATATATATATATATATGCCTATGAAAAAAAATGTGATTTTTTCTGCCTATATGAGATTCTCTTTTCTTCCGTTTTTGTTTATTAGATGTGATTTTATTTTGATTTTCTTTTTTTGAATAGCATTTTTTTCGTCTTTTTTGTTGTTGTTTTCTAGCATATGTCATCTGTTTAATCTAGTTTTTTTTCTTCTTTTCTTCGTTGATAAATATTCCGAAGGTGAAGTCGAACGTTAATTTGAAGCTGTGGACTAGTCTGATTGTAGCACTAAATTTGACTTAGGTAAACTACATATGGTGAGGAAAAATATATGGTTTATAAATTTTTGCGTTTCTAGTGTAATTAGTTTAGCTTATTTAAAGAAGAAACTGTGAAATCTATATATATATATATATATATATATATATATATATATATATATATATATATATATATATGGATGATTTATATTAATAAACATATTTTAAAGATGTTTACTAATTGGGTTAATGTGTTTACTAATTAAATAAATTAATTTGGCCGTATTTTACAATTATTGTTCGATTTTCAGCGTTTTATTACGTCTTTGGGAATATTTGTCTATGCTTTGTATATGTTCCATATTTTGAATTTCGCCCAAACACCTCTACATAAGGTAAATCAAACCTTAAGTTTAGCGTGATGATCTTTTGTTTCGTAAGTTGTCTTAAACGCTGGAATGCAAACTATCTGGAACATAAAGGTAGCTAAATTAACTAGAATAAACAGAACGTCCAAATTGGTAATTAAATTATGCTTTATCTCCCTTAATCTCGTTTACGCTAATATTGCTATTGATATTTAAATTTCTTCAAAGCTTTCCTTCCTCAATTTACAAGTTGATTTAACTGATCATATCTGTACCTAAGAGCAATAGGGGGTTACGTATAATGCTTGAATTCTCTTATTGGCTTTGAGCTTTTCATTGTGCTGGAAATATAAGGAGTCTTCGGAATAATAACATTAATATTACGTAATATTATTAAGATAGTATCGTATTTTAAGGTGTGCAGTCGAAGAGATATTCAGAAGGCGAATAGGCCTTTAAGATATCCAGATTTCTTAGAGAAATATGGATTGAGAAGTGAATTTCTTTAGAAATCATAATTGTCTATTTGTGCTGCGTAATTAAAGGTAAAGCATGAATTAGAGAAGCATAGGCTACTGAGGGCTCTCCCAAAGAAATAAATTTTATTTTTCATGAAACTTTTTTTATTCGTCACCAAACTGACACCCTCGTTTCAAAAACTTTTCTAAGAAATATAGCTAGGTGTTAGTTCTTCTTTAAGAGAATTTAAAATTTTACCAAAAACCTGCCCTCAAGTGTCACGTCATTCCTCCCTATACATATGTAGATGGATTTTGTTTCTTAAAGGATTTTGAGTTTTCAAAGCCAGTTCCAAGAAACATGGACTGGTGTTAGTCCACCAAGAGAATTTAAAATTTTCCCAAAAACCTGCCCTCAAGTCTCACGTCATTCCTCCTTACACATATGTAGATGAATTTTATTTCTTAAGGGATTTTGAGTTTTCAAAGCCAGTTCCAAGAAACATGGACTGGTGTTAGTCCACCAAGAGAATTTAAAATTTTCCCAAAAATCCGCCCACAAGTCTCACGTCATTCCTCCCTATACATATGTTGATGGATTTTATTTCTTAAGGGATTTTGAGTTTTCAAAGCCAGTTCCAAGAAACATGGACTGGTGTTAGTCCACCAAGAGAATTTAAAATTTTCCCAAAAATCCGCCCACAAGTCTCACATCATTCCTCCCTATACATAATTTTCCCCAAAATCCGCCCACAAGTCTCACGCCATTCCTCCTTATACATATGTAGATCGATTGCGTTTCTTAAGGGATTTTGAGTTTTTCACCAAGCTTCCTGATAAACTTAAAACCTTCTTCCAAAAAACTGGAAGAAGATGACCCTAGTTGCATGACTGAATAATAATTAACTTAGTCCTTCCTTTGGGAATCAGAAATACGCCACCAAACTAGTATCAAAGTCTTTAAAACCTGCAGTTGATTAGATCATATCCAACTCCACTATTGTTCAGCTCCTGGGGGTACATCTTGATGCATCTGATTATTTAAAACTCTTGTAACCCACATTCTCTCCCTTTTCCTTAATTTTTAACTTTCAACCGGTGCAATTCTTCCGCTATATTACGCTTTTGGGTTTTCATATCTGCCATACTCTTGCTTGGTATGAGGAAACACTAGTGATTGTCACTGGTGTTATCATCCTCCTGTTAGCAATGCTTGTTGTGAATTTTCTATTATAAACAAATCGATTGACATTGTTGTCATTTTCGGATGGATTTATCAGTAAACAGTCAATATCTGAGGTTAGTCTGTTTTTACAGTTCTTGTAAATATATTTTTGCTATCGATCGTAGATGGTGCCTCACGTGCAAGTGAATTCTCAACAATAGTTAAATATTTACAAAAAAAGATCATTAGTGACTTGTGGCTCCATAGACGGCAAATTCATTTACCTCATGTAAGCTTTCAAATGTAAAGAGTGCTTGAAATATACTATGATTTTTTTTGATTTGACAAGAGCTTTTGAAGATGTTTTGGCTGGTATTTAAATCCTTTGTGTCTTTAAAACTAAATTAGAAAACTAATTAGAAAATTAGAAAACTAAGCAACAAAAACGAGAAAAAACTGGACTTCACAAAATGTATTGACGAAACTCTGTATGTTCACCTGTATCTCCCGTTCTAAAATGAAAAAGAAAATCATTATTTACGAATTTTTCAAATACTTGAAAATTACAGATGCTAGGATTTGGCTGAGAATAGCCGAGTAAGTATTGATAAAGTAATTGTTTGTTAAAGTCATTTTTTTTTCAGAAACATCAAGCATAGTGGGGCTTTACATGACAGAGGAAGAAATGAACAAACTTGCTGCAAAAATCCTCAAAGCCGAGCTAATGGGTCGCACAGTAAGTATTTTTAATATAATTTTTGTTACCATATTTGTGTGTAATAAACTTAGGTGCAACTACATCGGTAAACTTGTAGCCCCTAGTTTAGAGGAACATTGTTGATTTTGCTGAGTAAAATATAAGCAAAAGTATGTATATAGATTTTTACTGCAATAATGTCAGTTACCAGGCTAAAAAGAAACTAAAAGGTGATGAAAAAATTCTCAGTTATTAGACCGAAAAATATTCACATTTTACAAATAATTTATGTGGTATACGGCGAATGGAATACGGTATATGGTGAACAAAAATCTGGCACAAGTACTTTTCAGACTAAGATAAAAATACAGATAAGATTACATGTCCTACCAGTAGCGGGGAAAGGACCTCAATAGAAATGTCCTGGGATGAAGTCAAAAACGCAAAAAATTTGGTTTTTTGGTAAACATTTTTCTGGGAGTGGTTTTACTGAGTAATCGTAGGTGATGCTGCAGTTATGTGTGCAGGTATATAGTTATGTGTGCAGGTATATAGTTATGTGTGCAGGTATATAATCACAATAGAGGATTCATGAAAACAATATATATTTAACAGCCCTTTTTACTAGCACTTCACAATTCTAACAAAAGAAGAGAAAATGAAGAAAAAGAGTTCTAAGCAAGCAGTTTTAGAGGGACCATTATACAATGTGTTGAGGGGGCTGACATGAGTTTCTATTACTTGATTCCTCATAATACACCACAGAAAAAGATCTTTGAAGATAGGAAGGTTCACAGGATGCCTATTCCTGGAAATTGCCCCGTAGCTAAAGGATTACGTATATTTCAATAATTGTCCTTCAATTTTTGAAAATAGGGGCATGAAATACAGTGGTATTTTTTGTTGTAGCGCTTGAGAAAATTATGCTATCATGAGATCCCGCTTATATTATTTGTCTTTTTATCAAACTTTATCGTAAATGTATTATAAATAATTTTCTGTTATAAATCATCCTGTAAAATAAAGCTGTGTGGTTGAACAAAATATTAACTCTGTAAATTGTAGCAGCGTTTGGTATGTAAATTTTCTTCGTTGGTCTTTATTAGTGTTCTATTCTCCTGGTTTTATTAGTTCTCTATTATCTATTCTATTCTCTATAGAATATTCTATTCTACTATTCTCTATTAGTTAGTTTTCCTGGATAAGCTAAATTACTTTCGTGCAACAAAATTAATCTAAATTAAAGAAAATAAGATGAAATGTCAGTTTTTGAGATAGAAATTTCTATTAATTTAAAGTTTTTGAATATTCTACAAACATTTCTTTTAGAAATGTGTATGGCGATTGCGGTTATCTTGGCCCACATCCCCTATTTTATTTCAAGATATGAAAAACTTTTGTTACCTTGCATTACTGCAATAAAGAATATGTCCTCCTAAAACCTTTCCTCTTTATATTGTCTTTTATTTCGTCTCCCCCTTTTTTTTTAGTTTTTATTGACATTTTTTAATTCTTTGTTGTGACTAGTGTATTTTTTCACTTTTTTTTCCGATCAATAATATTGCACGACGGTTTGACCTAATATTTGAGGAATGGAAATTAATTCGATGTTGTTATGTTTTAATGCATTGTTTAAGCAGTTGTGTTCAATCTCAAATTATTTAACCTTCTTTTCAATTTTTTGGCCTTTATATATTGTTGTAAGTTTTGACTCCGACATGCAGATTTGACCCATCTGGGATTTGATGCACATTTCTTAAAATAAATCATATTGTGTAATCCCCAACTAGCCGCTTTTGAGTTTGTGTGGTGGGTTACTTAACCTAAGCCATATCGAAGGTCCAAGGTACTATGAACTGTTTATTGCATCAAATAAACTGTTGTGCCGAAAAACAAAACCTGCAGCTGTGCCATGATGTAAAGCAAGAGTACGGCTTTTAATTTGTAATTATAACATTGGAAAAGAATTAAAAGTACGCCTCCGCATTAATATTAAATAAAAACAGTTTTTTCAAGTGAAAGTGAGGAGCAACATTAAAAATTACAACAAAATGAATTCTTCTGTACATGAGCGAATGCCTCTTCCTCAACCCTTGCTCTTAACGCTTAAGTCTTAAAGCTCTTTAAAAATCATTCTTCAAGGAGTCTTTCATAAGGAATAAGGACAAAAAGTCAAACCTCACCGTAAAGAGCGAGGATTGAGGAAGGGACAGTTCCTCTCCCTCATATACAGAAAAATTCCTGTTCGTTTTAAGTTTTAATGTTGATCCCTACCTATATTTTCAGTTGGAAAAAACTTGTTTTTTATTTAAGATTAATGTCTGTTTCCAAATCATGCCATGAAATCCCCTTCCTTCCCCTCACCCTCATTCAACATTTCTTCTTTAAAATTCCCCCGGAAACTTTCATCGAATGAGAATTTCCCCAAATTCTCTCTGTGGAAAATCCTCTTCCCTCCCGCCCGCAAAAGGTTACCACAAAAAGCTTCATGTATTTTCTAACAACAAACACTATATGGGAAGAATATGGGCACTTACAACCCTTTTTCCAGGGACTAGAGAGGGTCATGTCATTTCCAAAAGGATAGTCATTGGCCGAGTCACTCCTTACTTACAGTTCGTTACCACGAACTGTTTTATTTACCTGCCTTCAGCCTATTGATATATTTGTGTTTAGATTTGTATTTAGTTTATATAAATGTCAACCTTAATCATGCTTCAAAGGGATTTTAGTTAAGAGCTTTTCATTTGTGTGAATGAAATGGTGACCTAGTTCATCCAATGACTTACATGGCTGTCCTTTGATCAATTGCAGTGAAAGGGTTATTTAATCTAAATTAATAGGGTTTATTGAAGTGTGGTATTTTTCGAAGTTTAATGTTAATAGCGCAAATAAAATTATGGATCTTCTCACAACTCGAGTTTATAGAAGTTCGATTTTGGAGAGATTAAATGCATGAGCGGCTTATCTTTGTGTGATTATAGTTCAGTAGAAATAGCGGTGGAACTAATTGGAACTGGAGTGATTTTTGTTTAAAATAGTATGTAATGGACTCATAATCAGCGTACAAAAATATACATCCGTACTGTGGCGCAAAATACACTTTTGTTTAACCGCCATCTTCAAAAAACTCGAAAAAACTTAATTTTTTTTACTTAAAAACAATTACTGGAAACTATCTGTTTCAGGTTGTTTTCGACTTATTATTTTCTTTTAATGAAAAATAAAAAATTTAAAAAATTGTTGATGCGTGAAATTTGGCCAGTCGAAATTCAACAGTGGCTTTGACATTGCATATGTAATTTTCTATGCTATGTGGCTAAGTTATGCTATGATGCATACAACCTTCCACACTTAAACAAACCCTATCACACTAAGCTAACGTAACAATCCATAAAACCATCATAATTATCATCGAAATTGTCATGATCCTGAAAATCAAACAATTCAAAAATTAAAAATGTGGAGTGGAGATATAGATTTTAGTTCAAGTTATTCATACCAGGTTTACATTTTATTCAAACCTTTAAAAATGTTTAACTACCCTTGTAAAGTCGCTATTGCTGGACTTGATTTGATTTTGGCATAATAGACAGATTTTTGTAAGTTATGTTTCTTTCCAGTTCTCTGAAACTCGATACTGAGACAATAAGCTGAGAAAAGAATGTGTTTGTCTCCATTGTAGTCTCTTGTACAGAAGAGACACGTGTTATTATCGTCCTGTTTCAATGTCTTTAAAATTCTAATAACAAGATCTGTTCATAATATATTCCAAATAAAAAGAAAATTAAAATAACAGAGTTGCAAGAATTATACTTTTGTGGTGGTGTGGTGATGGGGAGGGGATGGGATTATAATAATAATAATCTTCGTAAATAGATGGAAAATAAAGCAACTGAAATTAAATCATAGATGTCTGTTACCGTGAATGCATTATAGTAATATATAAATAAAAAAATAAAATGATGTACAAGTCTTAATACTTTTTTTTTGTGAGCCTACACAACTTTCTGTGAAGAGAATATTAAGTCTTGATGATTTTGATGTAAATCAACCGGTATCGAACTAGAAATTCGGTATTCAACATTGCCTTGTCAAAATTTCAGCATGAATTGATAATTAACTTTCTAAACTTGTTTTACCTTTAAGAATTGCCCTCGCTCTTCTTGCTTGTCCTTTAGAGAAAAAAAAACAAAAAAACTTGGTCCTGCGAATGAGAAAGACAAATAGACTAATGAAAATGAGACGGAGAGAGATAACTGAACTTCTGTTCCTTAACTCACGCCTTTGCAGTTTTAATTTGTGCTTTGAGTAAACTTTACTTTTTAACGTTGACTTTTCAAAATTTACCTTGTAAAATAACTTATAAAACATAAAATTCCAAAATTTGACTACATGAAATTGCCAACTTTTATAATTTGTATATATTCAAAACTGGGTATCCTCGTATAGTAACATATATTGACTTTTATGTCAGTTCTCCATAATAAAAGGTCTTTCAAAGCTCAAGAATTGGTGTTGTGCAGAATTCAGTCTCGAGATATCAGCTAAAAAGAAAAAAAAAATATTAGTAGGTCCATAAACTCTACAGAATTTCCTTGTATGAAGGAGATACAAGTTAGTGTTTTCCTTGTTTTAAGTCTCCATATATCTACTGATGAAAATTGCTGATAAAATAATGCAGTGGAAAAAAAAGGGAAAGCTTTAAACCTGAACCGATCAACCATGACAAACTTAAAGGGAACAAAGATATTTTTTTTAACTCATTTGTCGGGGAGTAGGCCTATGATTAGTATTTTGTCCGTTCTTCCATATTGTAAATTTTGCTTTGATTTTCCTTGAGTGCTAGATTGAATTGGAGTAATTTAACTTACCAAAATACTTTGAAACAGAAAAAGTTTCAAAATTTGATTACTTGAAATTACCGACTTTTTAAAATTTGTATTTATTTAAAATTGTTCTTTTATAGTAAGAGATATTTAATTTTATATGAGTTTACCATCATAAAAGGTCTTTCAATGCTCAAGTATTATTTTTGTTGGTGTTCTGCTAGAAAAATCAACTAGAAAAAAAAATTATAGGGACATAAATTTTCTACAGAGTTTCCTTGTTCGAAGGAGACACATGTTAGTATTTTCCTTGTTTTAAGTCTTCATATATCTACTAATGAAATTTGCTGATAAAATACCGTAGTGGAAAAAAAGGAAAGCAATAAATCTGAACTGATCAACCATGACAAACTCAAGGGGAAAAAAAGAGATTTTTTTTAACTCATTAGGCTGGGGAATAGGCGTATGATTAGTATTTTGTCCGTTTTTCTCTGTGTAAAATTTTGCTTTGTTTTCGTTAAGTGCTAGATTGAATAGGAGTAATTTAACTTACCTTGTAAAATTACTTTTAAAACATTAAAAATTTCAAAATTTGGCTACTTGAAATTACCAACTTCTTAAAATTGTATTCATTCAAAATTGTTTTGTATAGTAACAGATATTTAATTTTAATGAGTTTGGCATGATAAAAGGTCTTTCAAAGCTCAAGTATTATTGCTTGTGTTCTGCAGAATTCAGTCTCAAGGTATCAACTAGAAAAAAAATATTAGTAGGGACGTAAATTCTATACAGAATTTCCTTGTACGAGGGAGACACGTGTTAGTGTTTTCCTTGTTTTAAGTCTTCATATATCTATTAATGAAATTTGCTGATAAAATAATGCAGTGGGAAAGCTTTAAATCTGAACTGATCAACCATGACATACTCAAGGGGAAAAAAGAGATTTTTCTTTTTAACTTATTCGGTTGGGGAATAGGCCTATGAGTATTTTGTCCGTTCTTCTCTGTGTCAAATTTTGCTTTGATATTCGCTAAGTGCTAGATTGAATAGGAGTAATTTAACTTACCTTGTAAAATTACTTTTAAAACCTAAAAAAAAAAAAATTCAAAATTTGACAATTTGAAATTACCAACATTTTTTAAATTGTATTTACACAAAATTGGGTCTTCTCGTATAGTAACGGGTGTAGAATTCTATATGTGTTTGGCATAACAAAAGATCTTTCAAAGCTCAAGTGCTATTGTTTGTCGGAGCTCTAGAATTCAGTCTCGAGTTGTCAACTAGAGAAAAAAAATACTAGTAGGGCCTTTCTTTGTTGTCTTTTTAGTTTTTTTTCCTTTTTTTGTTTTTTATTCATCTCAGTGCTCTTGTGGAATACACGTCGTATATTTTTCTTCGGTGAATTTGACTTGCCTTAAAATGGTTTCTGAGTTTGTTTTCTTTTGTTTCACGATTTCACTAAAAAAAAGGTAACAATAATTTACATAAAGAGAGGAGAGATCCAGCTCATTCTAGGCCAAGAGAGTTCAGCTCGGTTTACCAAATCAAGGCTGAATTTTATTCTCTACAAAAACTTTGAGATTTTTACTGATGATACTCGTTCAAATTAGATAACGTATCAACCGTCCTCAACGAGTCCAAGGTTGTTTCACCCCGCTTTTCTGCTTAACGAAAAAACGGAGTCCAGGTTGCGAATCATATTGTTGGAATTGTTATCTTCTCCCTTGGAATTGTCTTTAGTAATCCCTTTGTAATGGTCTTGCGGTCACTATCTCCCAATATTCAGTTTACGTTGACAAGATTAATTCCTATAAAATTAATTTGTAAAGAAGTTTTGCAAATGAAGTAGACAACGGTATTAAAACTTAGAAAAGAAGAAAAATGATCTTGTAAATAAAGAGAACCCCATAGCCTGCCCTCTATACGCCAAAGTTTGACTTTTCCAGCTAATAGTTGAAAAAAAAGCACTACTCGGAAGGAATGCAATAATTTTTTTTTTTTACAGCACTTAGAAAATGGAAGGGAATACTTCACATTTTCTTCGAACAATAAAACTTTCAGTTCTAATGCTGTGTAATCGATAAATACAATTTTTAATGGTTAGATTCATTGCACTCAGAAGTCCTTTCATTTAAGCACTGCTAAAGGGAGCGGAGGGCTAAGGTTGCTTCATTTTATAGATTCAGATTGTAAGGAAAAACCATGAAGCTATGTAGCGATAAGAAACTTTAGGAAATACAACCTTGCAGTGTAACACGTTGACAATATTTTGTTTCGATTTTGGTTGCCAAAAAATACGGGAAATACCTATATTTTCCTATTATGATCAAATGCTGCAAACACCACTTTCCTCCATGGTTGCCACTTTGTTTTGTGACTGGAGTTTTACTATGAGCAGAAAAGTTGTATTTTTGCTGTCCCTGCATAAATTTGGCGAGTCCAAAACTGGCAGTTTGGCTGGTATTGAGCTCAAATAAAAATTTTCTAGTTCTAACTGCTTGTTTAGATTTTTTTTCGCGGCTCAATTACGTATTTTTTTTTATCAAGTTCAATTTTTTGGACGGGGTTTCTATTCTATATGGAAAGCAAAGAAACGAGCTAAAATTCCGTAATTAAATAAGAGAGTACGAACCTGAAAAGCGTGAGCACATATTTTGCAGTGAAAGAGCCAAAATCAAATTAATGAGACTGATTCAAAAGAAAACGCAAAAATGTCCACTGGCTTGTTTAGACTTAAAAGTGTCCCGGCGTCACCCAAGGTACAAAAGTATAAAAAAAGGAGTTAAAATTGGTTTGTTGGTCAAATGGCTTTCTTATCAATTTAACTGCTTGTTCGTTTTTTTTACTCCTTTTGGTTTTTTCATTTCTTTTTTGTAAAGCGATAAAAAGCAGTGATTGTTGGGTTTTGTTTTATAGTTTGCTAAGGCAATAAAAAAAAAAGAAAAAAAGGACGGATTATTTAGTTATCAGAAAGAAGTATTTCCCTTAGTGGTATTTCTTTCCAAGCGTTGTCGGAAACAGTTGGTAAAATAAGATGAGACATCAAAAGTTCAAAAGTGGCTCTTCTTGATTTTTGTTGTTGTTGAAGGGTCAAAGGTAATTCATCTCGGAGTTTGTGTGTAACGACTTAACAATTTGCAGCCGATGTTTTCCACCTTACCGATCAAACTGTTTGTACGTTCCCCTAGTAAATGTGTTCGTGAAGAAGAATTAAAAAACGCGTAAAAAAAATAGTGAAAAATTCCCATTTTCAGCTGATTCAGGAATGGTAACTATTATTTCGATTTGTCTTTAAGTAAAACGTTCTCTTGAGAAGATATTTATGGGAATTTAAAGAAAACAGCCTGAACCCCTTGACAATGGTGTCGGATCGAAACGAAAAATAGATCGTTTGAATTACCATTGCTGAGAACCTTATACGGCAAACTTATAGCCCCTCATATTGAACAACAAGGAAAATCACTTTTTAGCAATTATAGACCTCAGTATATTTTGTATGATATTTTTTTTTAATTCTAAAGTTGTGAAGGGATCTTTTGGTGTTCTGCAACTTGCTCTTATATCTCTGGGCCTACCATGTAGTTACTAAATACCAAGTACAACCCAAGTTTCTATCCTAAAAAAATTGAGGTTAAGTCCCAGTCTAATCATAATAACGAGTCTGAGTCGATGCATTTGCTATTTAAGAACCAAGAATATATTTTACTGCTCATTCCTTTTTTGAAATTAATATGAGTGTCTTCACAGTAAAAAAAAACAATAAACAAATAAAAAATATGGTGAGGAAATGGGCCTGAGATAGTATTGTGACTCCTGCTTGAAGTCTTGTTGCCGGATAGCTGTGTGCCTAATTGAAGACTTTTTTTTTGGGGGGGGGGACTAGGCCGAGAACCTGTAAGATTTGGACATTAGAACCATATTATCTAAAAAAACATTAAAAAAAGGCTTTAGTTAGGCGATATCAATATGGTTCTTAATTCTCTAGATTTCTGCTTGAGGTCTTGTTGTGGGATAGCTGTCTACCTAATTGATTTTTTTTTTTTTTTTTTTTTTTTTTTTTTTTTTTTTGGCGAGTTCCAGAAGGTTTAAGATTTGGATGGCCCTGTCATCAATAATTATTGAAATCAGTTTTAATGAGGTGATATCAATATGGATCTTGATGCTCTAGATTTCTAGGGTTCTGTTTCAGGTCTTGTTTTGAGATAGAAGTTATTTTTTTTTTGACTAGACCTAGAATGCTTAGAACCATATCACCTAAACACAACAGCAACAGAAAGAAAGAACACATTTTTAGCTAAAAATCAGTTTTAGTTAGGTGATGTCAATATGGTTCTGAATACTCTAGATTTCTAGAGCATTTTCAGAGTTCTGCTTGAGGTCTTGTTTTGAGATAATTTTTTTTTTTTTTTTTTTTTTTTTTTTTTTTTTTTTTTTTTTTTTTTTTTTTTATTACTAGACCTAGAATGTTTTGAACCATATCACCTAAACACAACAGCAACAGAAAGAAAATTTTTTTTAGCTAAAAATCAGATTTAGTTAGGTGATGTCAATATGGTTCTGAATACTCTGTGGTTCTGATGGTTCTGAATGGTTCTGAAAGATCTAAGATTTGGATGCCCCTATCGTAAAATTTCATTGAAATCAGTTTTAATTAGGTGTCAATATAATTCTCAATAGTTTGGATTTCTAAAGCATTTTTAGACTTCTGCTTGAGGTCTTGTTAAGGGATAGCTGTGTACCTCCCCATTTTTATGGAAAATGTTACCATTTTTTTTTTAAACTTATATAACTAGAAAAAAGTTCAAATAGGCTTTGTTTTTATTTCATTAAACCGAATTATATTACCAATCAAATTTTTTAGTTTTTCATCGTTTTTAGCCACAACGGTTTGTTTCTTTTGCTGATTATATAGAATTGCATATATAGAATTGTTAATAGAATTGAAATATATAGAATTGTTTCATTTTTTCATTTGAAAGTTGTTCAGTTTATTCTCTTTGCACCTTCAGTTATAATTTTCTCCTCTAATGTACTATCGTGCTTTACATCCCATAGTAAGTTGAAAATATGTAAATAAGAAAACAAAACTTTTCTAGAAGCAGTTGCCCCTTCTAAATTTTATTGTTCTCTATAGGAGATACTAATATTGGAGCCGATCGTAAACATTTCCATAGGTGGCACTTTCTTCTTTATTTTCATGAGAAAACATTAAAAATCTCTGAAACGACTCCGTCAAACTTGAGTGGATTAATTTTTTTGATAATAGAAAGAGCTAAGGAAACTTAAGAGGTAAATATTAAAGCTGTCAGTACCAACTTGATGAAATCTGGTTAAATTACATCGATTCGTTTTGGTTTTTGCATGCCGTGTAACATATTTCCGCGTAAAAACTGATAAATTACGTTTATGTATTATTATAAAAATACTTAATAAAGTAGTTTAGTAATTTATATAGTAATGGAAAATTCTTACAAGCAAGCATAAGACACATTCAGTGTTTCTACCATCAACTTAATAAATTGAAATGCTTCATTGTGTAAAATAATGTGTGTCTGTGTTGGAGGTGGCCATGGACTACTTGACTTACTTTTGACTTAAGTCTCCTGCCGGGCACTGCTCGGCGTAGAGAGTGACGTCTGCCTCCTCCACCCACTTCGGTCCATGGCGAGTATTTGCTCTTCGCCCTGTCTGATGTTTGCCATCGCCAAGAACTCGGACAGGCTGTCGGACCAACGTTTCTTCGGTCGGCCGCGAGGTCGCTTCCAACCAACTTTGATAGGGTCGAAGTCATAGATCATCTTTGCGGGTAGATGTGGTGGCATTCGAAGCAGATGCCCGAACCATCGTAAGGCTCGCTCGGCTGCTTGAGTTGAAAACCAAGACTGCTTTGTGAGCTGCAGAAGCTTTTCATTGCTGACGAAGTCGGACCATCGTAGGCCCTCAATCCTCCTCAGGCTCTTTGCATGAAATACGTCTATTTTCTTGAGGGTTGCAGCTGATGCTTGCCATGTCTCAGCTCCGTAAAGCATCACAGAGCCGACTAGAGCGTTGGACTACCATCTACACATATTTTTCAAAATTCCTGGGCTGAAGCATTTGGAAGATTGCTCGTACAGCATTCTCATATAAACAGGATGTTATGGGAGGCTCTAAGACCTTCTAGTCCCACCTAGGACCCTAAAAATGATCTTTCCTGACATGACTTTGACTTAAAAAGTTCTTGGGTGTTCTTTTGTCTGCTAAATGCATGCAGCACATAGCTTGGTACCCCTGATCATGAGATGTTACGGCTCCCATCGCCCATGGAGATTTATCTTTGAGGTGTGTCACAAATTGAGCTTGAAATTTAACTCAATTTACTGACTTCTTACGTTTGGCTTGAAATTTCTAGACTGAGGGCGTTAAGCTACAAAACGTGGTATATATGTCACCGAGATTATTGTTGACAAGATTCTATTGATTGACCTTCTGAAGAAAACTGGGCTACTTTTGGGCTACTGAGGTTTTGGAAAGTGTAAATTTTCATTGGCAGGGGGGTGGGAGAGGATTTGTTTTCGATTTCTTCAATTAAATACGAAACAAAAGGAACCTTACGAGTTTCGGTTACTATTGAAACGACTCGCTCCGACAATTTTTGGAAACGTATTAATTGGTATAGAATTGAAAGAAAAACGCTAAAAGGTTTATAATAAAAATAGTAATAAAAGTCTATATATTTCAGTTCATATTTGCAAGCCTTTATTGGTGGAAAAAAAGGTAAGAAATAAGAGAAAAAACTAGCTTCCACAGTAGCGTCAATTCATGGAAATTACCCGGAGGGGGGTTGGGTGTATTTTTAGAATCCTGAGGGTGGTTGTCCCTGTGTTTTCATTTTTTCGTAAAAATTCCGGTAAAGTGTGTTTTCAATGAAACTACCTCCAAAAAAGTATTTTTCTAAATCCAGAGGGGGAGAGGCCAAAAAATATAGGGGTTACAGCCCGGTCGCCCAATTAAAGCCACTGACCTTAGACAAATTAATACATATTTAAAAAGATAAGAAAAAACACTATGCTTAAAACAAAAAAAAAGACGAAAGAAACTCACCTCTGATGTTTATGAACCAGTCCAGTACGGTAATTTAACACAAGGCAGGGCGACTGCTATATATTATTATCTATGTCAGAGTTGTCTTCTTATATCATATTTTAAGAACCTGAAGAATTATTTTTAATTCAAAATCATATGTATAACCCATGTCAAATAACTAGGATCGGCTGCAGGTGAAAAGTCTTTGGATGCTCTTGTGCTCGAAAAATTGAGTAAATTCGAATATCGTTTAAAAAAAAGAAGTATAAGAATTAAACTATTGAAAGTGGGATTTAAACTGCATTCTCTCTCATCTCTATTTATACTTGTACCTCTATAAATAATTTTTATAATATAGGTTTTATAATAAATAACAGAAATAAAGAAAATCTACGAGGGGAATATATTTATCAACTATTCTAGCCAATCTCCGAAGATGATTGTAGGAAACCAGCAAAAGAATTTCATAAGTTCAAATTCAATCGGATTTATTTTAAAAAGAAAAGCAAATTAACTGAAAAGACACTGCTTTGTGACACAATCGGCGTTGAGACCCATAAACATACCGATCCTTCAATATCACATAAAACGGCTTCCACTTCACTCCTCAAGACAACCACAGGCTTTATCTAAAATTACTTATTATTACCTTGGCTATCGGGCTCCTCCACCCCTCTCCTGAATCCTAACCACCTCACCTTATTAACTTTAAAAAACCACATAAAACAATAAAAATAATCTGAAATACTCAACTTATTCTAATCCGATTTAACTCCTAATTAGTCGACCTTTCACTGAAGCATGCTTTAAATTATTTTTGAGGACCCAAGTCAGCTCTTAAGTTTTAGAAATGTTCCACACCAACGCCTGAAGCTTCGAAACTAGTCATCCTGCTTTACTGCGTGATCAGGTTTTGAATATTGCGCCTCAAATTCTCTAAAAATATTCTCTAACAACAACTTGATTTATCCTAGAACGGTGGGAAGGTGACTTATTTTATTCAGTAAAATGAAGCTTATGCCTTCAGGATTAACAGTCTATTGGTGGCTAGATTTTAACTATGAATATTTTCAGACGGAAGCAGCAGAAATGAAAGAGAAGCTTGAAGCAGCTAGAAAGTCCAAAGAAACAGTTATTCTGACTCGTACGGATGTAAGAGGCATGACCAGACCACTTGAAAAACCACAGGATAGCAAGGTATTATATATGACTCTATAAAAGATTTTTTTAATTTTTTCATCGCATAAAATGCCGTGGAAATTATAATAGCCAAAATCACGGTAATTAGGCATAAGGGTTAAAAAAATGACTTTGGAATTTGGAGTTTAGCTTTAGTTTCGAATAGCAATTCTCTTAATGCAAATTCTGAAACAGTAAAATTTCATACAGTTTTTGTCAGTTTATGTCTCTATTTCCATAAAGTGCCCTTTAAGGGCCAATTTATAATGATATGTTACTGATATCGAGAATTAGCCAGCACTAATTCGAGCCAACCGATTTTTTTGTAGAATTTTTTAATTGAATAAAAATTATGTGAAAATCTCATTGGTTTGTTAGTGCTTGCTAATTCTCGATATTTGAAAATATCGTTCTTAATGGGCCTTAAAACTTTTTCGTAGCTTTTTGTTGTTGTTTTTTTATTAAAAAAAATAGGAAATGGATAACCAAAGGAGAGTGATATTGGCACTTTTCGTGTTGATCATAGAGGTACGACTTCTGTTAACTTTGGAATTAAAACTTAGAGAAAATTCGCATTAGAGATGGGGAATCCCCGGCAATAGTGTAACTAGCATTGGTGCCAACCGGGATAGACTCAGAAACTGTCACCCCCTCTTCGAATTCTATGTAATCTCCGCCTCCATCGTTCCATTCTAGGCTTGAGACTATTTTTGTTGCATTAATAAAAAAAAAGGAACACACACAAACAAACTTGGATATCCTATGAACTGAGGAGACTCACAATAACAGTAATGCAATTGTTTTGAAAAAGACGTTTATTATTATTCGTAATTTTTTGTTCAGGAATAAAAATTTGCAAAAACTGTTGTCCAAAGATTTATAAAAAGTGCAAATATATATTTTTACGTAGTAAGAATATCAAAAATCTCCTAATAGCATGAATTTTGGCACAATTTATTTACAAACTAGGCACTCAAAGGAAAATTGGAATATTTATTCATTTAATAGTGCTTGAATTCTTTTTGTTATCAATGAAATTTTTTTAAAGTTCAATTTTCAATAGTCGTCATATAACCTATAAAATTATTTTTTGAGACCTAAGAGAAACAAACTTCTATACTGCTTCCTAAAAACTTCTTCAAATGGAAAAAAAGTAGCCTAAAAATGGGCATTACACTAAAATGAGGCATAACAGTCTGAGCTGATTTATCGTTGTTCGAAGGTAGTCTTTCATGAGTTTCGTAAATTGAGAAATTTATCTCGCAGCTGGCCACCCATTATACAATGGTCCAATTATGTCACGTAATAAGTATAATAATTTGAACATATCCTTTGGAATGTGCTCCTGAATGAACTCCTAAAGTCAAGACCTTCCACCGCCGAACACCTTCCACCGCCTCTACTCGACTTGATGCTCTTCGCTTATTTCCGAGAACTTCGGTCTGAAATTGAGAAGTATTGATGAACACCTTCTGCCTCCTTTACTCGACTTGATAAACTTTGCTCATTTCCGAGAACTTTGGTCTGAAATTGAGAAGGATTGATGAACACCTTCCACCGCCTCTACTCGACTTGATGCTCTTCGCTTATTTCCGAGAACTTCGGTCTGAAATTGAGAAGTATTGATGAACACCTTCTGCCTCCTTTACTCGACTTGATAAACTTTGCTCATTTCCGAGAACTTTGGTCTGAAATTGAGAAGGATTGATGAACACCTTCTACCGCCTCTACTCGACTTGATGCTCTTCGCTTATTTCCGAGAACTTCGGTCTGAAATTGAGAAGTATTGATGAACACCTTCCGCCGCCTCTACTCGACTTGATGCTCTTCGCTTATTTCCGAGAACTTCGGTCTGAAATTGAGAAGTATTGATGAACATCTCTGCCTCCTTCACTCGACTTGATAAACTTTGCTCATTTCTGAGAACTTTGGTCTGAAATTGAGAAGTAGTGATGAACACCTTCTGCCTCCTTTACTCGACTTGATGCTCTTCGCTTATTTCCGAGAACTTCGGTCTGAAATTGGGAAGCATTGATGAACACCTTCTGCCTCCTTTACTCGACTTGATAAACTTTGCTCATTTCCGAGAACTTTGGTCTGAAATTGAGAAGGATTGATGAACACCTTCCACCGCCTCTACTCGACTTGATGCTCTTCGCTTATTTCCGAGAACTTCGTTCTGAAATTGAGAAGTATTGATGAGCACCTTCTGCCTCCTTTACTCGACTTGATAAACTTTGCTCATTTCCGAGAACTTTGGTCTGAAATTGGGAAGGATTGATGAACACCTTCTGCCTCCTTTACTCGACTTGATAAAATTTGCTCATTTCCGAGAACTTTGGTCTGAAATTGAGAAGGATTGATGAACACCTTCCACCGCCTCTACTCGACTTGATGCTCTTCGCTTATTTCCGAGAACTTCGGTCTGAAATTGAGAAGTATTGATGAACACCTTCTGCCTCCTTTACTCGACTTGATAAACTTTGCTCATTTCCGAGAACTTTGGGTTGAAATTGAGAAGGATTAATGAACACCTTCCACCGCCTCTACTCGACTTGATGCTCTTCGCTTATTTCCGAGAACTTCGGTCTGAAATTGAGAAGTATTGATGAACACCTTCTGCCGCCTCTACTCAACTTGATGCTCTTCGCTTATTTCCGAGAACTTCGGTCTGAAATTGAGAAGTATTGATGAACACCTTCTGCCTCCTTTACTCGACTTGATAAACTTTGCTCATTTCCGAGAACTTTGGTCTGAAATTGAGAAGGATTGATGAACACCTTCCACCGCCTCTACTCGACTTGATGCTCTTCGCTTATTTCCGAGAACTTCGGTCTGAAATTGAGAAGTATTGATGAACACCTTCTGCCGCCTCTACTTGACTTGATGCTCTTCGCTTATTTCCGAGAACGTCTGTCTGAAATTAAGAAGGATTGATGAACACCTTCCACCGCCTCTACTCGACTTGATGCTCTTCGCTTATTTCCGAGAACTTCGGTCTGAAATAGAGAAGTATTGATGAACACCTTCTGCTGCCTATACTCGACTTGATGCTCTTCGCTTATTTCCGAGAACTTCGGTCTGAAATTGAGAAGTATTGATGAACACCTTCTGCCTCCTTTACTCGACTTGATAAACTTTGCTCATTTCCGAGAACTTCGGTCTGAAATTGAGAAGTATTGATGAACACCTTCTGCCTCCTTTACTGCACTTGATGCTCTTCGCTTATTTCCGAGAACTTCGGTCTGAAATTGAGAAGTATTGATGAACACCTTCTGCCTCCTATACTCCACTTGATGCTCTTTGCTTATTTCCGGGAACTTCAGTCTGAAATTGAGAAGTTTTGATGCACACTTTCTGCCTCCTTTACTCGACTTGATAAACTTTGCTCATTTCAGAGAACTTTGGTCTGAAATTGAGAAGGATTGATGAACACCTTCCACCGCCTCTACTCGACTTGTATTGATGAACACCTTCTGCCTCCTTTACTCGACTTGATAAACTTTGCTCATTTCAGAGAACTTTGGTCTGAAATTGAGAAGCATTGATGAATACCTTCTGCCTCCTTTACTCGACTTGAAGCTCTTCGCTTATTTCCGAGAACTTTGGTCTGAAATTGAGAAGTATTGGTGGACACCTTCTGCCTCCTTTTTTCCACTTGATGCTCTTTGCTTATTTCCGGGAACTTCAGTCTGAAATTGGGAAGGATTGATGAACACCTTCTGCCTCCTTTACTCGACTTGATAAACTTTGCTCATTTCCGAGAACTTTGGTCTGAAATTGAGAAGGATTGATGAACACCTTCCACCGCCTCTACTCGACTTGATGCTCTTCGCTTATTTCCGAGAACTTCGGTCTGAAATTGAGAAGTATTGATGAACACCTTCTGCCTCCTTTACTCGACTTTATGCTCTTTGCTTATTTCCGAGAACTTCAGTCTGAAATCGGGAAGCATTGATGAACACCTTCTGCCTCCTTTACTTGACTTGATAAACTTTGCTCATTTCCAAGAACTTTGGTCTGAAATTGAGAAGTATTGATGAACACCTTCTGCCTCCTTTACTTCACTTGATGATCTTTGCTTATATCCGGGAACTTCAGTCTAAAATTGGGAAGCATTGATGAACACCTTCTGCCTCCTTTACTCGACTTGATAAACTTTGCTCATTTCCGAGAACTTTGGTCTGAAATTGAGAAGTATTGATGAACATCTTCTGCCTCCTTTACTCGACTTGATGCTCTTCGCTTATCTGCGAGAACTTTGGTCTGAGATTGAGAAGCATTGATGAACACCTTCTGCCTCCTTTACTCGACTTGATGCTCTTCGCTTATTTCCGAGAACTTTGGTCTGAAATTGAGAAGGATTGATGAGCACCTTCTGCCTCCTTTACTTGACTTGATAAACTTTGCTCATTTCCGAGAACTTTGGTCTGAAATTGAGAAGCATTGATGAATACCTTCTGCCTCCTTTACTCGACTTGATGCTCTTCGCTTGTTTCTGAGAACTTTGGTCTGAAATTGAAAAGTATTGATGAACACCTTCTGCCTCCTTTACTCCACTTGATGATCTTTGCTTATTTTCGGGAACTTCAGTCTGAAATTGGGAAGCATTGATGAACACCTTCTGCCTCCTTTACTCGACTTGATAAACATTGCTCATTTCCGAGAACTTGTGTCTGAAATTGAGAAGTATTGATGAACACCTTCTGCCTCCTTTACTGCACTTGATGCTCTTCGCTTATTTCCGAGAACTTCGGTCTGAAATTGAGAAGTATTGATGAACACCTTCTGCCTCCTATACTCCACTTGATGCTCTTCGTTTATTTCCGAGAATTTCAGTCTGAAATTGAGAAGTTTTGATGCACACCTTCTGCCTCCTTTACTCGACTTGATGCTCTTTGCTTATTTCCGGGAACTTCTGTCTGAAATTGGGAAGCATTGATGAACACCTTCTGCCGCTTCTACTTGACTTGATGCTCTCTGCTTATTTCCTCGCAAGCACTTTCAAGTTCAAATGCAAAATCTGGCCTTTGAAAGGGTAGAAAGAGTATTTGCTGCCCAGGTCCCAAGGCTTTTGACAGTTATTTCCAGATGTATTCTTTCACGCGACTTGAAGATTTCTCATCTCAGCTCCTGTTTCTTGGCCAATTGGCTCTTACTGACTCGTCATCGAAGTACAGCTTTTGCTTTCCCTTTTGACATGACTCTATTTCTATATCGAACTTTTTTATTACTCTTTTATAAATATTTTTATTTAGCGTAAGTCCCTCAGAGACAATATTTTCTCGGAAGAATACTTGTAAGACACCTATTCTGGTGGTATATTTGGTGAGGATTAAGCATTTTGTTTGAAAATGTTATTTTACACCCTTGATCCCTCGAAGGACTTCAAAATAGATACGAGAATAGGAATGATTGCATTGTTTTCAACTTTAAGCTCGAATTAAACCATGTACTTTTCCTCCTAAAGCTCTAAGATTGTGTCATAGGGTTTAAACGTCATCACAGCGACTTCATGTTTGTTCCTTAACGTTCCGTTCAGCTGCTTCACCCTTTTAGCTGTTGTAGTAGTTCCATCGATGGGCAGAAGATGGAAAAACACGAACACTGGTTCAGTACCTCCAAAAACAGTAGAGTTTACAGAAAAGCAAACAGCATGAACTCTAAACACGGTTAGGGAATGCTTACTGCAAGAACTCAAAGAACAAAGAACTTCCTATCAAACAGATGTAAACTTATGTAATATTTCACTGGTTGGGATGAATAAAAAAAAACAGTGAAAGAAGATTGTAGCAAGTTTAAACTGCGTTAGTGGACGCTTATAGTTAGTATTTTTGTTAAACAGGGCATTGTTGAAAGAAGGCTGGGGGGGGGGAAATCTCAAAACAAAGGTACGAGTGCCGTAGCGTTACGTGTACATTCACTGGCCAATCTTTTAGTTGTCAACTAATATTGGTTTACTTTTTTAGTTTCTGGAACCTCCCTGCACGTCTTGGGACCCCCTTTTAGGAGCTCAAGATGGGAGCAGGGTGGGAATTTGGGACTTTTCCTTGTCTTTGCCAATATACTGGCTGATACTTCGCCGTATTGTCAAAAAACGTTATTGCAAGTTATATTGTCGTATTAGAAGTCTATGGTGCCCTTTATTTTTTTCTACCCAACAGTGACTCAAAAAGTCCATTCATTTTATCAATCCTCTAGGGCTTGGAATGTTGACCCTAGAAATATACCATCCTGGGTGGTCTGGCCTCCCGGTCTTTCATAGTTACACAGTTGCTTAGCGACAAATCTGTCTTATGTAGAATCTAGAACTTAATATTACACTTATATTTTAAGTGCTGTAAAAAGGGATATCTGTATCACACTGTAGAAAAAAGGGCGAAAAGAAAAGGTTTCATAGTAGTTTGGGAACGGCAAGCTCGTACAGAAAAACTTCCCCCTAGCCTCGAAGTCTCCAACTTACCATTGTTAGACCAAAATGAATGGGAGAACACCTAGAAAGCTTAAATTTTCAAAACTATTTTCATGTGAAATATTCTAAAGATATATGCTTCAGAAAATCATTCAGCTCAGAATCATGGGTTAAGAACAGTTGCCTCTGCCTTCTTTGGTGCTACCACTGTTGCCACCTGGACAGTTCTTGTCAACATGACATTCTTAAGCAACTTATATTTTTGTAGATTTTGATATTTCTAAATATCAATGTTTCTCTGTTTCTATCGATATGTTTCTCAGAGACTTTTGTTCTATTTTAATTGAGTATAGTTGAGCCCTGGATCGTGGTTGAGCTCTTACACTATGTTCTATTGAGAGCTCACTCGGAAAATGTCTGAAAAACAGGGTGATTTCATCTGTTAAGGTTCTCGACCTATAATCTCCGCAAGGATTAAATGTTTGACGGACACATTTTCCCGTCCATCTTTTCCTTGTGTATTTCACATCGTCAGGTTTCATCCAGATTTCCGTCATTTAGAAAAAAATGCTGACAGAATTTGAGAACAGAAAAGCTTTAAAGGCAAAGTGTGTCGTGGGATATTGCCAATTCATTTACTATAGTCCAAGAGGATTTTCTTACATAAGGATGGTTTGATGTGTTTCAGGATTGTTGTGCGGATGCATACTTGTGCATGATTTGGGAGTAATACTGGTTCAATTTCTCCATTGACGAAATTTTCCCAGGAAAAAAACACTCCCTACTTTATTAGGCATTTGACGGATACAAGCTTTGAAACGTGCACAGATCTGTTTCTAGGTTAGTTGCGTAGCAACACTTCTGCTTTTGCAGTTTTTTGTGCTTTGATTGTAATATTGAGCTCGTTTAATGTAAGATATGTAAATCTGATAAATTTTGGGATCAACCTTGTCAAACAGTTCGTGGTAACGAACTGTAGTAAGGAGCGACCCGGCTCAATAGTATCCAAAACTTTAAAAAACGGAATTTTGATACCAATAGTTACATCAAAATAATCACATTTTAATGCTTATTTTAAATATATAAGTTTCATCAGGTTTAGTCTTACCTATCAGAAGTTACGAGCCTGAGAAAATTTGTTCTGTTTTAGAAAATAGGGGGAAACACCCCCTAAAAGTCATAGAATCTTAACGAAAATCACACCATCAGATTCAGAGTATCAGAGAACCCTACTGTACAAGCTCCTATCAACAAAAATGTGGAATTTCGCATTTTTGCCAGAAGACAGATCACGGATCCGTGTTTATTTGTTTTTCTGTTTTTTTGTTTGTTTTTTTTCCCAGGGGTGATCATATCGACCCAGTGGTCCCAGAATTTTGCGAGAGGGCTCATTCGAACGGAAATGAAAAGTTCTAGTGCCCTTTTTAAGTGACCAAAAAAATTGGAGGGTACCTAGGCCCCCTCCCACGCCCATTTTTTCCCAAAGTCGTCGGATCAAAATTCTGAGATAGCCATTTTATTCATCATAGTCGAAAAACCTTATAATTATGTCTTTGGGGACGACTTACTCCCCCACAGTCAACGTGGGAGGGGCTGCAAGTTGCAAATTTTGACCAGTGTTTGCATATAGTAATGGTCATTCGGAAGTGTACATACGTTTTCAGTTTTTTTTTGGTTGGGGGAGGGGGCTGAGAAGAGGGGTTATGCGGGGGAAATTTTCCATGGAGGAATTTGTCATTGGGGAAGAAGATTTCCATAAAGGGATCGCAGCATTTTCTGGCATTATTTAAAAAAACAATGAAAAAATAAATATGAAAAAGTTTTTTTCAACTGGAAGGAGTAGTATTAAAACTTAAAACAAACAGAAAATATTACGCATATAAAGGGTTCACCTCCTCCTAATACATCACTCTTTACGCTAAAGGATTTTTAGTAATTTCAACTATTTATTCTACGGCCTTTGTGATTCAGGGGACGAAATTTAAGCTTTAATGTAAAGAGTTATTGAGGAGGTATTGACGAGCGGGCGAACCTTCTCACATACGTAATAAAAACATTCGAATATAGAAGTTTGTTACGTAAGCTAATTTGTAAGTTACGTATATCTTTTACTAATGAAAACGTTCGTAAAAAACTAAAAGTTCTAGTTGCCTTTTAAAGTACCCAAAAAATTGGAGGGCAACTGGGCCTCCTCCCTCTCCTTTTTTCTCAATATCATTCGATAAAAACTATGGGAAAGACATTTAGCCAAATAAATAAATATACAAATTTCGCTCAAATTATTCATCTGCGGAGAGCCGAAATCAACAAAAAAACGTTCAGAAATTAAATTTAAAAAAACAATTTTTTTTTACTGAAAGTAAGGAGGGACATTAATACTTAAAACGAACAGAAATTACCCCGTATATAAATGGGCTGCTCCCTCTTCAACGCCCTGCACTTTACGCTAATGTTTTTACTGTTTTTAAAAGTAGAGTTGAGAGAAAGAGTCAAACCTTTGTGCAAAGAGCAAGGCGTTGAAGAGGAAGCAGCCCCTTTCATATACGGGGTAATTTCTGTTTGCTTTAAGTATTATAAATTAAAGAGTCGGTCTAGCGCTTATAGTGCTAAAAGATTAAATATGTACCACGGACTTGATCAGATGGGCTCTTGATTAGGCTCAAATAA
The DNA here is from genome assembly GCF_032884065.1 of Artemia franciscana. NCBI lineage: Eukaryota > Metazoa > Arthropoda > Branchiopoda > Anostraca > Artemiidae > Artemia > Artemia franciscana. The sequence goes on from NC_088865.1 coordinate 40,709,445, forward strand.
TGTCCATGTTATAAATAGACTAATCCTGTTTCTTTTTGATAAATGTTTTACTTCGGTTTCTTGAATATTTTTATGGCACTTGGTATTAAACAAGTGACATAGCAATCGCAAATTCTGTCGTTCTGTCTGTCTGTCGGTTCCGGTTTTAATAGTTTAGGCACTTCCAGATAAGCTAGGACGATGACATTTTGCTGGCGTATCAGGGACCAGACCAGATTAAATTAAAAATAATCGTTTCCCCGATTCGATCTTCGGGGGGGGGGGTGAGGGGACGGTTAGTTTGAAAAAATTAGAAAAAATGAGATGTTTTTAACTTACAAACGGGTTATCTTACTGAAATTTGATATTTAGAAGGATATCGTGTCTCAGAGCTCTGATTTTAAATCCCGACCAGATCCGGTGACATCGGGGGGAGTGAGATCGGGATAAAACTTGGTGGAAAAACTAAGCACAAGTCCTAGATACGTGATTGTCTTAACCGGAACGGATCCGCTCTCTTTGGGGGAGTTGGGGGAATGGTTAATTCTGAAAAATTAGAAAAAATGAGGTATTTTTAACTTACGAAGGAGTGATCGGATCTTAATGAAATTTCATATTTAGAAGGACCTCGTAACTCAGATCACTTATTTTAAATCCCGACCGGATCCAGTTTCATTGGGGGGAATGGGGGGACCAGAAATCTTGAAAAAGGCTAAGACTGGAAAGATGAGGATGAAACTTGGTGGGAAGAATAAGCACAAGTCCAAGATACGTGAGTGACATAATCGGACCGGATCCGCTCTCTTTGGGGGAGTTGGGGGGGGGGGATAATTCGGAATAATTAGAAAAAATGAGGCATTTGTAATTTACGAACGGGTAATGAAATCTAAATGAAATTTAAAATTTAGAAGGATCTTATGCTTCAGAGCTCTTATTTTAAATCCCGACCAGATCCAAAGACATTGCGGGGAGATGGATCGGGAAACCGGAATTCTTGGAAAACGTGAAAATTGAGGTATCTTTATCTTATGAATGGGTAATCGGATCTTAATGAAACTTGATATATAGAAAGATCTTATGTCTCTGATGCTCCATTTTCAATTCGAATCGGATCCAGGGACATAGGGGGTTGGAGGGGGGAAACAGAAATCTTGGAAAACGCTTAGAGAGGAGAGATCGGGATGAAACTTGATGGAAAGAATAAGCACAAGCTGTAGATACGTGATTGCCATAATTGGAAGAGATCCGCTCTCTTTGGGGGAGATGGGGGGTGTTTTTTCGGAAAATTTCGAAAAATTGAGGTATTTTCAAACAGTTTGTGGTAACGAACTGTAGTAAGGAGCGACCCGGCTCAATAGTAACCAAAACTCTAAAAAATTGAATTTTGATATCAATAACTGCATCAAAAGAATCGCATTTTAATGCTGATTTTAAATATATAAGTTTCATCAAGTTTAGTTATACCCATCAAAAGTTACGAGCCTGAGAAAATTTGCCTTATTTAGGAAAATAGGGGGAAACACCCCCTAAAAGTCGTAGGATCTTAACGAAAATGACACCATCAGATTCAGTGTATCAGAGAACCCTACTGTAGAAGTTTCAAGCTCCTATCTACAAAAATGTGGAATTTTGTATTTTTTGCCAGAAGACAAATCACGGGTGCGTGTTTATTTGTTTTTTTTTTTTTTTTTTTTTTTTTTCCCAGGGGTCATCGTATCGACCAAGTGGTCCTAGAATGTCGCAAGAGGGCTCATTCTAACGGAAATGAAAAGTTCTAGTGCCCTTTTTAAGTGACCAAAAAAATTGGAGGGCATCTAGGCCCCCTCCCACGCTCATTTTTTTCCCAAAGTCAACGGATCAAAATTTTGAGATAGCAATTTTGTTCAGCATAGTCGAAAACCATAATAACTATGTGTTTGGGGATGACTTACTCCCCCACAATCCCTGGGGGAGGGGCTGCAAGTTACAAACTTTGACCAGTGTTTACATATAGTAATGGTTATTGGGAAGTGTACAGACGTTTTCAGGGGAATTTTATTTTGTTTGGGGGTGGGGCTGAGGAGAGGGGGCTATGTTGGAGGATCTTTCCTTGGAGGAATCTGTCATGGGGGAAGAAAAATTCAATGAAAAGGGTGCAGGATTCTCTAGCATTACTATAAGAAAACAATGAAAAATAAACATGAAAACGTTTTTTCAAATGAAAGGAAGAAGTAGCATTGAAACTTAAAACGAACAGAGATTATTACGCATATGAGGGGTTCTAAAAATACTTTAGCATAAAGAGCGAGGTATTTAGGAGGAGATAAATACCTTGCTCTTTATGCTAAAGTATTTTTAGTAATTTCAACTATTTATTCTACGGCCTTTCTGATTCAGGGGTCATTCTTAAAGAATTGGGACAAAACTTACGATTTAGTGTAAAGAGGGAGGTATTAACGAGGGTACAAACCCCCTCGTATACATAATAAAAATATAAGGTTATGAAAGTCTGTTACGTAAGTTAATTCTTAAGTTACGCATATTTTTTACTAATAAAAACGTTCTTTAAAATTAGAAGTTCTAGTTGCCTTTTTAAGTAACCGAAAAATTACAGGGCAACTAGGCCTCCTTCCTCACCCCATATTTCTCAAAATCGTCTGATCAAAACTAAGAGAAAGCCATTTAGCCAAAAAAGGAATTAATATGCAAATTTCATTTTAATAATTTATGTGCGGAGAGCCGAAACCAAACATGCATTAATTCAAAAACGTTCAGAAATTAAATAAAAAAACTATTTTTTTTAGCTGAAAGTAAGGAGCGACATTAAAACTTAAAACGAACAGAAATTACTCCGTATATGAAATGGGTTGTCCCCTCGCAATCCCTTGCTCTTTACGCTAAAGTTTGACTTTTTGCCACAATTCTACTTTTTAAAACAATTAAAAGCTTTAGCGTAAAGAGCGAGGGATTGCGAGGGGACAACCCATTTCATATACGGAGTAATTTCTGTTCGTTTTAAGTTTTAATGTCGCTCCTTACTTTCTGCTAAAAAAAATTAGTTTTTTTTTATTTAATTAACTTAAGAACAGGTGACCAGATCTTACCGAAATTTGATATTTAGAAGGGACTAATGTTTCAGAGCTATTATTTTAAATCCCGACCAGATGTGGTGACGTTGGGGGGAGTTGGAGGGGGAAACTGGAGATCATGGAAAACGCTTAGAGTGGAGAGATCGGGATGAAACTTGGTGGGTAGAATGAGTAAATGTCGCAGATACGTGATTTACGTAACTGGACTGGATCCGCTCTCTTTGGGGGAGTTAGGGGGGTCTAGTGCTTTGGCGAGTTCAATGCTTCTGTACGCGCTAGGACGATGAAAATTGGTAGGCGTGTCAGGGACCTGTACAAATTGACTTGATAAAGTCGTTTTCCCTGATTCAACCTTCTGGGGGGCTGAAGGGAGAGGAAAAATTAGAAAAAAATGAGGTATTTTTAACTTACGAGTGGGTGATCGGATCTTAATGAATTTTGATATTTAGAAGGACCTTGTGTCTCAGAGCTCTTACTTTAAATCTCGACCGGCATTAAATCTCTGATTTTCCTTTTAAATCAATCTATTGATCCTTTGAATTTTGCTAGAACTCATACCATATGAGCTTTTGGCTCTTGGCTCTTCCGACCTCGTCACAAGTGCCATATGGGCTCTTAGCTCTTGTTTTCTGTAAAACGGAGAAGAAAAGTTCTTCTGAAGTATACGTAGTTTCCAGTACGTTTTCTAAAGAAAAAAAATCAAATATGTTAAATGCTATATACAATAATAAAAATGGAACTGTCGTAAACCAATAGTAAATTTCTGAGGAGCTACTTATTGTTGGCCTCGTGTAGAGAGTTACGTCCTCATGAAATGAGACTGAAAATTCTGTATCTCTTCTTGGTTTTTAGGAAATAATTATGCAAAGGTGAATAATTCTTGAAAATCGAAATGCCAATCTTGTTTTACTTTTAAATGAAATTAATTAAAAAAAACTTACTGAAAAAGAAGTTTTTCAAAGAAAAGTTAAGGCCACATTAAACTTAAGATTAGTAGAAATAAATTCCTATAATAATTCAAACTCAAAACAACCAGAAATTACAATTAAATAATAAATGAAACGCAAAACGAACAGAAATTAAATAAACAATCATAGCAAAGAAACATACTGTAGTTACTAATATAAATAATAAATAAAAATCTTAAAACGAGTAAAACCTAAATTGAATATTTAAGTCAAAGTTAAAACGAACAAAAATCACTACAAACAGGAGTTTGGCCAGTGCCCCCTTCCCTAATTGTATAAGTCTAAAGCCTACTGCGTCATTTGTACTTTACTGAAAACGAACTATATTACAAATTTTTCCTTTTGTACTTAAAACATTGAAAACAAAAATAAAAATTACGGTGAAATAAAAGTTTGAGCTGCTGAGCTCTCAGCAATTAATATTATTATGCATATCAAATATTAAGTTTAATTTATTAGTTTTTTCCAAGACTGTTCAAGACACATATAGTTTTCAGTAGTTCATAGTAATAGTTTTAATGCATACAAACTTCAAATATTTCTTATGTGTAATCAAATGGGCATCTTTTGTCAGATACATTGTCTACAAATAGTGACGAAGACCACACTGCCTTTCCATCACAAACACCAAAAACAAGAAGAACAATAGGGAATTTTTTTTTCGCATGACAGTGGGAAACTAATCAGAATGCATATTTCGGCCCTATGTTCAAGGACCGTCCTCAGCAAAACATAAATATATAAGAAGGAAAACTTACAACAAGATACAACCAATATAACTAAAATGATTTTTTTTTAAACAGTCCCAGCATCCTTAATTCAGCGAAATTCAACCAGGACTGATAAATGAATTGTGATGAAACGAGGCAATTTGTTGAAACGAAAGAGAATTATTAAAAACACGTTTTTAGTGCTAATCTTGCTTTTTTGGCTGCTGATCTCATAGGTGGCAGGTTATGTGTTAATATCTAATGGTTTTTTTTTGTAATATTTTGTAAGATCGTTTTTAATTAAATTTGTGTATAGAGCATGTAGTGAATATTCTAAAACATTAATACAAATATTCTAAAACATTAATACACATTATTAAAGACAAAAAACAAAATAAAAAAGATACATTATTTTCTCTGAAAGGAAATCTCTAGAATTTTTTTTTTAGAAAATTTGTCTTCTGCTGATCATAACCAGGTTGCTAGATTGGAAAGAAGTTTGTTTAGTCATGATTTTCCGCTTATCAAGGGAACGACTTATTAAAAAATTGGAAAAGCTACAATATGAATGAATAACCCTATTTATGCGCCAAGATTCACTCCTGGACCGGCTGTTGTTATTCTGTCCTCCAGAACGCTTGAACCATTGGAAATTCAAACTCTCGAAAAAGGTCCAAAATTCTCTTTTCTTCCAAAACAAGCTCCTATGGCGGATTTGATTTCCTCTCGAGAGTCTTCTTTACACCAATGTCATACATCTATTTCCAACCCAGACGAAGTTAGAGCTATTCTTACTGATACCCTTTACAATAATCAAAAAGGCTAATTCTCCCGCCAATATAAAATCAGATAATTTGTGTGACCTAAGAATTCTATCTAATCTGAGCAAAGACCTGTCCATTATTATAACTAAAGCAGATAAAAGCAATTCTTTGGTTGTCATGGATACTACAGATTACGGCACAAAAATTTACATATGATAGGAATTGACAGTTTTCCTTAGTAATTGACATTGCAAATAAAATCTCATTCCTAGATGTGGTAATTATTCATAGCTTAGATATACTCAATTTTACTATTTACAGAAAACCAGCACAAAAGATATTTACGTTTAAATCAAACCAACCCCCACAAGTTACAAGAGCTGTCGCAAATCTCTCTCGTCGATCGTGCCCTAAACACTTGTTCTGATTCCTACATCACACCAGAACTAGACTTTATCAGGGACATATTATTTGGAAATGAATATTCTCCTTAATTAATTAATAATACAATTAACCCTAGACTGAAAAGACAATGGCGTAAAATCAATAGTAATTTAACATGTGAGAATCCCGATAAGCCCTCGAACAATACTTACCTCCCATGTATCCCAAAAATCACTACGAATCTTAAAAAAGTATGCACACAAAATAATCTGTATGTTGTATTTACCAACAATTTGAAAATCATAAATTTGCTAAATTCTGGTAAAGATAAAACTCCAGTTATTCGCCAAAGAGGAGTCTATCAGATACCAGGCGATTGCGGCAAATTATATGTGGATAGAACTTACCAGACTTTAGAGAAACGCCTACAACAGCATCAAGATGATATCACCGAAGCTCTAAATTCTAATATTGCTTCCGTTTCTTTTGATTCCGCTTTAAGCAGCCATGTGTTGAAAATCCTAGCCACAAAATATTCTTTGAAGAATCCACCCTTATTAGCGATGACCTAAGCATAAAGCAAGTAGTTTGAAAAGCAATTCAAATCTGACTTAAGATTAATAATAATATTTCCTTAAATAGGGACTTAGAAGAATGTTCACTAAATGCTCTATACACAAATTTAATTAAAAATAATCTTATAAAATATTGTTAAAAACCAACAGACATTAGCACAGAACCTGTCACAAATAGACCTATGAGATCAGCATCCAAAAAAGCAAGATTAGCACTAAAAACGTGTTTTTAATCATTCTCTTTCATTTCAATGAATTGTCTCGTTTCATCACAATTCATTTATCAGTCCTGGTTGAACTTCGCTGAGTTAAGGATGCTGGGACTGTTTGAAAAAAAAAATTCATTTTAGTTATATTGGTTGTATCTTGTTATAAGTTTTTCTTCTTATATATTTATGTTTTGCTGAAGACAGCCCTTGGTGAAATATTCATTCTAGTTAGCTTCCCACTGTCTTGCGAAAAGAATTCCCTATTGTTCTGCTTGGTTTTTGTGTTTACGTTGTTTACGCCTGGTTAATTTTTTTTGGGGGGAAAGGGGTTAAAATAAAGATAAAAATTTATTAGATAATTGGAATTAGAATTGACCAGGAAGTTGGCAAATATTGGATTTTGGGATATAGCTGTGGCTAGCCCCCTCCCCCATACTTTCGTCTCTGAATTTTTATAAATGAGTTTATTTTGAGCAAAATAGTTCTTCTTAGAATTATAGTCTCTATTGACTAGAGTTTCTCTCTACGTACTTTTCATTACAGTGATATTTTTAATAAACATATTTTCGTAAAATAAGAATGAAAAATAATAGAAAATATTTCTTGTTAGTTGATGTTTTTCTACTTTTGCAAGGATTGTAAGTTGTTTTTTGGCTGTGAATAGCCATTGATTAATTTGGAGCCCCTCTTGTTTTGTTCACGAATGTTGAATTGCAACATTCCAGTACTGAATTAGTTTCGCTGTTCCAAAAGAGGCAAACAAATGTAGCAATTATCATTGATATATACCTATTGCCAAGGAGCTATCTACTAATCAAGTAACTTGCTACTATTTCTCAATTTTATGAAGATATCAGCATTTTTTTTCTAAGAAAAGTGTTTTAGATGTGTGCCAATATTAAGGAGCTTAAATTGTGTCATTGCAATAAAACCTTGCTGTTGCTTTAACGTTGTCATATTCAATCACATAAGTTCAGAAGTATCGCGCGAAGTTTGCGTAAAAACTATAAGTTCAGAGCGTTCTTAAAGCAATTAAATGAAAAAAAACAAGCTTTTTTAACTGAAAGTAAAGAGCGACATTAAAACTTAAAACGAACAGAAATTATTCCGTATATGAAAGGGGCTTTTCCTCCTCAACTTTACTCCTTAACTTGGCGTAAAGAGCCCCGCTCTTTACGCCAAAGTTTGACTCTTTCTCTTAACTCTACTTTTTAAAACAGTAAAAAACTTTAGCGTAAAGAGCGGGGCGTTGAGGAGAAAAAGCCCCTTTCACATACGGAGTAATTTCTGTTCGTTTTAAGTTTTAATGTCGCTCCTTACTTTCAGTTAAAAAACTTGTTTTGTTTTATTTAATTTCTGAACGTTTTTGAATTAATGCATGTTTTGATTTTGGCTTAAATAATTAAAACAAAATTTGAATATTATTTTATTTTTGGCTAAATGGCTTTCTTATAGTTTTAATAGGAAGATTTTGAGAAAAAAGGAGCGGGGGAGGAGGCCTAGTTGCCCTCCAATTTTTCGATTACTTAAAAAGGTAAATAGAACTTTTAATTTTTTTACGAACGTTTTTGTTTGTAAAAAATATACGTAACTTACGAATTAACTAACGTAACGAACTTCTATATTCGTATTTTTTTTTATTACGTATATGAGGGGGTTTTTCCCCTCGTCAATACTTCGCTCTTTACTCTAAAGCTTAAATTTTGTCCCAATTCTTTAAGAATGACCCCTGAATCACAAAGGCCTTAAAATAAATAGTTGAAATTACTAAAAATACTTTACCGTAAAGAGCGAGGTATTACGAGGAGGTGAACCCCTCATATGCGTAATAATTTCTGTTTGTTTTTAAGTTTTAATGCTGTCAGTTGAAAAAACTTTTCATATTTATTTTTTCATTGTTTTTTAAATAATGCTAGAAAATCCTGCGCCCTCTTCATTGAAATTCTCTTCTCCCATGACAAATTCCTCCATGGAAAGATCCTCCCACTTAACCCCCCTCAACCTCTCCCCCCAAACCAAAAATTCCCCCTAAAAACGTCTGTATACTTCCCAATAACCATTACCATATGTAAACACTGGTCAAAGCTTGTAACTTGCAGCCCCTCCTACGGGGACTGCGGGGGAGTAAGTCGTCCCCAAAGACATAGTTATTAGGTTTTTCGACTATGGTGAATAAAATGGCTATATCAGAATTTTGATCCGGAGACTTTGGGAAAAAATGAGCGTGGGAGGGGCCAGGTTTAAGTGACCGATTTTTCGGTCACTTAAAAAAGGTACTAGAACATGTAATTTCCGTTAGAATGAGCCCTCTCGCGACATTCTAGGATCACGGAGTAGATACAATCACTCCTGAAAAGCCAAAAAAAAAAAAAAAAAACAACAACAAAAACCAAATAAACACGCATCCGTGATCTGTCTTATGGCAAAAAATGTGAAATTCCACGTTTTTGTAGATTGGAGCTTGAAACTCCTGCATTTGGATTCTCTGATACGTTGAATCTGATGGTGTGATTTTCGTTAAGATTGTATGACTTTTACGGGATGTTTCCCCCTATTTTCTAGAATAAGGCAAATTTTCTCAGGCTCGTAACTTTTGATGGGTAAGACGAAATTTGATGAAACTTATATATTTAAAATCATCATTAAAATGTGATTCTTTCGATGTTACTATTGGTATCAAAATTCCATTTTTTAGAGTTTCGGTTACTATTGAGCCGGGTCCTTCCTTACTACAGTTTGTTACCACGAACTGTTTGATAAAAAGCAAACTGAACAAAAAAGCGATGAAAGCCGATCCTAAGATTTGAAAAACAATATTTAATAGATTTGATGTATGTCGTCCTTTGGATTTCTTGGAGTACCAAGGTCATCGAAATAAATACGTTTTTTCTCCCACTGGACCCATCTTTGGTCTATTCATACCTGAAAATAAGGATTTTTTAAGATTTCATTTCGTTTCTTTGAAATTAGGAAGTTTTCAGGGCTGCATTATATTTTCATCAGTGTTGCCACGCTGAAGCGTGAAAATAAACAAATGAAACTACTTAGTTGAGAACTCTTTTCGTCTATAAAATTTCAAAAATCCACATCTGCTGATTCTCAGTGACAGCTACGCCTTCAAATTATAAACAAACAAAAAAAAATTGTTTTAGCTTACATTTTGCTAATTTTTTACCCCTGTTTCTTTTCTTTTAAATTCGATGACATCTACTACCTAAAGTGGCGTAAATGCATGCGGGTGTTTTTTAAAAACTCACTTGTCGATTCTTTGCTATTTTTATAGATACACGTAGATGTGCAAGTTTCCACTTAACATATTCAAACAGTTACTGTTCAGTTTCAATGTTTTTAGTACTTCAAAATAAAGGATTAATTTTTCGCAACAATTAATCCTTAAGAAGTTAAGAATTATGTTTGGAAATTTAAGCATATATACTTCTTTAAAAAATACGATTAAACGTTTTTTTTCTGTTTCTTTTGCTTTTTTCCATTGTTTGAAAGCTTTATTTGTTCTTATAAATAGCCATTGGATAATGTGGGTTTCTCTTGTTTTGTCCTCGAATGTTGGATGGAACAGTCCAGTTCTGAGTTGGATTTACTATCCCAAAACAGACAAGGCAATGTAGCAATTATCATTGATACTTACCAAGGAGCTATTTCCTAATCGGATAACTTACTACAATTTCACAACTGTGTGAAGAAATCAGCCTCCCTCTTTTTTTTTGACGAAGTGTTTCAAATGTGAGCCAACTTTCGATGTAGTCGCCCTTCTGATTTTTTAGAATAAATTATTTGGTCTTTTTATGATTGCGGTTTTTAATACTTCATTTTTATGCTTGTTTTAATTCGTTTCCAGCGGTTCTTTTCCAAAATCAAGTTTTGGCCATGAAAACCCATTGACTAATTTGGAACCCTCCTGCTTTGTCCCCGAATGTTGAATGGGACACTCCAGTACTTAATTGCCTCCAATGTGTGAAAATAGACAAGGACATGTAGCAACTATTGCTGATGCATACCAATTGCCAAGAGGCTATTTCCTCATTCAATTTCACAATTGTATGAAGAAATTAGCCCCCCTCTTTTTTTCTGTAGTTGTTCACTTATGAGCCAGCATGAAGGAGCATAAATAATTGCCTCCTCATCTCACTGACGCTTTAACGGAGTGGTGTCAATCCTATGACCCTAAAAGACCAAGAATGCAAAGGTACCTCAGCCTCGTACGCAGGAAGAATTCTCCTGAAGTCTGGGGATCTTCCTGATATTTTGTAGTGTCTTTCACATAATTTGCCTAAATTCACTTTTTTCGAAGCTGTTTCCCCCGCCCGAAACGAATTGCTATATACGTGCCTTGGTTAAAATTATTGGAAACATGAGCAGTGTAAATTTTCTGAAGTTGCATGGAGACAGTCGAAAGTTTGAATGAAATAAGACAAGCTCGCTGTAAGCCGTCGTTTATATTTCGTGGAAACTCTTTTAGTATATCTTAGAATCTCTAGAAACTCGTCTTTACAAACAAGAATTGCGAAATAACCACGTATTATTTACGAATTGAAGTAGTCTTTAGAGGTACAAAAGTGGGATTTCCCCCCTCCCCAACTCGAAATAGAACTCTGTATACGTGCCAGAATTTGAAGTAAGGAAACTTGACAGTTACCTAGAAAAGGGGTTGTTGAGAGTTCTCCGCTTTCAACTACCTGGTGTGCATCTGAAGGTTCCATGTTTGCCCCTACGTGTGTCACACTTCCGCCATGGGTGGAACATATCTACCACGCTTCGCACAGTAGCACCACGCTTTGCAAATTTCCGCCACGCTTAGTATACTTCCATCGCGCTTGGCGCACTTCCTTCACGCGTGATCCAGTTCTACCCTGCCATTTTTGAGGATTATATTTCCGTAGTATAGCGCTCACTTTCACCAGGATGTGACTGATTTGGAAATCCTGAAATTATCTTAATCATGGGCAACGCTTAAGTGTTACATTAGTAAGAGCCATGTGCCTTCCATGCGTTATTTTTACCCTGTCCACTTTGTATGGAGTGTTGGGGGTGGGGTCATAGAAAATTTACAGGGTACTCATTCGATTGGAATTTTAAATTTCTGATCTCATATTTAAGGATCGAAAGTCATTGGAGGGTGATCAGCCTTCTCTGCTCTGTTTTGCCACCCACCCCCCGCAGTACACCCAAGACATCAAATGAAAACTTTGAAATAGCTTTTTTCTCAGAATAGTTGAAAGGTGCAGTAAATGTGGTTTTGTGGATTTATTACCCACACCTTCAGGCGTAATGGTCATAAATCATGCAAATTTCAAATTGCTTATGGACAGGCTATATGGGAGAAAGAGGGAGAGGGGGGTTGATCTTAGGTGTCGGATTGGTTGAAACCTTTCGGTGATTGCTATCTGGACCAGGAGTACCTAGAATTTTTTGGGAGAAGGAGGGTTTTAGGTGGCCTAGAATTAGACCAAAAACTTTTCTCCCTCGATATATTCGAAACCTACAGTTATGATTGGAACAAATTTTTAGTTTGGGCCAAAGGCCCCTAGAGAATTGGCTCGAAAAGGGTGAACTTTTTTCTTGTTCTATCGGTATGAAGCTGATATGTCCGTAACTCTTGGTCCATGGACATTCCAATGCCCAAGAAAAATAATAGAAAAAAAGGTATTGGCTCCTCTGATAAAGCGCATAGAAAGGCCAAAAACTTTTTTGTCTGAACGACTTGAAACTTGCTTTTTAAAATCCTGGGCCAAGGAAACCCTTATTCACCAAAAAAGGGTAAAAATTGAGCTTACTGACATGGTTCCCCCGAAAATGGGGTCTAAAAGTAGTCTTTGGGTTTTGGATTGGTTTTAAACCTACATTTAGAAGTCCTTTAACCTGGTGATCCCAGTTTCCAGAATATTAATAACATATATATATATATATATATATATATATATATATATATATATATATATATATATATATATATATATATATATATATATATATATATATATATATATATATATATATATATATATATATATATATATATATATTCACCTGAAAACGAAACCCAAAAAGTAAATGTTTTTTTTAGAGACTTGAAACGCAACATCTTAGTCCTTGGGCCAGGTGGATCTTGGTATAAAATTAACTTTAAAAAAAAAGTTTTTTTTAACTGCAAGTAAGGAACAACATTAAAACTTAAAACGAACAGGAATTATTTCATATGTGAAAGAGGTTGTCTCCCCCTCAACGCCTCACTCTTTACGCTAAAGTTTAACTCTTTCTCACAACTCTACTTTTTGAAACAATAAAAAACTTTGGCGTAAAGAGCGAGCGAAGCTCTCAGGCCAATTGGAATGATATTTTTAAACCTAATTTTTATTCGTCCAACTAAAATATTTATTGAAAATTAGCGTCCACTTGGTGAGGGACGCACAGTTTTAGGTTTCAGGGTCCTTCTCAGGGCCCTGTTTTTAGATGAAACTGTAACTTATTCAGATATAAGATTTAAGCCTGTCGAAAAAAATTCTGGCCCCAATCCTCCAAGCTAAATTATTTTTTATGCATGAGGGTATTCTTGGTTTAATAACTCATAAATAAGTTTTAATCTGTTCGGAGAATTTTTTTACCGGACAAAAAAGAGCGTGAGGGGGGGTTGATTGCCTCCGAATCACTTTTGAACCTTAAAAAGGGGACTGGAACTTACAATTTCCTGTCGAATGGTCAGTTTTGCAAGTTGCTTTGGTCACAACTTCTATAAGAGTAGTCAAAAATATAATGCATTAAAGGCACATGACTTTTATTTAACGCAATGCTAGGGTGTTATCTCTGACTATGATGTATTTTCGCCAATTGCTACTATGACACATAACGATATGAAAGTTTGCTTCTGTCTATAGCAGTATTAATATTACTAATGCTTTACTATATTTCGAGAATTAAATATACTAAATTAACTCGTTTTCTCCAATTTTCCCTACAAACTTTAAAATTCTTGATATTAAACACAAGTAGAAATTAAAGAGAAAACATTTTCAATCGAAGAAAAAGCATCATTATTACATGTGATTAACTGGTTTCAAAGTAATCCAGTTTGCTAAGTGTCCTAAATTACCCATATGTTATCTGAAAATCTGACAGAATAAGACGAACTTATTGCAAGTCTTTATTTCTTTTATTTTAAGAGCAACGCCCTCATTTTTTCTTCATTCACAAAGATACAGCTTCGATTTTTCGAAGTGAAAATAGTATTGCATATTTTTTTATCAATTAAAGAGCACTTTCCCCGAGTCTTTGGAGAAAATGCTCGGAATGATCTCACGTTTTCCAAGGAGTTTACTTCTTTATCATAGTCGCATCGACCGCTGCAGCCATTTAAAAAACGAAGTTCTGCCATAGCAACCGAAAACTGAAAAAAAAAAAAAAATGGAAATTCAGGAATGGTAATCATGATTTCAATTAACCTTAATTGTAAAAGTTTGTTGCAAAAAAAAAATTCTGGGGATCTCAAAAGACAGTCTGAAAACCCTCAAAAATGGTTCCGGGTCGAAGAGAAAATTTCGCTAAGAAGGAATCTTAATTGCTCTTTGTATGCATGGGGAGATTATTCAATTGTAATAATCGTGTTTAATTACTATGCAATTTAATTGTTGTTGATTTCGGAACAATGAGAAATACCTCCTGTTTGGGCTTTGCTACCCAAGGGTAATTGAAGAAAATTTCGAGCAATCCAGGCAAATAAAGAAATCACTAAGCGAAAATATTACATTTTTGTTTCATATATTGTAATCTAAATTGTAATATATTGGTCGATAATATATTGTAATCGATGGTTGTATTGCAATATTTAAGTCATTTTTCTAGGCCAGTGATGTTGAATAATAATCATTTTATTCATCAATTATTTTTCAATTAGATTGGTTTCTTTTCTTAAAGCTGCTTTTAAAAATCTTAGTGACTTCTTGTTATTCCTTACGGTTGAAGCAAGGATGTGTAACAATATCATGCGCTCTGATTAAAGGCCTGTTCCAGTTGTCGAATTCTTTTTAGCAGCGATTATTATTTAAGTAGTGTCAACAGAATTGATGACGAATAAAAACTCGCTGCTAAAAATTTTAGGAAACGCATAAATCGGGCCTAGAATTTAAAAGGAACTTTCAAATTTAAAAACGATTTAAAACAGCATTTCAAAATTCCATACAAGTATAGAAAAGCAATACAAAAGAGTACAACACAAACGCTGTTCATAGTTATTTTTTAAATGGAAAATTCGCAATTTATACTTTTATTCGCTCATATTTTCGGGTTTTGTCCCCACATTTCACAAACGATTTTTTCCCTTGACGGTTTCTCACTGCGCCTTTGTTTCAACGCTTTTGCCCTTATACCAAGATACCTTTATACCAAGTTGCTTTTGTATTTCCTAAAGAATTTACAATCAGTCTTAATCGGGTGTAGCCTAAATTGCAGAATTTAATTTTTATTATATATGTATATATTACAGTTTGGCTATTACATTTCAGTTGTTGTAGTTAAGGTTAGTTTTATTCTTTACAATTTTGTTTTTTAATTTAGTTATTTTAAACATAGTTTTTTCACTCCTAGTAGGTTTTAACCATAGCCATATAGAAAAATTACATTATAGTAATTATTTTTGTTTTGTTTATGATGGCATTTTTGAGAGCTTTTATCTTCAGTTTTGTAATTCAAAAACGGGTATTTTTTTATCTTCTAACAACGTTAAGCTCTCGCTCTCTTAAGAGAATAATTTAAGACTTTTAGAAGACCTATCCATTCTGATCTAGGCATATTGTCTTTCTTTAATTATAGTTCAGTTCAAAAAAGGGGCTATAATATCTCGTTAGATCTTTAATAATTCAAATTCTTTTCATAGGGAGTCCCCAGCCGATCTAAGAAAGTCCCAACTCATCAAGACAAACAAAGAATTAGATACTTTGGAGATGATGAAAAGTATTCGCTTAGAGAGATGGTGAGTTTTTTTTCTTTGATCACAGATTGGCTATTATATTTCTGTTGATGTAGTTAAGATTAATTTTATTCTTTACAATGTTGTTTTTTAATTTAGTTATTTCAAACATAGTTTTTTCCCTCCTAGTAAGTTTTAACCTACTATAAACAGATGGATTGCTGAGGGAAAAGGCGCAATCTGAATAATTTTCAAATCATTGACTGATCTAAAATTTCAGCAAAGAGGCAAATTGTTTTGCCTCCAAACTAGATCTTTAGGGATTTTAATATCCAGTCAGTCTATATTTTACAGTCTTCCACAGTCATTAGCAGTCTATGAGGAGCTGTGATATGAAGAAGCTTTAAGATGATTTGCTTCTTGTATATTGCAATACTAGCCATAGTTTTTTAATCAACAACCTCAACGGTCCCTAAGTACCAACTGTGATAAAGACTAATATTATTTGTGAATTATGTACTTAACCTTTTCTTATATATGACTTCTTTCAGCCGGTAATAATGTAATAAATAAGATAAAAACAATCTTAAATATTAACTTTGTAGGAATCAGACTCAATTTTTGAAAGTGTTTTGGTTTTTCAACATTAGACAATATATGAATGTTCATCAAAGGAAAGCGGCGCCATGATCATAGATAAGCGAAGCTGATGATGGAGAAGAAGGGTTTTAAAGGGGATGGGTCCTAAAACCCCTTTTTGAGCACTCCTATCGTATATACCTGACTGTCTGTCATAATTTTATTTGATTCTATTTAAATGTCGTTTTATTTGATAAGCTAGTTGCCTGTACGCTATTTTGCTTTCTTTATTCGGAATGTTTTATTCAAGCAATTCTTATCCAAATTGCTAGTTTCACAAGTAACATATACTTTCTGTCAAATAATTTTGATGCCATGACTGATTTAAAATTTCGGTAATAAGCTAAACTAGTTCAGTGAGTTCGAATACTCTATTCCTTACAAATTTGTTTTCTACTCATTCTTGGTTTTTAAGTCTCTTGATGCTAAACAATATAATATAAGTTCTTGGGAATCGCCCCAAGACCGGATTTATCTGGTCTTGGATAAATTGGGTACCCCCTCCCTTTAGAGGGAGGAGGGAACATATTTGTTAGCCACTCTTTGTAGTTTTTGCTATTAGATTTACAATATTCAACACACTTCCAACAATATTGCATGTGTTTGTGATGGTCGTGCAGATGTCGTGTTTGATGCAAATTACATAAAAAACTAGTTTTTTAACTAAAATTAAGGAGCGACATTAAAACTTAAAACGAACAGAAATTACTCCGTATATGAAATGGGTTGTCCCCTCCGCAATCCCTCGCTCTTTACGCTAAAGCTTTTAATTGTTTTAAAAAGCAGAATTGTGGCAGAGTCAAACTTTAGCGTAAAGAGCGAGGGATTGCGGAGGGGACAACCCATTTCATATACAGAGTAATTTCTATTCGCTTTAAGTTTTAATGTTGCTCCTTAATTTCATTTAAAAAAACTAGTTTTTTTATGTAATTCCTGAACGTTTTTGAATTAATGCATGTTTGATTTTGGCTCTCCACACATAAATTATTAAAATGAAATTTGCATATTAACTCTTTTTTGGCTAAATAGCTTTCTCTTAGTTTTGATCAGACGATTTTGAGAAATAAGGGATGGGGAAGGAGGCCTAGTTGCCATGCAATTTTTCGGTTTCATAAAAAGGCAACTATAAATTTTAATTTTAACGATTTTTTTATTAGTAAAAATATACGTAACTAAGAATTAACTTACGTAACAAACTCTTATATTCTTTAGTTTTTATTATGTATATGAGGGGGTTTGTACCCTCGTTAATACCTCGTTCTTTACACTAAATCGTAAGTTTTGTCCCAATTCTTTAAGAATGATCCCTGAATCAGAAAGGCCGTAGAATAAATAGTTGAAATTACTAAAAATACTATAGCATAAAGAGCGAGGTATTTATCTCCTCCTAAATACCTCTCTCTTTATGCTAAAGTATTTTTAGAACCCCTCATATGCGTAATAATCTATGCTACTCTTTACTTTCAATTGAAGAAACTTTTCCATGTTTATTTTTTAATTGTTTTTTTTTATGGTAATTTTAGAAAATCCTGCGCCCTTTTCATTGAATTTCTGTTCCCCCATGACATATTTCTCCAAGGAAAGATCCTCTAACATAGCCTCCTCCCCTCAACCCCACCCCCAAAACCACAAAAAAATCCCCTGAAAACGACTGTTCACTTCCCAATAACCATTATTATATATAAACACTGGTCGAAGTTTGTAACTTGCAGCCCCTCCCCCAGGGACTCTGGGGGAGTAAGTCATTCCCAAAGACATAGTTATTATGGTTTTGGACTATGTGGAACAAAGTGGCTATCTCAAAATTTTGATCTGTTGACTTTGGAGAAAAAATGAGCGTGGGAGGGGGCCTAGGTGCCCTCCAATTTTTTTGGTTACTTAAAAAGGGCACTAGAACTTTTCATTTCCGTTAGAATGAGCCCTCTTGCGACATTCTAGGACCACTTGGTCGATACGATGACCCCTGGGGAAAAGAAAAAAAAACAAAAAAACAAATAAACACGCATCCGTGATTTGTCTTCTGGCAAAAATACGAAATTCCACATTTTTGTAGATAGGAGCTTGAAAATTTTGCTATAGGGTTCTCTGATATGCCAAATACGATGGTGTGATTTTCGTTAAGATTCTGTAACTTTTAGGGGGTGTTTTCCCCTATTTTCTAAAATAAGGCAAATTTTTTCAGGCTCGTAACTTTTGATGACAAAGACTAAATTTGATGAAACTTATATGTTTAAAATCAGCATGAAAATCTGATTCTTTTGATGTATATTTTAGCATCAAAATTCCGTTTTTTAGAGTTTCGTTTACTATTGAGCCGGGTCGCTCCTTACTGCAGTTCATTACCACGAACTGTTTGAAACTGAAATAAGGATATTCAAGAGGCTCTAATTTCATATTCAGCATGAATTTTATTTTTTGAAAGTGACTAATGGATTCAGCATCAAATCTTGTTATACATTCTGGTTTATGACCTAGTTTTTCTGCACTTGCCCAAAAAATGATTATGGTTAAAAAGGGGAACGATTCTAGATTTCAATGTCACAGTAGCTGCTAAACTGATAAAAAAATAATGATGTAAGTAGTGATGGCGACTGCTCGCATTTCCATTTTACAAGACCAAGGAGGCATGCAGAATTGAGGACTTTATGACAATGGCAGTCTAGCCATAGTTTTTATATAGTCCTCATTTTCGCATACCCTTTTTATTATTTTAATCGGATAGAAATGAAGTTTTAGGAATCATAATATCTTTTCCTTGGGGGAGGGGAGGGGTGAAACTGCTTGTGCCTAACTCCAATTTTTCCCAGGGACTTCGGTCCAATTTTTTTGATTTTAGTCATTCCAGATTTTTGTTTGAAGCTGATCAACAAATAAATCCCCGAAAAGACAATAATCATGTGCAAGAGCCATTGTATTTGAAGCGTGGATTTTTTTGAAAGTGGATTCGATTTGGAAAGAAATTATTGGTTTTTCTATGGTTATCTTAGCGTGTATTGAACAAATATTTAAGATGGCACTGCATTGGTCCTATGACATATTATTTTTTAATCATTCTAGATTTCCCAATCATTTTAGCTGCTTTAACTGATAAAAATATGATGTAAGTAGTGACGAAGACTGCGCGGCCTGTCCATCATACAAGAAGAAGGAGCTATGCAGAAATAGAGTATATAACTATAGCTGTTTAGCCACAGTCTTTATAAACTCAATATTTTTGCGTATCTTCTGTTATTGTAATATGGCAGAAGTCTAGTTTTTGGGATCAGAAGATTATAACTGGGGGGAGGGGACGTTAAATTTTACGTTTCTAGTCCTCTATTATCAAATTATGCGTGGGAACTTCGTACCAATTTCTAGATTTGGGGTGATTCCAGATCGTACATTGAATCTGCTCGAAACATAATTCGCTATAAACTCAATAGCTATGTTTAAGAGCCAATGTAATCAAAGCATGGATTTTCTTATGCTATTCTGGAAAGGCAATTATTGGTTTTTCTATGGTTACATTTTCGAACCGAAAGTTACTTAACTAGTAAAGAACGTAGTTAACTTAACTATAGTACTTAACTACAACAGAAAGAAGACTTTTTCACGGTTTGAAACCTTCAAGACGTTAAGCGGGTCTTCATTCTTGTTCGAACTCAGACTTTATCTAACACTTGGAGTTTATTAAAGATGTAAGCGAAAGTGAAGGACTTTCTGGCGTAAATGTTTGTCAAAGTTTAGTTAAGCTGTTTGAATTAGGGAAATAATGGAATCTAATCCAATCTAGAATGTAAAGTAATTTCTGGAGAACTCCTGGTTTTGTAAAATCCCGGTTAGTAACATTTATTGTTTTCCCAATCGAATTCCCCTATTCGAAGGAACAGTTGATTAAAGCAGGAGCTTGAAAACTGAGAATCAGTTTCGATATCTTTTGGTTTCGCATAATCAGGCAGTTACGAGAGTTTATTGGGGAGTCTGGACGGGCTATTAGAGATTTTTTTTTTATAAAAAAAAGTTGGCCAATCAATTAGAAGGTGGCCAATTTAACCCTTGCCATTTAACCAAACACTTGGAAAACTATAGGTTCTATGACTATTTTAGCTCTATGACTATCTACCTTAGTTCTATTGCCCTAGGAATGACGCATGGACGGATAATAGATAAGATATAGCTATTAACAAATGAACTAACATCATTTTTATGCAATCTTAATAAGTGGATTAATGCCAGAATTGCCTCTCACTGAATTGGACTATCTGTCTTGGCCTCTTCTACAATTAGCCATGGCTTGATGCCCAAAACAATTCGATTTTAATTAAGCAGTGCATCCGAGTGCACTCAGATGCACTGCTCAGAGCAAAGTTAACTTAAAAAAAAAATTTTACTAATCATTTAAGATTTAATACCGATCTGAAAGTGCAAGTTTAGGGCTTTATTTTAAACAGTCAACCTAGGCTCTACTAGTAACCGAAACTCTAAAAAAGGAATATTGATAAAAACATGTACATAAAAAAATCTGCTTTTTATGGTGACTCAACATACGTAAAATTCATTCACTTGCACGCCAAGAGCTGCGAGCCTTAGAAAATTTGCCTCATTTTCAAAAAAAGATGAAAACGTTCCCGAGGGGGGGAGGATTTTTTTTCGAAGGTATATAACTAAATTGATCATATCAAAATGCAGAATTTTGCAATTTTTCGAGATGGAAGATCAGTGATGCGTGTTTATTTTTTATTTGTTCTTTATTTTTTGAAAGGGGTTATCGGACAGAATTAATGGTCCTAGAAAATGAGGAGAGAATTAATTCATATGAAAATTGAAATATAACGTCCTTTTTAAGTAACCAAAAAGATAGTGCCATATCAAAATGGTGTTTCTGCCATTTTGTGGCACAAAAATACAATTTATGCTCTAGGAGGGCAAATTTTCAATCAATCGAATATTTTGAGATAGCCAATCGATCAGAAATTATTGAAAAACTATGTACCGAGTTTCCCAGTTTCAAAGGCAGTTATGCCGCGCGGTGACGCATTCATTGCTAAAAACTCAAATTGTCATTATAAAATAAATGATTAGTTTAGACACTTATTTTAGAGCTTAATTTAGCCGAGTCAATTCCCTGATGTTTGATAAAATTGTGTTTTTGTTATGCATAATTTTGCATTGGCCATTAAGAAGGAGATACGATGTGTTACTGTGTAGGTAAGGATGGGGTTCCTGATTCCTCAAAAAGTGCATTTATACAACCACAATTCTAACTTTTGTGAGAATCCAGGTAAATATACAAGTGAGTTTTGGGGGAGGGGGATGAGGCACAAATTAATCTATAACCTCCTTTCATTTGGATTCAGCCTGAGTTTAGTTGGTGCGAGGTAGTAGCTCTCTTCTTACTGCAGAAGAATGTTTTCTTTGTAGCATAAAAGATTATATGCATATGCTTACCGGCACAAACGATGGGGACGTTGGTTTAAGGTGGGTTTGAAGAGGGTTTATGGAGTGACTCGTCCTTGCAGTAACCAAAGAATTGAAAAAGTTTTTGTAGCAATATATACATTAAATGAG
This sequence comes from Artemia franciscana, assembly GCF_032884065.1. Lineage (NCBI taxonomy): Eukaryota > Metazoa > Arthropoda > Branchiopoda > Anostraca > Artemiidae > Artemia > Artemia franciscana. Next base: position 40,731,205 of record NC_088865.1, read on the forward strand.
CTCGACTTTTTATGCTAATTATAAAGTTAGAAAATTCATTAAGTTTAAAGGTATCCAACATTGTTTACACGCCTAAGGAAATTCACTCCATTTAATAAGAAAAAACGGAGACACTTTCGCAACTAGGTTCTTTCATTCACAAATTGTACTCGGTTTAAAATTCATTTTAGCTAATCTTCTGCCAATAGTCTTTTCAAATACATTCAATCGCTTTAGTTTTCAATCGCTAAAGTTTGACTCGTGTCATAACTCTTTAAGAACGACTGCTCAAAGACAAGGGCCGTTTAATTGGAGTAAGATGTATTATTGAAGAACTATAAAACGTACAAAGAGTGGAGGGTTGAGGGGGGGGGGTAGCCCTCCATGTACAGGATTATTTCTGTTCGCTTTAGGTTTTCATTTCGCTCCTTACTTTCAGTGGTAAAAAAAACTTTACTTTCAGTGGTAAAGAGGAGACCCGCAGTGAGGATTAGACAAGTTTTAATGTCCCTGCTTTCTTTACTTTGTATAGATTTTTGTTTTTTAATTTGAGGAAAGAGTCCATACCGGGTTCTTCAGAGACTGGGTCTGTCCAATTTAATCTACTCGGTGTAAATTGTTGTCAAACAGTTCGTAGTAACAAACTGTAGTAAGGAGCGACCTGGCTCAATAGTAACCGAAACTCTAAACAACGGTATTTGGATACCAATAGTTACATCAAAAAAATTGCATTTTTATGCTGATTGTAAATATATAAGTTTCATCAAGTTTAGTCTTACCCATAAAAAGTTACGAGCCTGGGAAAATTTGCTGCATTTATAAATAAGGATAAGGGGAAAATGGAAAATATGGGGAAATAAGGGAAAATACCCCCTAAAAGTCCTAGAATCTTAACGAAAATCAGACCATCAGATTCAGCGTATCAGAGAACCATCATGTAGAAGTGTCAAGCTCCTATCAATACAAAGGGAATTTTTTTTTATCTTGCCGGAAGACAGATCACGGATGCGTGTTTATTTTTTTCCCCCAGGGTTTATCGTATCCACCCAGTGGCTCTAGGATGTTGTGAGAGGCATTCTAACGAAAATCAATAGTTTTAATGCCCTTTTTAATCGACCAAAAAAACTGGAGGGCACCTAGGCCCCCGCCGACGCTAATTTTTTCCCAATGTCAACGGATCAAAAATTTTAAGATAGCCATTTTGTTCAGCATAGTCGAAAAATCTAATAGCTATGTCTTTGGGGACGGCTTACTCCCTCACAGTCACAGGGGAGGGGCTGCAAGTTACAAACTTTGACTAGTGTTTACATATAGTAATGGTTATTGGGAAGTATACAGACGTTTTCAGGGGGATTTTTTTGGTTGAGGGATGTTGAGGGGAAGGGGCTACCTGGGAGGGGGTTACGCGGAAGGATCTTTCCATGGAGGAATTTGTAATGGGAGAAGAGAATTTCTATGAATGGGGTGCAGGATTTTCTAGCATTGTTTTAATAAAAAAACAATGAAAAATAAATATGAATAAGTTTTTCAATTGAAAGTAAGTAGCAGCTTTATTTAAAACTAACATAAATTATTACGCATATGTGGGGTTCACCTCCTCCTAAATACCTTGTTCTTTACTCTAAAGTTTTAATTTTTTTTTTGGTAATTTCAACTATTTATTCTACGGTCTTTGTGATTCAGGGGTCATTCTTAAAGAATTGGGAGAAAATTTAAGCTTTAGTGTAAATATACGAATATAGAATTTTGTTACGTAAGTTAATTCGTAAGTTACGTATATTTTTTACTAATAAAAACGTTCTTAAAAAAATTAAAAGTTCTAGTTGTCCTTTTAAGTAACCAAAAGATTGGAGGGCAACTAGGCCTCCTCCCCCATCCAGTTTTTCTCAAAATCGTCCGATCAAAACTAAGAGAAAACTATTTAGCCAAAAAAATTAATATGCAAATTTTGTTTTAATTATTCATGTGCTGAGAGCCAAATCAAAACATGCATTAATTCAAAAACGCTCAGAAACTAAGTAAAAAAACAAGCTTTTTTCAACTGAAAGTAAGGAGCGACATTAAAGCTCAAAACGAACAGAAATTACTCCGTATATAAAAGGGGCAGTTCCCTCCTCTACGCCCTGCTCTTTATGCTGAAGTTTTTTTTTACTGTTTTAAAAAGTAGAGTTGAGAGAAAGAGTCAAACTTTACCGTAAAGAGCAGGGCGTTGATGAGGGAATCGCCCCTTTTATATACGGAATAATTTCTGTTTATTTTAAGTTTTAATATCGCTCCTTACTTTCAGTTAAAAAAGCTTGTTTTTTAATTTAGTCATATATTTGTATTATGTTCTCGTTTATTCACGATAAGGTGATGCTATACAGCTGATAAAGCACGAAAGGCTAATGGGGATAATGGAGGTGTGATTATTTTATGGCCAGTGAATGGAGATGTGAACTACGAAAACGATGGATAAGTGGATTAACATTTTTCCGGTTTTTTATAGTAGGGGGGGGGGGTCTAAACTGTCATTAAACAGGATGACTGTCAGTTTCTAAAGACTCAAATGATTTTCAATCACTACCAAAATGAAAGGGTCTATGGAATCTTCGTTTTCTGGCTTTAGGAGTAATATCATATTTTGGCTCTCAGTCCGCTGTTCGAATTTTATTAAATTCTAACATAAAATATCTATTCTTCTTCATTTACATTAAACTAAGCTAAAGGAAGCGACAGCTTCCTTCAATTATTTTTTTTTGTCGAATAAGAAGTTTTTGTATCCCTGGGGCTCTATTTTGTTTGATTACCGCAAATCTGGCTTTCCAGTAAGGTTTAGTCATATAATATTTATATGACTTTTATATGACTATTTATATGACTATTAGTCAGTAAATCTTACTGACTAATAAGATTTAGTCAGTAAGATTTAGTCGATACAGCTCATTTATTGTCTCCCTAATGTTGCTTTTCTGCATAATTGAATTGTTTTCCATGTTTAGAATAAGTATGCGTTTCTTTATTTGATCTCCTGGGCTGGCAATTTAAAGTTCAAAGCATAGAAAAAACAAGGCAAGAAGTTCTAAGGCTTATTAACTAGTAACGCAATTATCAGCGAAGCTAAGAAACCGATTACACAAAAAGAACTACCAAATTTTGGGTCAAGGGAAATTGATGGGTGGTAGGTGCGCTATATCACGCAAAGTCAAGATCCTCTGACAATCCCTGCCTCCTTCGTAAGTTGAAAAATCTGCTTGGACTGGGGTCATTGGCAACAAAATTGTAAAGTGAATCTACCGAGATTGTTTATCAGTCATATTTTTCTGAAAACGTCAGTTATTTTCTGGAAAATGTCGGTTTGAAATTCCGCTTTTAAATTCGTCATACGTGAAATATGCACGTAAATTAAGATAAACGGATACTCGTTTTAAAAATTTGATATTCTAGCTGTTTAGATGCCAAATTTGTCTCATTCCAGTTATTTTTGAGGGTTTTTGTGTATAAGCATTTTATTAGCCATTTACTTTATGCAATTGGAAGGGTATTCCCTATAAGTAGACGTTGTTAGAAAAAGAAGACAAAAATTCGTTTCTCTTATAAGCCTACTTAATTCTTTTAGACGCAAATGATTCAGTCTAAATTGAAATTCATTTAAATACATTTTTCATACGCAAACATATGAAAAAGAATCACAGAATACATGATATTTTTTCCTAGCACATGATTGTCATATTAAAATGGAAACCTACTATGTTTCTCCTTTTCAATTTTTTCCCGTTGTTTGTTTCATAGACTTGGTGAAATTGGCTCCTGAGCAACTCATTCAGTGTTCTTAAGTTTCTCATGATGCTTAAAGAGTATTTACTTTTCATTCACTCTTCGGCTGTAAAGTAAATTTTCTCAATAAAATGACTTTATCCTGGCTTTATCGCGAAAAAGTGCCTTTTTTTCGTGGAAGTCCCAGACAAACTAATAATTTTTCTGGGATTTTTCACGTAAGAATGTTTTCTCTGTCCATATGGGAAAAAATATACAGACGATTATTGGTCATCCATGAACACAGTAATCTTTTTTGCTTTCATTCGAAATATTTTTGTTCCAAATGTGTGACTAATGGAAGATGAAGTTAAAGCATTTGGATCAGCTCCAGCTTTTTCCAATAGTTATGGTGGAAAGCCGTTTTGGTAAAAAATAAGTAAAAAGAAAAGAAAAAGTGGCTGGCTCAAATTAGTTCTTTCTTAATATCTTAAAACCTGAGCTTGGAAAAAGACTTGCATCGTTTGAAAAAGACTGCTACTTGAAGGTTGCCGCTGGAACAGATTTTTTTCATTTTTGGTAGTTCTCATAGTTTGGTGATTTTTCAGTGCTGACACCAAATTTTTGCTATTGCCAAAAACTTCAAAAGTCCAACTCCAAACCATTATTATTGGATGCTGTTCTAAAGTAGGTGACAAAAGCTCCTTTCTGAAGCCTCTGCTGTTTCTAGGTTGGGATTAAAGGATCATATCTAAGGCTAGATTTCTCACGGATGCGGTGGGATTGTAGCTTATGAGGGTCGACCCTCCTTCCCTAGATAGCAGTGAAAGCCCGTCAGTGCACCTCAAAGTGTAATGAAGGGCTGTAAGTACCATTTAGCTTCACGCCGAGTGAGATGGTGGAAAAGGCTCTCCGGGTGACCCGCAAGATTGGGATCCTTCCGGTCAAATAGATTCCCATGAAGCATCTATGGATCTCAGACCTCATAAAAATTTGAATATGGCTACGGCGTCCCGGGTTTGCGACGCGGCCCCCGTATTGGCGCGGGTGTCGAGAAGTAAGCTTCTCGACATGAGAAGCTTATGCTATGGTGTTCTCGGCTGGTGACGTGACTTCGAGTATGGCACCGAAGTTGAAAAATAAGCGAGCCATAACTATAGATAAACCCTGTACCACTGTCAGGAAACTAAATTAAAACTAAACATCGGCTGCTGGAATGTGCGATCTGCCAAAGATGAAACTACTTAAGTCCTGCTCGCGCACAAAATGGAAAGATACAAAATCGATATACTCTGCCTATCCAAAACAAGAAAATGTGGCTCTAGCACAAAAGTCATTACCGCCCCTGATTCACTCAACAACAATTTTACCTGTTCTATGCAGGAGTAGAGAACAACTCTTGACTCCACGGTGTAGGGTTTCTACTAAGCCAAAGAGTCATCCAAAGAGTCGCCTAGCCAAGATTAGATTCAAGGGCCGCCCTGCTAACATATCTCTATTGTCAGCATATGCTCCTACGCGTAGTGTACTAGACGAAACGAAAAACGATTTTTAAGCGGAACTACAGACCGTGCCTTCAGCTATAGCCGCACGAGACTACCTAATTGTATCTGGAGAATTCAATGCAAGAGTGGGACCTAAGGAACAAGCCACTAGCAAAGTTCTTGGTAACTTTGGATTAGGTCAACGTTGCGAAAATGGTGAAAGGCTACTCAATTATGCCCTATGAATCAACTGACTGTTTCCAATACTCTTTTACAGCATAAGCCAAGCCACCTATTAACTTCGTATTCCAACGATGGCGTTACCAAAGCCCAAATTGACCACGTACTCTTCCGACAGCGGTGGAGAAACTCTGTTGAAAATTCATGTTCTTATAAGGGAGCAGATACTGGATTAAAATCTGGGTCAGATCATAAACTGATCATCACAAAAATTGTCCTTTGTCTTGCAGCACGCAGAAAGAATAAAACAAAACCTTGCATTGATAGCAGTAAACTCAAGGATGAAACTGTCAAACATGCTCTCAGCTTAGAACTGATTAACCGCTTTGATACACTAGATTGTGATTCTTTAAGCCTTGAGGATAAATGGGGACTATTCAAGACAATTGTGTCGGCGGCAGCTGGGAAGTTTCTAGGGAACACAAAAGTGAAACGACAACACTGGATCTCTGCCAAAACTCTTCCCTTAATTGAGCAAAGGAGGAATCTGATCGGCCCCATCGATGCAATCAAAGACCTTGATAAGCAAATAAAGTGCTCGTCACGACTTTATCGTCAAGAGATGTGAGAAGAAGCGCCACGTCACTGTAAAAAGTATCCATAGCTCACGACGCCCGGAAGCTTTATCAGATTCTCAAAGAAGCTACAGGTAAAAAGGTGGCTGTGTCAGAAGTTGTCAAAGACAACCAAGGAAAAATCATTTCTTCCCAGAATGATCGGATGATTAGATGGAAACAACATTTCCAATCATTGCTAAATCCCTCTCATTCGCCTGCTCTGACAATTTTCCCCCATCTGTCGAGAGAAAAACTATATGATGTTGAATTGGGTGCTCCTACAAGAGCCGAAATCCTCAAAACAATAAAAACACTAAAGAATCATAAGTCCCCTGGTAAAGAGTGCCTTCCTCCTGAGCTATACAAGAAATGCCCCGAAGTAACAGCTGAACAGATCCATAGCCCCCTTCAAGACGCGTGGAAAACTAATTCCTTCCCAAAAGACCGGAGAACTTCAATTATCCTCTCCTTTTATAAGAAAGGATACAAGACTGAAAGTAGAAATTACCGAGGAATAAGTCTTGTAGATATTGCGGTGAAAATATTTGGGATATTTCTCTTGAATCATTTTTAATGTACCCGGGAGAAAAATACCCGCGAAAATCAAGCTGGCTTCAGACCAGGAAGAGGCTGCATTGATAATTTTTTCGGCACCCGACTTATTATCCAACTGTTCCGAAGGTATAACTTACCTCTAGCTTTAATATTCTTTGACTACACTGCGGCCTTTGACTCCGTTACTCGTCACAAGCTCTGGAAAATCCTTGAGATCGATTGCATTCCTGTAAGGTTTATCGAATTTATTCAGGCATATTACTCAGAGTTAACAAGCCAGATAAGAATCTATGGCGAAAAAACTGAAAAATTCCTAGTTGAATATGGAGTAAAGCAAGGCTGTATTCTCTTTCCAGTCCTGTTTAAGTATTATATATACTGGGTGCTAGAAAATGCCTTAATTCAACACAATGGTGCCGAAATTGAAAAAAAAAGTCGGTTCTTGACCGACTTGGATTACCCTGATGATGTCGAACTCCTCTCTTACCCTGAATATGCTCAAAGATGCTAGATGATACTGTCGAAATGGTCGAATCTGATCGGACTTAAAGTAAGCTCAGAGAAAACTATATTTATGGTCATGAATCATCCGACTCAAATATCTTTGAGCGTAAATTTAACTCAGCTAGAAAGGATTGATTGTTTTACCTACCTAGGCTCAATACTTTCCACTGATGGCTCTTCAGACTTAGACATCCAGCAAAGAATTCATAAGGCGCAGTTTGCTTTCGCATCCCTTCGGAAACCCCTTTGAAACCACCGAGAAATCTGTATTTCGACTAAAAGTCGAATCTATATGGCCAGGTTTAAAAGCGCCGCTCAGAATGGCTCGGTCACGTCCTGCGGAGACGACTAGAATACCTGCCCCGTCGAATCCTTCTAGTTGAGCTCTACGACTCTTGGAAGAGATATCAAGGAAGGCAAAAGAAGAACTGATGGACCCTGATCAATTCTGACCAGGATCCCATTGGTGCCTTTAAGAAATTTGGACATAAATGGTGGGCCCAGTGGCTCCCCTCTGCAGAGCAATTGAAAGCAGATCGTGAAACCTGGTCCAAAGAGGTCACAATGATCCTGGATGCCGGGCGAGGCGGAAACACCTGACTCCCACCACCAGTACAAGTAAGTAAGAATCGGCAAACATTATTTATGCCATGCCAATTTTTCGGCCGATTGGAAAATGTGACCGATAAAAACAGAGTGATAAATTAATTCAGCGATTTTAGAAGCCGAAAAACCTGCAACTTCCTGCAACTTCCTGGGAGGGTGTAAAGAGGTAAGCTGTGAATAGATTGGGACGGAGGAGGAGCTTGCGTAGTTGTTTTGGCATCAGGGGGCCTGGTGCCGCGGTGAGCTGGTAGTACTAGTAGTAGTCTACTTATTTTTATGCCATTATACTTATGATGCAAATTTTACAAATATACTCATTTTCTTATGCGTAAGGAGTAAGGTATCGAGGAGGGGGAAAACCCCCATATACTGAATAATTTCTGTTCGTTTTGAGTTTTAATGTTGCTTCTTACTTTAAGTTTAAATTTTTTTTTTCATTTAATCACAACCTAGAGTCAGAGGAAAGCAGACTTAAGCTAAAAGTAAGAAAAAAACCCAAGTTATGATAGTTATATACTTATTTTTTATGCAATTTTCCAGGCCGTAAAAATTGGAAAATACAAGAAATAGGAGCTTGACAATATCTGCCTTGGGCAGAATTTAGGCTCTAAAGTCGCTCCTTGACGTTTCACTCCCGCAACCCAACAATTTACCAATACAGTGAAAAGCTCCTGTTCTAAAATTTTACCATTTTACTGTCGCTTTAAGTCTATTTTACCGTAAAGAGGGTACATAAATTTAACTTTATTATTTAAAATACAATATTTTTGCGATTCTTGGGATTTAAGATTGTTTTATTTTCTTGCTCGACAAATTTGTATAAAGATAGTGAAAACTGCACGGAAATGATTGAGCCATGCTGTTGCTAAGGATTTTATTAAGTAAGATTTATCGCTTAACCACATTAATGAAATGTCTTAGCACTGGCTTTGACAAAGGGAAATAAGTTCCTTTAATTAAGTTTTTTTCTTCCAATTTCAGTCTCTAAAAGACTGAATTGGTTCTACCTATCAGTAGTTTTTAGATGAGGTTTTCATTTAAATTTCTATGAACGTCTCATTATTCTTCTTTATTTTGGGTTTCTTGTCGTTCTAGCGTTGAATGGGGCTGATTTTCGTTTAAGGGTCTGGTTGCTATGGTCTCTCAGCTATGATCTTTCTCTTAATGAAAATTCCAAGAAACTATTGTCTTAGAAAAAAGAAACGAGAAAGTTTTTTTTTGTCCTGTATCTCCTAAGAATGGGAATATCTTTAGTATTTTGTGGTTCTTGCTTTACTAAGAAACCATGGCTATCTCTGGAACTTAGATAAACGCCTAAAAAAGCTAGAGTTACATAAGCAAGTGTTAAAAGTAGATGTATTATTATTTTCTCCGGTTAAAGAGGCACAGGAAAGATAAACCAGACGAAGATAGCTCTATTAAATGCATAGTGGTTAGACAAACGGAAAATTTTCAACACAAATTTAGGTTTGCGGAGTCTCTTTGTTACTTTGGTGAATAGTCTATCCCCCTCCTTGAACTGAAGTAATGGATTGGTTTCGCTGTGTTTTCATTGTTATGGTTGATACCTGAGATACTTATTCGTATTTAATTTTTCAAGAAGTCTACTTTTCTATTTGGTACGTGGAAATACCGGAAAAATGATGGAAGTTTCGTTGTCCGTTATCGAATCATGCACATTACATCTTTCGATTTAGTTCAATATGACCCTCAACATTCTTTGAAAGTTTTATCCTAGCCTTTTTGGGCACCCAGGATCAAACACGACCGTATTGCACTTCCTGGCTGAAGGACCAAGAAACGGAGATCAGCACCGCCGGTAGGGACTGTTAAGTCCAATGCCGCATTCTTTAATTTTTCTTACCATAATCTACAGACCTTGCCCTAGAATATGTGGATGGTTCATTTCATCCAAGAGGCATACTTTTTTACCACTGGACTATTTTGAACGAAATTGCTCTATCAAAAGATTTATTGGATACCTTTTGGGGGCTTGAGGGCGTAGGAGCATAGGATCTGTTTGCAGTTCAATCACTTTTGACTCCTAAAAAGGGAACGAGAACTTTCAATTTTCTATCAAATGAGCCCTCTCCGAAGTTTCTTAGACAACTTTTTCCCTGGAAAGTGGCCTGAAAAAATTAGTACATTAACCTCCTGGAACCTAATGTCCAACCCGTTGTACAACACATTATGAATTTATCTTGTCCAGCTCGTTACCTACGCAAGCTCTAAGATGACGAATCCTGAAACAGCGCAACTTGAATGCCATCTGTAATTTTTTTGTAAGTAATAACAATGGCTGACCTGCCAGATAATAGTAAAGGAAAAGTTTTAGAAGCAGAAAAAAATTTCAAAGGTAAGAAAATTCAAACAGATTTAAAGAATAGACAGAGAAATTCGAAATAAATCAGGCAATCTAAAATAAGTTTCGTTTACATTTCTGTGTTTTAAAAACCCGAACTGATCAATTGACCTGCCATATTGGTGAATGTTTGCGTCCATGTCCACTGGATTGGAAATTGGGTCTCAACTTCCCATTAGTACAGCTAACACTAGAAGATGGACCTAAGCTATTTGGCAGTGTTTCTAGATGGTTGCTGTAAAAAAACGCCCAAGCAGTTCCAAGGTGGGGCGAGTCATGAATAGAATAACTAATAACTATATTTTTTTTTGTTTCTGAATGAAAATAATATCTAGAAGCAATACTATGCAATAAATTGGTTTTCTTTGAATTTAGCATTGAAAACATTCTTATATCCTTTCGTTTAGCTATTTTGTGTTTTTTTTTATCGCCATGGCTTCTAAAATAATAATTCCTCTTTTCCTCTTTTAAGTCACTTTGGACCAGGCGATTGGTTTGTTAGATGACACCGATCTAAGTGATTTGGACCTGGAGGATAGCTGCGATGACGGCGACGAATGGAGGCCTTTCAATTGTGGTGGTAATCTACGTACCGACGACTGCTAATTCTCATTCGAAAAACACGAAGAGCTTAGTTCACTTGACACTTTCGATCTGAATAATTTTGATTCCGTGATCGATGACGAAGAGGGTGATATTCTACTTTAAGCATTCAGGACCAATGCTCACTCAGATCCAAAAAGTAAATCCTGAAAAGAACGTCACCTTTTGTACAAATTGAGGTCCTCAGAACAGTTTAATGTTACGAATTTTGATTTTGAACCGATTGACGAAGATCAAGGACCATAAGACCGAAGCGACTGAAAGCCTCACAAATATTATCAGACATACTTTTCAGGCCATTTCTTTGAACAGATGGCTTTTGCGATGAATTATCAGTACCAGAAAAAGTCCGGACGAAATCGGAACTGAAGACATTTTTTGGTGTAACTATTCTGATGTGTAATCTTAAATAACCAAGGATCAGAATGTCCTGGAGCAAAAAAATTCAAAGCCCCAATAATAACTGAGAACATGAATCGAGACAGGTACTTCACGTTCCAGAGTAACTAGAAGTTTGTTGTGGAAGATGAACATACCAAGGTGCCAGAGCTACTGACCGACTATGGAGTGTCAGACCACTTTTGGAAGAGATTCGTAAAATGTGTATATTCTTTGAAAGAGGAGAGTTCATGAGCATCGACGAGCAGATGATCCCATTTTTTGGACGAAGTTCAATGAAGCAATTCGTCCCAAACAAACCCAATTCTTTGTGTTTGAAGAACTTTATGCTAGCTGATTCATCTGGCTTGGTATATGACTTCATCATTTACCTGGAGAAGACTACGTTCTTAGAACACCTTCAAGTGAAGGGATTAGGAAGTGCTTGCGTGTTGCATCTAATTAAAGGCATGAAAGAAGAGACAAGCCTCTTTTTCGGTAGATTTTTTACTTCGATAAAATTTCTTCAAGACATTGACCCTCTAAAAATCAAAGAAGAAGGCACGCTGATGAAGAATCATCTAGAAGGAGCTCCAGTGAAATCTAAAGGAGAGCTGAAACGGCTAGGTAGAGGAACGTCTGTTAGTTTCGTTCGTGAAGACAGAAAAACTGCTCTGGCCCAATGGTATGACAACAAGACCAGTTTCCTAGCCTCAGACAGTGTAGCCAAATTACCCGAGGAAAATGTAAGAAGGTATGACAAAAAACAGAAGAAGTACACTGACGTCCAATGCCCCAGGATTATACGCGACTACAACCAGCACATTGGGGGGTGCAGATATATGCGACAGAATGATCAGCTAGTACCAGTTTGATGTGCGGACCAAAAAATGGATCGTGTGGGATCTTCATCATTTCATTGATCTGACCCTGTCCAATGCCTGGTTGCTCTATAGGAGACACTCAGTCAAACTTGGCTGTTCCTGCGAGCAACTCCTTTAGTTCCGGTTTCACGTCGGGGATTACCTAGCCATTGAGAAAGCTAGGACAGTTTCAGCCAACCTTCTTGAGTCTAACATTGAATACAAAGACAAGACAATGGAGGAGGAAGCCTCCTCGAAAAGAAGAGAGCGCTGCCATATGCTTTTGGAGCTGGTGCGCTTGGTAGCAGCAAAACATCTCCCAAAATATGATGATAGCATGAAGAACTGTCCTCGCTGTCACTGTCCATGTTGTCCATTGCGCATAAAAGTCTACTGCATCAAGTGTCAACTTTTTCTTTGCTTTCATATTGGCAAAGAAACTAGACAGTGTTTTACTATTTTTCACTGATAACTTGTTTTACTCCTTTTTTTATATTACAGTATCCCCTAGTAAAGACATCAAACTGAGACCCAATGTCCAACCGGCTGTACATTAACCCCAGTCCCCCTAAGTCTGTGAAAATATTATTATGACCCCAGATGTGTATTTTACGATTTTTCTCATCGATGAGTTTCAAATTTCGTTAAAATCGGATTATGGAAACCTATTCGGGATCCAGGAGCTTAATGCCATATCCCTTTTTACCTAGGAAGTGCTATTGCGCTGCCTGTGAAACTTTTTCTTTCCCTTTTGTTTTACCTATCTTTCGATGTGGTGCTTTTGAATTTTGCATGTTAGTAAATCTTTCGATTCGAGTACCTCATCTGATTCAAAGGGTTAATGGTAGAATGTTTTTCAATAGAGCTAAATTTCTTTTAGGCGATCTTGTTTTTTACATCTTGTTTGCAACTAATAGGCCTTGTTAAATGTTACTAACAGAATTCCATAGAATTCATTTGAAGGTAAAAATGGATTTATTTAATGTTTTATAGAAATGTTTGTTGGTTATATTACTGCTACTACTACTACTGTAATTACAACAACTACTGCTACTACTACGAGCAACTCATTGCAGTACCAAGTCACTTGAGGGCAACATAGATGGACACGCTTCTTTTCCACACAAACTGGTTCAAATTTTTATTTTTCACTCCCTTCCAGGATTTTTTTTTCTTATGACCCGTTCCCACTTAATTTGAAGACATTTCTGCTTTTTGTTCGGCCCTAGAAGAATTGCTAAAAAGTGCGATTCTTGGCCTCTCGAAAGCAGCTAGTATATATTCTTCAACAGTTTGAAGCGGCCGTCTATCAGGGCTATGATGGACCACTGTAACTACTGTGGCTTCCAGTATCCTTTTCTTAGTTCGAAGATATATCTTCCTGTTATGAAAAAACTCGGTGAATCTGAAGTCAAAATTGTATCGAAAGATATATGCAGCCAGAGGGGCACTAGCCTAAATATTTTTTTTTCTGAGCGAGGGCAATAGATTTTACCGACTGGCTGTTCATTTTTTCCTGAGTTTGTTTCACACCTATGAGTGTGGATGTGGTTTAAAAAATGGGATTGGGCCTCTCCAAGCCACTAAGGTTCAACGACTTTCCGGAATGTCAAATTCATGACGGGCCAGGTATATGTAGGTTATTTATCACCAAAATTTTGAGCTAATATTTCATGGTTCATCCTGGAAATTCTTTGTGCAATTTGAAGCTAAATTTTGGAAATGACATATTGGTATTTGACCACGAACTTAGATTAGTATGCTGGAAGCCACTGTAACGGCAGTGGTCAAGCACATTTCCAAAAGCATAAACGCTTCAGAAGGCTGAGGAAAATACATTAATTGTTTTCCAGTGGAGTTGTCAAAGGAGAGGTGTTTCAAGCGTAAGCTACGGGAAAATTGTTGTTCCCAAGTCCGTCATTGAAAGCACCTTCAAACATTTTATTCATACTAAATGATGGAAATCTCAGTCGCTTCAACAGCTCAGCTGAAACTTTTTATCGTTACAAACCCACAAGAAAGTGTCATTGTTATTCAAATGTTCATATTGAACAGTATGTTGCTGTAATTCAGTTTTGTTTACCCACAAAACTAAAGAAAATTGAATTAGGACTGTAGTCGCACTCTCAAGCTCAGTTCTTAGTTAGAAATTTTGTTTTATAGATTTTTTAAATTTCCTTTTTGATGGAACATAACTTTCTACTAAACCTTCATGCTTTGTTTGTTGATTTTTACTTGTATATCTGTTAACGATTCTAAAATTCATCATTAATTTATTTTAGTAATTATATTTACCATTATTATTTATTATGTTATTAATTTATAATTTTTTGTCTTTTTCATTTATTATGAATAAAAATGAGAAAAAAAGGAATAAAAGCCATCTCTTCTCTCTAAGAACCACCTCTTTAAGACATCCAAACTCAAATTTATAGTATGTTAAAGAAGGAAGGAATATTTACTCTTTGAAGACAAACATTAAAGTATAAAGTAAACTACACTTTACATTAACTAAGGGTAAATACTAAAAATCGTAAAAAAATTTTTGAATGCCTTAGAACTTTGAGAAGCCAAAAAGGATCCTGTTAACCAATAAGAATTGTTAATGTAACTGAATATTTAGAATAATAGTGTGGCAATCTTATATAGTTAGAAAAAATTTTCCCTGCAGAAAAAAGGGAATAGGGAAACTTCGTAGATTGGTTTGAAAGACCCGACGCGGGTTTGAAAATTCGTTAAAAATGCACCTTATTGTGTTATGACATAGGTTTAACATTTATGACTTAATCTCTAAGTTAATTAGCGTAAGAAATTTATTTTTTCTTTATTATTTTGAGAAACCAAAAGTCTAAATTTAAAATATGCATGTTTTGGGAAAATTTTAAATTTTTTAGCTTCTAAAGGGAAAAATCATCATTTAACCTCAGAGCATTCAAACTTAGTCTTCTTTTTTCATTTTTAATTAAATGGCAAAGGAATTCATTAGGACAAAAAACTTAAAAAGATACACTCTAATATGTTAACCATCAGATTTCGTTTATAGGCGCTCATTTTACAAATAAGAATTAACTTATTTAGACATACCGCAGTTTTAAATGATATGAGAACGAATTTTTAACTGTATGAAAATAAACAGAAGAGATCCTTAAAATAAATAATGCATACAATAAAAGCCCAATTTTCAGCCTTCAAGCCCAATTTTCAGTGAAAGAAACGAAAAAAAAAATGTCTAACGCCTATCTGCTTTCAACTTGATTTTTAGAAAGAGCTTTAAATATGTCTAAGCTTAAATTTTAAATCTTTGTTTACATTGAAAAAAAAATACAGTAGAATACTTTTATTAACGTTTATGAAACGCCATGATATTTATTATAGCTCCTCGAATTTTAGTTTTTCCTGGTTTACTCTTTAATCATGGGTTTCCCAGTTCAACGTCTATGTGGCTTCAGTGCTTATGGTATCATACCGTCCAATTCCAACCTCTCAATCAAGAAGAGGAACAGATATATTTCTTTCCTTTAATTCAGCAGTAAAATATCACCGAAAAAAAAACAGCAATTAGCGGTATCGTACGTATTTTTTACCGTCAACGGTAAAAAAAGCCAATTCCATTTTTCTTTTAGTGCATTTTGAAAGCGTTGCCAAATAATCTCGCTTTTTAAAATATATTTGCTTCTCCTGCGCTGTTGCCTGAAATTTTCAGCTAGTGAAAAGAACGAACTATTAAATTCCAATTGAAAACCTTTGGCCAGTAAATAGAGCGAAGGGTTTTAGACGGACAAGATTTTGTCAAGTTGTCCGTCTAGTTTTTTTTTGTAATTTCTATTTACTTAAGCATTTGGGTGTATATTTAAGTGTTTATTTTTAGGACAGCTTTTGAAGTATTTGCTTTTCCCAAAATATATCCAGGGAATATTTGGATGCTAAATTGTCTACGTGTCTAATTTCTTTTTCTGGGATTGACTTCAATAGAAGAATGATGAACGGAGGCATTCATTTCCTGTCTTCCAATTCAGCACTTTTGAATTCCTTTTTCATAAATCTATATCTGCGAATACTTGAGCTGATTGCACAAGATAAATTGGAAAATTCTTTTCAAATAGTCAAACTTTACCTAGTGGTTCCTAGGAATATTACTCTTAAAATAATAACAATAAAAAAATAAAATAAAATAAAATGTTATAGGTTTCATCTTGAGTTCGAATCTCTGACCTGGTCGATATTTCAATGACGTTCCTTGCGTTCGGAATCGAACCACTAAGGAAAATTGAGATTTTGACCACAATTTGCTGCATCAAATGAATTGTATACTATTGGTATTTTTTTTGAATTGTATACTATTGGTATACGTTGTATATATTGAATTCTATAATATTGGAAAATTCTTTTCAAATAGTCAAACTTTACCTGGTGGTTCCCTCTCTTTTACAGCCTTTTTTATCTCTCAATTAATTAGTAAAATACACGTGTCCATCTTCCTAGGAATTTTACTCTAAAAATAACAATAATAAAAATAAATAAATAAAGATACTGAGAGGAATATGACTTAAAGTTAAGGAGAAGTTTCTAATGCCATATGCTTTGAATATATAATTGAGGTTAAGCTTAATTGTAGAAAATATTGTAGCATCGAGGCCAATAAGTGTTAATAAGAAGTGAAATAGGGTGCATTTTGTAATGTTGGAGCGTCTGACGAAACGGCACCGTTTGAAGCCCCCCCCCTTGCCTGAAATTTAGTGGGAAAATAAACCAAACCTACCCCTTGATAAGGGGAGCCATTGGCAAGGGCACAAGAGTGTTGTCCCTCCCATAGAAGACTAAAAACACGAACAAACAACAAAGTTATGCGAAAATTGAAAAGAACTGCACTTTAATGGCCAAATACTTTCTTTTTCAAACATTACCCTCGCTTTGAAAAGTTTATAAAGGCAAATAATGTCTTTATGATGCCGTAAATCTGTATCCTTTCTGATTGAACACCATAAATCACATATTTCCTTGGAAAGAGCGAAACTTGTATTTTTAGTTGAAAGTAAAACGCTTATTTCTCATGCAACTTTTGGTCGGAATCATTGTGTCAATCATGCTGGAATTATAACTGTTTTTACCTAGAGCATAAAAGTAGCAATTTGAAGTAAATTTATCATTTACTTTTTTTGTAATACTGAATTAGACTTGTTTATATTGATTAACTGTGTAATCAATCAAGCCTTGGATACTTACTTTAGTTCCTTGCTATATCCTTCACAACTTATAACAAAAGGGTCATGTCACAACATCAATCAATTGTTTGTACACGGAAACTTGTATTTTCTCAGCGATATGTTCTCTAGGATGAAGTAAATAAGGAATGAATAAACCCTTCAGTTCTGATGCAACTTTCATTTTGTATGCAATTTTTGAAACCTAGACAGGCACACATTTGGGAGGAGGATCCCCCAAAGAGGCAACAAATTATACAGACAATCATTAGTAAATTGAGATATTGTAAATTTGTACTACTGGCAAATATCGAAAGGAATGCTCCATATAGTTTCAATCCATATAATCAGTACCAAAGTAACTTGAATTAAAAATATAACTGGCATTGTACTGCCTCTGAATAACTTTAACTAAGTTTAACTTGTCTTGTTTTCTAATTTTAATTTCATATAGAATTCGATTAAGATGATAAAGGGTTTCAGGAGTCTTGATATTGTTTGCTGAGAGAGAGAGGAACACTTCAGAAAAACATCTCCAACTAAAGCTACTTTTTCTATTTTTGACATTTGTTTTATAAATTATTCAGCTCTAAAGGCCATCTACCAATTAAAAAAAAAAATAAAATAAAATGGATGAACTGGAAGTATATATAGGACCCCACAAATTAGTAGGTGATAACTAATAATCCGAACAGTTTTGTTTTAAATGATATACACAACACCACGCATTTAAAGTGCATGAATATAAAAACTAGAAAATAGATAGTATAATTCATAAAGCACAATGCTTTTATGGATTTAAGTATTCTTGATTTCTAACTTTTTGTAATGTTTGTCTTTATTTTCCGTTCCTTTAATTCTTAACTTCCTTCAATGACTCATTTTTTTTATAGTTTGAGCGAGAAAAACTTGGCACGGCAGAAGATCAGAATATGATGTTTGCAAGACTTGCAGGAAAAGTAAGTCATTTTTTTCATTTTTCAGTTGAAGAGAAGTAAACGGTTAAATAACCTTCCATAATCTTAGGAACCTCTCAAGGAAAATTAAGGCCTTTGAGCATGAGACTTCATTTTTGAGACCTCAATCCCTCGCCCCAACAGGAAGATCCAATTTCCTTCCTTTCCTAATAGTTGGCTTATAACTATGTAATGTTATGCATAAATGAATCAAGCATAAACTAAATCCACTCGGCCAAATGATCTTAAGTATAGTTCAAGATGGTGAACGTGGTCCGCAACTGTCATCTGCGTAACACATCATTCTCGTATTTTTGAACCGTAATGTTTCAAAAGATGGCGGCAGAACCAACTTTCTTAGAAACTGAACCGCGATTCTCAGATTTGAAGCAGTATCCTTGTGGAATTTTGATTTTATCTTCTGATAAATAGACACGTGTTTTTTTTTCTCTGCCATTTCTTGAAGTACCAAGGGCACGAAAATTGAAATCTATGTGTTGGAATTGGTTAAGTGAAAACTTAAACAACCATATACGTCTTGAAAAACTAGGAAAACCTGGGAACTCCATTTTTTCAGTTTTCAGAAGCAGATTTTTCAGTTTCCATTTTTTTTTATAAGCGCCCGCCAATTTTAAAAATAAAGAACGTGTTTTCGAAATCAGTAGAAAATGAGCAAAAAAATATATCATCATGGAGCTCTAGAAAGTGTGACTTTCCCGATTGATGTTGCCATTAATTGGCAGTGATCTGGGCAACAATCCGGTCATCAGATGAATAAAATGTATACTAATCTTAACATAAAAAATAGGTCTCGAAAAGAAGTGTATGTATTATGGAATAGCTAAATTCTAAGCTAGGCATTAATTTGTTTAATATTAAATTTATTTAACGCTTCAAAATATTAGTTGTATAATAATAATAATAATAATAATTTATTGTTACCCTCTATACACAACCAAAATGCACTAAAGAATAGCACAAGAAAATGAAAAGAAAAACAAAAAGGCACAGGCAAAAAAATAATTACTCACAATTCTTGAAAACTTTAACTTTCTAAACAAAAATTTAACTTTTTGTAGTCACAAAAAGGCTTCAACCATTTATGCTACCAGTATTTTAAAACCGTCTTTGTCTTTCTTCACTGAACCAAGGGAACCTCCTTTAAACAAGTCTGCATGTGTTTGAGAACTATATTTTTGGCTCAGTCTCGTGTGGCATATGTCGGTAAACCCGAACTCTAAAATGTTTTGTTTTCATTGAGGTCCAGTTAGCCCTGTCTACGCGCCCTATAAATTTTCTCTATTGGTCTGGGATGACAAAAACATTCGGAGTCCATAAACTGCTTTTGTTTCGGAACGAAGTCCTGGCCGATCTTGCCAAGTTGTTGGACTAGTTTTCGGCGAAACGCATTGTTTTACCAGTTTTTTTTTCTGTGCATAGGGTTTCCCTTGATCAAGGAACTTGGATATACTAGTTAGTATCTTCTTAGGAAAAAGTGATTGGCCCTTTTTCTGGTAAATCAATATTTGGAGACAAAACTGTTTTGGCCCTCTTATCCTCTTCCAGCAACATACAGTATTTATTTATTTATCATCTTCTAACATTCTCTGAAGTTTAAGTTTAAATCCCCTAGCCATTCTTGAGATTACAGGTACAATATTTTAATAGCCTGGATACCCATATTTGTCTTTCGATTTACACTGGTACTTCACCGCGATAAAAAGTCCCACAGGGCCCCCTCATTATTTTGAAAAGCATGAAATACGGAGTTCCCTCACTCCATCCCAACATTCCCTAAAGGTTTCAACACAATCCTAGAAACCATTGGCGAGACATAGCCGATTAATTATTTAGAAAAATTGTGTCCACACAATGTCTTTCCATTTCCTTCATTACCGAACTGCAAGTAGATTCGAAGCCCCACAGGGGCCTATTGTGCAATATTTTTAGGTGGCTTTGACACAGTGCATTTTTCAATCCTTTCTCCTTTCCATAAGGCCCTCCTCCGAGTCAGAGCTCGAAGTCGGATTGCCAATCCTTCCCCCAGCACTTTTCGTAAGTTTCGATACCATCCACCAAGCAGTCCCTTTGATATTGCAAGTATGTTATTTTGATAGTTTTTTTTTATACACGTCGCTACTTCACCTTGAATATATTCTAAGTTCCACTGGGGCCGTAATGCAAAAACTTTTAGGCGAACCGAAGACGAGACGAAAGCATTTTTGGTCCCATCATCACCTCATTATAAACAGATAAATTTAATTCCCTCAGTCCTCCTTCCAAAGCTCTAAAATTTCTATCTTGATCCTCCCCCCGTTATGTGTTCTTGAAATATTGCATATATGCTATTCTGGTAACTTTGTGAAACATATAGTATCTGTTGATTTACCTCAGGCACTGCCACCCAAGTCAACATTCGAGGTCTGTTTTGGCCCCTCAAACTCACCAAAATTTTCAAATTGAGCCCCCAACCCGTTCTTTAGATATTGCTGACACGCTACTTTGACAACATTGGTGCATATACTGTCGTTCAATTGACCTGACTATTCCACTGTGAATATACTCTAAGTTCTACTTCGGCTTGTATTTTGGCCCCCCTACCCCCTTCTTTTAAGCAAAAAAATAAGTTGTTCTTACCACAGCCTCTCTACCAACCCTATGAAATTTTCAATCAGACCCTCCCCCATCTGAAAGCCATTTGAAAGCCCGAGAAATTTTATATACGATATTTGAATATAGCGTTACCAGCCTTATTAGCTTTATTTCAATTATCGCCATAAAATTAAGGATGATCGTTACCGTGTTTTGTCAATTAAGACAAGCCACGGACCAATTTAGACAGGCTGACTTTTTGTCACCTTTGTACAAAAAAAAATTAAAATAGATAAACAGAATGGAAGAGGGGCATATTGTCTCGGAAAACCAAGAGTATGTTTGCAAATTTGAAGAAAAAAAAAAGGAAGGATCAAGGTAGCTTTGCTGGTGACAGATAGAAGTTACTTTTGGTTGATTTTTGCGTACTACCCCTCTAACTTCGTCAAAAACACAAATTTTTTGAAGAGTGAGGGGTGCTTTATGAAGAGGGAACTATGGAAGAGAGAATTATGCAGAATTTTAGTTTGATTTTGTCACTTTTGAACGTGTAAATTAAGTAAAGCAACAAGTTTCTCGAATGAAGGTAAAGAGTAACATTAAAAATTAAAACTAATAAACATTGTTTCGTATATAAGGGGGTTGGGGTTTGGGGGGGGGGGCTTACCACTGCCAATAACTGTTTTTCTACAACATCTGTCTTTTGCTTCTGTTATATATTTTTTGGAAGATGTAAGTTACTTTCGGCACAGTCCTTGTTGCTGGCTATACGAACAAATTTTTAATCATAAGATTTTGGTATTTATCTACAATGAAGTTTTACAATGAACTACTTCATTTTACATTGAAGTACTTTATTAGTTAAAGAAATTTGTTTTCAGGACGATTTTTCTTTCTTATTGTCGCTGGATAAGTGATCTGATCAGAATATTTTGTGGTGACGAACATTTTACCCTTTTTTGCTAGAAAAACTACAAATAAAAGACGTATTCCGCCAAAATAACCTACATTTCAAGCTTTTAGCCGAAAATGTTTCGACACCGAACAAAAGATATTTCACAGGCCTGGATTATCAAACAGTTCGTGGTAACGAACTGTAGTAAGGAGCGACCCGGCTCAATAGTAACCAAAACTCTAAAAAATGGAATTTTGATACCAATAGCTACATCAAAAGAATCGCATTTAAATGCTGGTTTTAAATATATAAGTTTCATCAAGTTTAGTCTTACCCATCAAAAGTTACGAGTCTGAGAAAATTTGCGTTATTTTAGAAAATAGGGGGAAACGCCCCCTAAAAGTCATAGAATCTTAACGAAAATCACACCATCAGATTCAGCGTATCAGAGAAACCTACTGTAGAAGTTTCGAGCTCCTATCTACAAAAATGTGGGATTTTGCATTTTTTGCCAGAACGCAGATCACGGATGCGTGTTTATTTGTTTTTTTGTTTTTTTTTTTGTTTTTTTTTCCAGGGGTGATCGTATCGATCCAGTTGTCCTAGAATGTTGCAAGAGGGCTCATTCTAACGGAAATGAAAAGTTCTAGTGCCCTTTTTAAGTGACCAAAAAAATTGGAGTGCACCTAGGCCCCCTCCCACGCTAATTATTTTCTTAAAGTCAACGGATCAAAATTCTGAGATAGCCATTTTATTCAACGTAGTCGAAAAACCTTATAACTATGTCTTTGGGGACGACTTACTCCCCCACAGTCCCCGTGGGAGGGGCAACAAGTTACAAACTTTGACCTGTGCTTACATATAGTAATGGTTATTGGGAAGTATACAGGCGTTTTCAGGAGGATTTTTTTGGTTTGGGGGAGGGGTTGAGAAGAGGGGGATATGTTGGGGGAACTTTCCTTCGAGAATTTGTAATGGGAGAAGAAAATTTCCATGAAGGGAGAGCAGGATTTACTAGAATTATTTAAAAAAAAAAACAATTAAAAAATAAAAGTGAAAAAGCTTTTTCAGTTGGAAGTAAGGAACAGCAATAAAAGTTAAAACAAACAGAAATTATTACCCATACTAGCTGTTGGGTGCGCTTCGCGCCACCCCAACACCTAGTTGGTGGGGGCGCTTCGCGCCCCCCCCAAGCCCCCCCGCGCGCGTAAGTCGTTACGCGCCATAATAGTTACGCGCCATTGTAGTTGTGTCCCTATGTCCCACCTGTGAATATAGATATATATATATATATATATATATATATATATATATATATATATATATATATATATATATATATATATATATATATATATATGGTTTTAACTACGTAAAACTTGCGAATATACAACATTCTTTGCTGTCCCATTGTCTTTGCATATAAATAGATTGTCAGGTTTACCGACTCTTGAACATGCAACATATAATGGTCCATGGGAAAACAATCTGTATTCAGATCTATACCTCATGATTCTAATGATTGCCCTTGAGCTTTGTTGATGGTGATTGCTAATCGACCATTCCCTGTCCCGGTGTCCCGGTCGTCATTTACATCCCCCTGTTTCCCCCGGTGTCCCTGTTGTAGTTGTGTCCCTGTGTCCCGGTCGTCATTTATATTCCCTGTGTCCCGGTCGTCATTTGTATCCCGGTGTCCCGGTCTGTATATACATTCGTTTTTTAGTTTTGTTTTTCTCCTTTATTTTTTTCCTTTTTTTTTCTTTTTTAGCTTATTTAGATTTTTAGATTTTTTAGTTTTTTTATTAGTTTTTAGTTTTTTTTTCTTTTTAGTTTTTTTGTCCCGGTCGTCATTTATATCCCCCTGTTTCTCCCGGTGTCCCCGTTGTAGTTGTGTCCCTGTGTCCCGGTCGTCATTTATATTCCCTGTGTCCCGGTCGTCATTTGTATCCCGGTGTACCGGTCTGTATATACATTCGTTTTTTAGTTTTGTTTTTCTCCTTTATTTTTTTCCTTTTTTTTTCTTTTTTAGTTTATTTAGATTTTCAGATTTTTTAGTTTTTTTATTAGTTTTTAGTTTTTTTTTCTTTTTAGTTTTTTTGTAGTTTTTACCTTCTTTTTAGTTTTGTTAATTTTTTTTTTTACTTATGTCCTGGTCGTCATTTATACTCCCTGTTTCCCGGTGCTTTGTTGATTGCTAATCGAACATTCCTTTTGTCCTGGTCGCTTTCTCTTTGAGTGTCGTCATTTATTTTTTTCTTTTTCAGTTCTTTTAGTTTTTACCTTTTTTAGTTTTTTTTAGTTTTTTAGATGAAATTTTTTTTTAGTTTTTTCCTTTTTTTCTTTTTAGTTTTTTATTGGTTTTTACCTTTATGTTAGCTTATTTTTCAGTTTTTTCCTTTTATTTTAGTTTTTTTTTATTTTTTATTTTTTTTAGTTTTTTACCTTTTTTTAGTTTTTTTAGTTTTTTTAGTTTTTTTAGTTTTTTAGCTTTTTTACTTTTTTTATTAGTTTTTAGTTTTTTTGTAGTTTTTGCCTTTTTTTAGTTTTTTCAGTTTTTTTTTAGTTTTTTATTGGTTTTTACCTTTATTTTAGCTTATTTTTCAGTTTTTTCCTTTTTTTTTAGTTTTTTTTAGTTTTTAGTTTTTTTAGTGTTTTACCTTTTTTTAGTTTTTTTAGTTTTTTTAGTTTTTTAGCTTTTTTATTTTTTTTATTAGTTTTTAGTTTTTTTTTGTAGTTTTTGCCTTTTTTTTAGTTTTTTTAGTTTTTTAGCTTTTTTATTAGTTTTTAGTTTTTTTTGTAGTTTTTGCCTTTTTTTAGTTTTTTTAGTTTTTTAGCTTTTTTATTTTTTTTATTAGTTTTTAGTTTTTTTTGTAGTTTTTGCCTTTTTTTAGTTTTTTCAGTTTTGACGTCACCTGATCCAGTTTTTTCAGGTGACGTCACCTGATCCACGATCCACAGATCCACAGACAACTTATTTTTATATATATAGATAGTTTTTTTTTTTTACTTATGTCCTGGTCGTCATTTATACTCCCTGTGTCCCGGTGCTTTGTTGATTGCTAATCGAACATTCCTTTTGTCCTGGTCGCTTTCTCTTTGAGTTTCGTCATTTATTTTTTTCTTTTTTAGTTCTTTTTGTTTTTACCTTTTTTAGTTTTTTTTAGTTTTTTAGATGAAAATTTTTTTTAGTTTTTTCCTTTTTTTCTTTTTAGTTTTTTATTGGTTTTTACCTTTATTTTAGCTTATGTTTCAGTTTTTTCCTTTTTTTTAGTTTTTTTTTAATTTTTTATTTTTTTTAGTTTTTTACCTTTTTTTAGTTTTTTTAGTTTTTTTAGTTTTTTAGCTTTTTTACTTTTTTTTATTAGTTTTTAGTTTTTTTTTGTAGTTTTTGCCTTTTTTTAGTTTTTTCAGTTTTTTTTTTAGTTTTTTATTGGTTTTTACCTTTATTTTAGCTTATTTTTCAGTTTTTTCCTTTTTTTTTTGTTTTTTTTAGTTTTTAGTTTTTTTAGTTTTTTACCTTTTTTTAGTTTTTTTAGTTTTTTTAGTTTTTTAGCTTTTTTATTTTTTTTATTAGTTTTTAGTTTTTTTTGTAGTTTTTGCCTTTTTTTTAGTTTTTTTAGTTTCTTAGCTTTTTTATTAGTTTTTAGTTTTTTTTGTAGTTTTTGCCTTTTTTTAGTTTTTTTAGTTTCTTAGCTTTTTTATTAGTTTTTAGTTTTTTTTGTAGTTTTTGCCTTTTTTTAGTTTTTTTAGTTTTTTAGCTTTTTTATTTTTTTTATTAGTTTTTAGTTTTTTTTGTAGTTTTTGCCTTTTTTTAGTTTTTTCAGTTTTGACGTCACCTGATCCAGTTTTTTCAGGTGACGTCACCTGATCCATCCATCCACAGACAGACAGACAACTTATTTTTATATATATAGATGAGGGGCTCACCTCCTTCTAATACCTCGCTCTTTACGCTAAAGTATTTTCAGTAATTTCAACTACTTATTCTGCGGCTTTTGTGATTCAGGGGGTCATTCTTAATGAATTGGGATAAAATTTAAGCTTTAGTGTAAAGAGCGAGGTACTGACGATGGGGCGAATCCCCTCATATCTTACGCTAAAGTTTTTTACTGTTTTAAAAAGAAGAATTGAGAGAAAGAGTCAAACTTTAGCGTAAAGAGCGGGGCGTTGATGAGGAAGCAGCCTCTTTCATATACGAAGTAATTTCTGTGCGTTTTAAGTTTTAATGTCGCTCCTTACTTTCAGTTAAAAAAACTTGTTTTTTTTATTTAATGCACGTCTAAGAGACGCCTCGATTTGTTTCCACACTTGGAAACCAGACTTGAACATAAATGAGACCAAAAGTATTGTGGTTTCAATTTTCATTGTAAGTTTCAGAACAAAATTAGAGTAGAAAAATTTCCCTGTTCAACTCTTAGAAAGGCAATTCATCCGTTTCTTTTCCATCTGTAGAAAGAGATTGCTATTTAATTTCCTTCTTTGGAATTTTTGTTTGACTGTCTGTGTTTGGAACACTGATGGAATAAGTTAGAGAGTCATTTGCTTTCGTTTACAGATCCTAAAATTTCCGTCTCAACCTATGTGGTGCCTGTGGTCAGAATAAAATCTTTTTGTAAAAAATAAGGAATTATATAGAGATTTTTTTCGTTGAAAATGAATATCCAGCGATTTTAGGTCAGCTGTGTGTCTTTCAGACGGATAATGGACAGACAGATTGGTTTATAATGGAAGCTCGCGCGAGACAGCTTTTGTTTAGTCCTCATCTTGTTAACCATGGCAATGTATTTTGCTTTATATCTTGTCATTTCCGTGAAAGTGTGAAATCATATCCTACAAGGTAACTCCACGAACTTGATTCAATCATGATAGTGCTCTAGTTTCAAGTTGAAGACGTGTCACATAACCCTGATGAGCCAGCAGCAAAGACCGAACCCAACTGGCTTGCGGATACATATTGTAACAACAAACCCAACTTGTCTGTAGATACTGCAGTAACAGTGTTAGTCTTCAAGAAATTCATTGACTTTCACTCCTCGTGTGAAATGTCGCCGTTACTTCTTTGAATCGCTAAGCCAACGAAAATCACCCTTTGTAACAGAATTAAATAAAGAAAAGTTTTTTTTTTAACTGCAAGTAAGAAGTGACATTAAAACTTAAAACGAACAGAAATTATTCCGTATATGAAAGGGTTTCTCCCCTCCCCAACGCCTCGCTTTTTACGCTAAAGTTTGCCTCTTTGTCACAACTGTACTTTAAAAAAAAAATAAAACAGCTTTAGCGTAAAGAGCGAGGCGTTGTGGAGGGAAGAACCCTAAAAAACTTGTTTTTTTTAACTAATTTCTGAAAATTTTTGAATTAATGCATGTTTTGATTTTGGCTCACCGCAGATGAATAATTAAAACGAAATTTGCATATCAATTTTTTTTTTGCTAAATGGCTTTCGTAGTTTTGATCAGACGATTTTGATAAAAAAAGGAGTGGGGGAGGAGGCCTAGTTGTCCTCCAATTTTTGGTTACTTAAAAATGCAACTAGATTTTTTTTTATGTTTGTACGAACGTTTTTGTTAGTAATAAACGTACTTACCTTACCAATTAACTTACGTAACGAACTTTTATATTTGTGTATTTTTATCACGTATATGAAAGGGTTTTACCCCTCGTCAATACCTCGTTCTTTACACTAAAGCTTGAATTTTATCATAAATCTTTAAGAATGAAACACACTAAAGCTTAAATTGTGTCCCAATTCCTTAAGAATGATCCCTGAATCACAAAGGCCGTAGAATAAATAGTTGAAATTACTAAAAATACCTTAGCGTAAAGAGTAATGTATTGTGGAGGAGACAAACCCCCTTATATGCGTAATATTTTATGTTCGTTTTAAGTTTTCATGCTACTTATTACCTTCAGGTAAAAAAAAATTATTTATTGCCTCGTTGTTTTTTTTTTGAACAATGCTAGAAAATCCTGAGCCCCCTTCATGGCAAATTCTCTTCCCTCATGATAAAATCCTCCATGGAAAGATCCTCCCACGTAACCCCCTCCCCTCGACCCACCCCCACCCCAACACAAAAAAGTCCCACTGAAAACGTTTGTACACTTCATAATAAACATTACTATATGGAAACAATGGTCAAAGTTTGTAACTTGCAGCCTCTCCCCCGGGAAGTTTGGGGGACTAAGTCGTCCCCAAAGACATAGTTACTAGGTTTTCGATTAAGCTAAACAGAATGGCTATCTCAAAATTTTGATCCGGTGACTTTGGGGGGAAAAGTGCGTAGGAGGGGGCCTAGGTGCCCTCCAATTTTTTTGGTCACTTAAAAAGGGAACTAGAAATTTTAGTTTCCGTTAGAATAAGCACTTTCGTGACGTTCTAGGACCACTGGGTCGATACGATCACCCATGGGAAGAAAAAACAACAAGTAAACACGCATCTGTAATCTGTTTTCTGGCAAAAAATTCAAAATTCCACATTTTTGTAGATAGGAACTTGAAACTTCTACGGTAAGTTTCTCTGATACGCTGAATCTGATGATGTGATTTTAATCGATAACTGGTTTGATTTTAATTAACCAATAACTATTGGTATCAAAATTTTCTTTTTAGAGTTTCGTTTACTATTGAGCAGGGTCGCTCCTTGCTGTTCGATCTGTTTTGATTGTTTATTTAAAGTTACCTGCAAGTCAGGATATTCAATAAGTCCTTTGTCGGAAGATCTGCTGTTACGGAAAATGACCCATCTTTCGAGATTACTTCAGAAAAACCAATAACAATAACAATAAATACATGAAAGGAATTGACCTTTTGTGCTAGTTTTTGTTTTTAAACTGTAGTAAGGAGCGACCCGGCTCAATAGTAACCGAAACTCTAAAACTCTGGAATTTTGATACCGATAGTTACATAAAAAAAATTGCATTTTAATGCTGATTTTAAATATATAACTTTCATCAAGATAGTCTTACCTATCAAAAGTTACGAGCCTGGGAAAATTTGCCTTATTTTAGAAATAGGGGAAAATGCCCCCTAAAGGTTATACAATCTTAACGAAAATCACACCATCAGATTCAGCGTATCAGAGAACCTTGTTGTAGAAGTTTCAAGCTCCTATCTAAAAAAATGTGGAATTTCGCATTTTTTGCCAGAAGACAAATCACAGATGCGTGTTTATTTTATTTTTTTTTTCCCAGGGGTGATCGTATCGACCAAGTGGTCCTAGAATGTCGCTAGAGGGCTCAATCTAACGGAAATCAAAAATTCTAGTGCCCTTCTTAAGTGACCAAAACATTGGAGGGGACCTAGGCCCCTCCCACGCTCATGTTTTCCCCAAAGTCACCGGATCAAAATTCTGAGAGAGCCATTTTATTCACCATAGTCGAAAAACCTAATAGCTATGTCTTTGGGGACGACTTACTCCCCCGCAGTCCCGGTGGGAGGGGTTGCAAGTTACAAACTTTAACCTGTGTTAGCATATAGTAATGGTTACTGGGAAGTGTACGGACGTTTTCAGGGGGACTTTTTTGGTTTGGGAGGGAGGGTTGAGGTGGGGGGGGGGGTTACGTGGGAGGATCTTTCCATGGAAAAACTTCTCATGAGGGAAGAGACTTTCAATGAAGGGGGCACAGGATCCTTTAGCATTATTCAAAAAAACAATGAAAAAATAAATATGAAAAGTTTTTTCTACTGAAAGTGAGGAACAGCATTAAACTTAAAACGAGCAGAAATTATTGCGCATATGAGGGGTTTACCTCCTCGTAATACCTCGCTCTTTACGCTTAAGTGCTTTAGTAATTTCAACTATTTATTCTACGGCCTTTGTGATTCAAGGGTCATTCTTAAGGAATTGGGACAGAATTTAAGTTTCAAACAGTTCGTGGTAACGAACTGTAGTAAGGAGCGACCCGGCTCAATAGTAACCAAAACTCTAAAAAATTGAATTTTGATATCAATAGCTACATCAAAAGAATCGCATTTTAATGCTGATTTTAAATATATAAGTTTCATCAAGTTTAGTCTCACCCATCAAAAGTTACGAGCCTGAGAAAATTTGCCTTATTTAGGAAAATAGGGGGAAATACCCCCTAAAAGTCGTAGGATCTTAACGAAAATGACACCATCAGATTCAGCGTATCCGAGAACCCTACTGTATAAGTTTCAAGCTCCTATCTACAAAAATGTGGAATTTTGTATTTTTTGCCAGAAGACAAATCACGGGTGCGTGTTTATTTGTTTTTTTGTTTTTTCTTTTTTTTCTTTTCCCCAGGGGTCATCGTATTTACCAAGTGGTCCTAGAATTTCGCAAGAGGGCTCATTCTAATGGAAATGAAAAGTTCTAGTGCCCTTTTTGGGTGACCAAAAAAATTTGAGGGCATCAAGGCCCCCTCCACGCTCATTTTTTTCCCAAGGTCAACAGATCAAAATTTTGAGATAGCCATTTTGTTCAGAATAGTCGAAAACCATAATAACTATGTCTTTGGGGATGACTTACTCCCCCACATTCCCTGGGGGAGGGGCTGCAAGTTACAAATTTTGACCAGTATTTACATATAGTAATGGTTATTGGGAAGTGTACAGACGTTTTCAGGGGGATTTTATTTTGTTTGGGGGTGGGGCTGAGGAGAGGGGGCTATGTTGGAGGATCTTTCCTTGGAGGAATCTGTCATGGGGGAAGAAAAATTCAATGACAAGGGGGCAGGATTCTCTAGCATTACTATAAGAAAACAATGAAAAATAAACATGAAAACGTTTTTTCAAATGAAAGGAAGAAGTAGCATTGAAACTTAAAACGAACAGAGATTATTACGCATATGAGGGGTTCTAAAAATACTTTAGCATAAAGAGCGAGGTATTTAGGAGGAGATAAATACCTTGCTCTTCATGCTAAAGTATTTTTAGTAATTTCAACTATTTATTCTACGGCCTTTCTGATTCAGGGGTCATTCTTAAAGAATTGGGACAAAACTTACGATTTAGTGTAAAGAGCAAGGTATTAACGAAGGTACAAACCCCCTAGTATACATAATAAAAATATAAGGTTATGAAAGTTTGCTACGTAAGTTAATTCTTAAGTTACGTATATTTTTTACTAATAAAAACGTTCGTTAAAAATTAAAAGTTCTAGTTGCCTTTTTAAGTAACCGAAAAATTGGAGGGCAACTAGGCCTCCTTCTTCACCCCTTATTTCTCAAAATCGTCTGATCAAAACTAAGAGAAAGCCATTTAGCCAAAAAAAGAATTAATATACAAATTTCATTTTAATAATTTATGTGCGGAGAGCCAAAACCAAACATGCATTAATTCAAAAACGTTCAGAAATTAAATAAAAAAAAACTAATTTTTTTTAGCTGAAAGTAAGGAGCGACATTAAAACTTAAAACGAACAGAAATTACTCCGTATATGAAATGAGTTGTCCCCCCCCGCAATCCCTCGCTCTTTACGCTGAAGTTTGACTCTTTGCCACAATTCTACTTTTTAAAACAATTAAAAGCTTTAACGTAAAGAGCGAGGGATTGCGGAGGGGACAACTCATTTCATATACGGAGTAATTTCTGTTCGTTTTAAGTTTTAATGTCGCTCCTTACTTTCAGCTAAAAAAATTTTGTTTTTTTTTATTTAATTAGTATAAAGAGCGAGGTATCGACGAGGGGTGAACTCCCTCATATACGCAATAAAAACGTACGAATATAGAAGTTCGTTACGTAAGTTAATTCGTAAATTACTTATATTTTTTTTTACTAATGAAAATGTTCCTAAAAAAATTAAAAGTTCTAGTTGCCTTTTTAAGTAATCAAAAAATTGGAGGGAAACTAGGCTTCCTCCCTCTCTCCTTTTTTCTCAAAATCTTCCGATTAAAACTATGAGAAAACCATATAGCCAAAAAGAAAATTAATATGCAAATTTCGTTTTAATTATTTATGCGCGGAGAGCCAAGATCAAAACATGCATTACTTAAAAAAAAGTCTAGAAATTAAATAAAAAAAGAAGTTTTTTTAAATGAAAGTAAGGAGCGACATTAAAACTTAAAACGAACAAAACTTACTCCGTATATGAAAGGGGCTTTTCCTCCTCAACGCCCCGCTCTTTACGCTAAAGTTTTTTGCTGTTTTAAGAAGTAGAGTTAAGAGAAAGAGTCAAACTT